>NC_081195.1:45594860-45967524 GCF_902713425.1 Acipenser ruthenus
AATAAAAAAGGCGATAACCTGCCATGCATTTAGAAGTCTCGCTTTCTTTGGTGCCACCAATGCAAGGATGTTATAATAGGGGAGGCGGAGCAATAAGAAACAAGGCTTTTCTCTATTTTAACACATGTATCTCACTTCATTCAGCAGACTGAGGGTAGAGGGGTTTAATCCCATTTGAGTGTTTTAATAAAAAAAAAGGTTACAATGAAGCATACACAATGACATTAAAACAAGGTTGACAATTGTTAACATGTGAAAGAAATATCAGCAAGAAAGGTGACTGGACTACTAAATCCTATAAGGAACAGGCAACATCACCACAAAGCATGTGAACAGACTAGACATCTGATATAGCCAAAGGCTTTCACAGGCTCAGTGTGGTCTAGAGGAGCTGTTCAGTGTGTTGTTTTTTTAGCACTGGCCCTTTAAGAGACTTGCAAATAAGTAGCAGCTTAGACAGAGGGGGGGAGAGGGAGAAGGGAGAGAGAGAGAGGGAGAAGGAGAAGGGAGGGAGAGAATCGGTTGTTTTAGAGGTTAGGGAATCAATAGACAGGTTTCTTTGGAGGCTATCGGACCTGCATGTTGTGGAAGGGAGTGCTGAGAAAAGACCAGTATTTTTCAGCATGCTAACTGATCCTGATTTACCTCAGGAGTTTAAGAGGTAAGTTTAAACTTGACAGTGGGTTGTGTCTTATGTTGTCAAACTGGATACATAAATGCAGCCACACGCACACACTAACACAGATAGCCTTTATTAATGTGAAGCCTTTGGTGCACATTCACCGTATAAGAACAGTTGTCAGCTACCTGGCTCTGAACTTTCAGATGTGTTTTGATGTTAAGTCTTTGGTATAAATGTTTAAGGAGAAGTACCTTCAGGTTTGACAGGGGACACATATTCACATATTCATTTACTTAGTAAACCTGTAACCTCAGGCTGCTTTGGTCTTTTACATAAGCATTGCTTTAGAAGTTTTTTTTAAGGTAATTATATAACAGGAGGGGGTTTAAACTTTAAGAATAGTGAAACTGTTTTCAATCGTGATAAATAAATGGATGAACATTTATTTAACTGTTAACTGTTACCGTTTGTGTTGGTAAGTTAAAAATATTGCTTCATTTTTTTTTCCTGTGGAATCACGTATATATTATATATTTTAGCTCAGCTTTTATTTCACACTATGTGACAGTGTGATAAGCTTGTTTTCAAATGTTAATGCTATAAAATAAGATATATTTAAAACACTTTTCTGTGAATTTAAGTGTTGACTTAAGCAGCCTTTTTTAAATTGACTTTTTTCTATTTTTATATTAACTAATGTTTCCACAGATTAAACTAATCTTTTGTTCAGAGATAAAGTATATGTTACTGAGGTTTTTTCTTTTTTCTTTTTTTTTTTTTTTTTACAAAAATTAAAGGATTATACCCAGATGCAGAATGTATGGCGATAAATTAAAGGATTACATTATTAGTAAGTGGACAGTTAAAACTCTGCTTTCTAATAATTGGGTGTATCAGTTTGCAAGCCGATTCTCTGTCAGTACAGTATACTGTCCTGGAGCCTGTCCCACCTTGACTCTAGCAAAGCTACAAGTAATGTTGACAGCTGTAACAGCACTGTAAGCCTATTCTATTTAGATAACATATTTAGTTATCTGTGAGTATTTATTTGACTGCTTCATAAGAAAGATTGGCAGTTTTTACAAGCAGAGAAAAAGCAAGTTAATAAGATCATATGTCAGAATTTGCCAATTTCAGGTCTTTGACAAAAGTGATTGACAAATGAGATTCTGGGTTTTCTGTATTTTCTGTAATCATTTTTCTGCAGTAACCATTCTGCCATAACTGTTATTTTCTTGAAATATGAGTTGGATTCTGGTGGTGGTGGTGGTGGTGGTGTTGGTGGTGTTGGTGGTGTTGTTGTTATTATTAGTCGTAGTAGTAATGTTGATGTTGTTGTAATGTGGAAATGTACCTATACTTTAACAGTGCTGATTGTATGATAGTTTTTCTTTTGTGAATTGAATGAATTTATTCTGAGCACCTAAGCATCAATAACGGATGTAAACTGAGAAAAGAGTTATAACTTTTCTTTGTTTAGCTAGATGTCAGGATACACAAGCAAGGTTAGGTATGAGCACACGTTTTAAAAGTGAAATTGTCAAGATTTGTAATGGCATTTGCCTGTAACACCTTTTGTTTGTTGTCTGTGTTTTAAAAAGGTAACACTGATGTTACCAGTAGAAATGGGACTAGGGTGTGAAAGTTACCCAGTACTTTACACAATGCACAGTTACTAAATGCTACAGTATACCTTGAATTTGTATGTTTGTCAATTCGGAAGCTCTTTGGCGACAAATTTAAAAAGCAGCTACAGAGAACGAATTTGCCTGCTGTTTTAAAAAGAGCTGTACTGAGTACAGTTTGGTTTGAAATAGTGTGCTGAGAAGTGATAGAGTTGGAGGTTTGCTGTTATTTGCATAGCTGGTAAATGTGTTAAGCAATAAATTGCGTGTGTGTTTGCCAGGGTGGTGTTTGCATTTGAAATACTGTTGAAAGATTCTGGTGATTTGAGAGCAAAATGAAAAAAAAAGTAGCTCTCGCCTTTAGTTCTAAAAGAAGAGGATGCATATACATATATTTTAGATTATTTAACATTAACTGTGAAGTTAAACATATTTCGGGAATACACTAAGGTATTAGTGAAATCCAGTTTTAAAATTATATTAGGCGTTTTTAATTTCCTTTTCTTTCATTCTTCTTTAAAAAGTGTTATTTCCTCTTTTTTTTTTAATATCATTGATCCTAAATATGAGATTGTGATTGATTCTGAATGTGAGAAATTGAGGGGGGTTGCAAGGGGGAGCTCAGCGGGACGTTAACACTCAGCCATTTGTCTCTCCCTATTAAAATGGTAAACTATCCGTCAAGCCCTTGTGTTATTAAACTGTTTTTGGTCTCAGTTGCCTGAGCACTGATGGAGAGTGGACTCCGTTATCTCCCTTTTTCCCAGTGAATTTCTCAATGCGTCATTTGCTGCGCCTATTTGCAACAAACTGCCTCATTGTCTCACCCATATTGTTAGCTCTTGAGAGAGAGTTGATAACCATGTCTCCATCTAAAAAAAAAGAAGAAAGAAATAATACAAGAGTAGAATGCTAAGTTGTCCCCCCATCTAGACCTCCCTAGTGTTGTCACCTGACCAGGCCACTGACCAATAGGGCACCACCACATTTGTTTTAAGTTGTTGCGAGGTTGGAATGCCTGAAAGCTAAAGTTGGAGAGTGAATTCCAATTCTTCCCTTGTGTCTTCTGATGTCCCTATTGAGTATTGTGAAGCTCTTTTTTGTAAACTGAATGCTTCAGGCCTTTTGGCTTATAATACGGCCTGATTATAGGCTACACTCGGGGAGGGGTGGTGGGGACCCACCCCCTCACCAGAACTAAAACATATAAAAATGTGTGATATGAGACTTAACTACACCATCCTCTTCTGGAGTCTGAAACAATGGTTATGGTTTATTTCAGTCATCTTCAAAGTCAGCGCCTTGTACAGTGTCCAGCTCATTGTTAATGGCATTCGAATACAGTGTCCTCATTACTAATTGACCTCCTCTGAGAAAAGCTTGTAGTTATCTAGCACTCTGCTTTGGCTTTCAAGTTGTAAGGGGAGGCTGTGTGGTCCAGTGGTTAAAGAAAAGGGCTTGTAACCAGGAGGTCCCCGGTTCAAATCCCATCTCAGCCACTGACTCATTGTGTGTGACCCTCCTCACTTAACCTCCTTGTGCTCCGTCTTTCGGGTGAGACGTAATTGTAAGTGACTCTGCAGCTGATGCATAGTTCGCACACCCTAGTCTCTGTAAGTCTCCTTGGATAAAGGCGTCTGCGAAATAAACAAATAATAATAAAGCATTTCATCTTGTGTAGACTGGACTCGGAGCCTTACCAGTTTAGCAATGTTGCTGCTCATGTATTATTTAAATACAAAGTTGTTAAGTTAGTGATAAAATGAAGGTGTCATTTATAATAGCCAAGATGCATGTAGTTTGGAAAAAATATGCAGAGAAGTTGGCAGCTTTTATAGTGCAAAGTATCCCCAGTAGGATGTTTGCCTGGTGCTATTTTAGTAGAAATGGAAGGATTCTGCCATCAGCTATAAATGCCTTCATAATATAACTCCATATCAATTTAATCACAAAATCTTTCCTTCACTTTTCTTGCTGAGAACCAGATTCCTTCAAGTAGGAATCTTTCAGTGGAAGTCTGGTTTAATGAGTGATACGGTTTGAAAACATCCACAGACCACAAACAACCCGTAGTTGTGGGATTACTGAGCCTGTGCTAGGAGGATTCTTGCTACCTCATACTGTATCTGTAAGGTCTTATTTATAATGTTTCTACTACATGCACACAACACAAAATCACGTATTTAACTGTTGGTAGTACTAACAACACTTTCATGTATTAACTGTTACAAATGCTGTTCATGATTGGTAAACTGAAAACATTTCTTTTCACTAGCTGGTGTTCTTCATTGTGTTTTGAGCCCCTCAGGTACCGTCTGGGTTTCCCATCACTGGGTCTCTAATAGAAACATTACATTCCGCGTCTTCCTGTGTGTGTGCACCTCCTTCACGTTCTATTGATAATTGATGGCAGCATGACATTAGGCACTTTGTTCTTGTCTTTTGTGGGGATGCTGGACAGGAAGCTCAGCTGGCAACCTCAGCCTTTGAGAGGGGGGAACAACTAAACAAAACAAAGATTGGTCTGTCTTAAAAATAACCAGGGCTAGATGGGGTTATGTGTTTTGGTTTTTTTTTATGAAGGGGAAAAATTAAGAAGGTGGCTTTCGATGGGGGTATATAATGTACTATACGTTGGTGTGCTGACATCTGTAATATAGGTTTTGTAGTGATTTGTTTTTTTCATATGGGGAGGAAGGGGAGAAAAGCAGAGATGAGATTTACAACTTGTTTGATTTTGTTTCAGGTTGCTGCGTGGTAATATTTACCAAACAGATCTCCCATTTAGGAACTCTTTGTTCTGTGGCACACTGTGCAGAAACCTAAATATTTAGCAGTTTTGTAAAGAATGTGGTGATAAAAAAGGGAGTGGGTTAGTTACACCTTTAGCACATCTGAATTCCTTTCATTCAAAGCTTACTGTTTGATGGGTTAAAAAAAGAGCGAGTACTTTCCATTGAAAGCTTTGTTATCTAGTGGGTTAAATATACTGTAAAGGATTCAGAGCTCTAACAAGATAATAAAATATAGCATGGTTCCAGCACTATGTTATTTATGTTTCAAACCAATTATTTTTGTTTATTACAAATAATGTAAGAACCCATGTCTGAATACCACGAAGGTGGAAGGTGTCTATGTTAGGAATCTTCTATCTACCTAAAGTTGTTTATTTATGTAACACTAGGGGTTTCACTAACTGATCATTATATTATGAAAGGGCTGTTTGTAAAGCATTTATAGGGGGCAGATTACCTGCATTTGCATAGCAAAAGACACCTTCATTCACTGTGCTTGTGTTTCCTACAGAATAGCTCATTCCCATCAGCTAGCCAGCGTCTTAAAAATCGCTCACAAGATAATGTAAACATTTCTTTAATAGCTGTATATTCTGAGCTGTATCAAACTGTATGAAAGGGCGAAAGTGGAGATTGTTGATACAAAAGTAGCTAGCTTGTAGAACCAGTTCACTCCCAATAAGAAGGATGTTTGCTTCACTCTTTATGGAAGCTATGTATATGAAACAATACATGATGTATTTATTTTTTTGTTTTGTTTTCAAAAATAGTGTTCCGGTACTCCTTCAACAGTGCATATTATTTCTTAAAGGAACAGATGCAAATAATAACACAGCTGGGGCTGGTGAGAAGTGTATTCAAATTTAAAAATAAATGCTATATAGTGGGAGAAATAAATGTAAACTTCCTCATATGCCAAATACCCAGCTAGCACTTTACTGTTGATATTGGTCATTTTCTATACATGTGTCACAAAGTTCTTTCTTGGTTGCATTTAAAACCCACTGTTAACTTGCGTCTTATTACTTTGTACTTTCTTAAAAGAATTACTGACATGTAATTGCATGTGAAGACAGACACAGACAAACATGATAAATTAAAATAGACTTTTTTTTGCCTTCATATTTGATTGTGATGTTACATGAAAAAATAAACTTTGTGTTTGCCTACTCTAAATATAAGAGACTTTTCTCCATTAGTGCCTGAAAAGTAGCATTCATTTCCTAATATCAGTGAAGCAGTCTTAAGATTTAAAAAATGTAACATTGTTTCTTTCACATTTCGTAAAATGTTTTATTAATTCTATCATTTTTTAAAAATGTCTTTTTATTGAGTTTTTCAAACTATTACAAAACATAAAAAGTCAAGTTAATTACTATACAGCGGAAAAAATAAATAAATAAACACAGATGTTGGACTAATTTGAATCGGCACTGTATGTGTGTATTGAGTGAACATTTAAGCTTTCTTGACAGATTGATATTTGCTGTCAAGGTATTGTCAATATCCACCAAATTACCAACCCCAGTTTGAACAATGCCTCTTTAAACTGTACAGATTCACCACCATGTGTCACAGTAGATGTGGTGCCTTGCTTGTCATACAGCTCTCCTGCCCATCTTCAAATGACCTGCCACTGAGTTATCAGCACAACTTTGAGAGCACATGTGATCCTGTGTACAACACATTGTTAATTAAAATCACTGAACACAGTTTAGTTATTGTAAAATGTTAAATACTTTAAAGGTCTGATTACAATGGGCGCTGTAGCGGCACGACGGAGAACGGCAAATTTCCATCTAGACCAATCAACTGAAGTGTTGTTGTGTGACGTTATCTGCACTCTGTACAGTGAGAGATGGGGAACGAAAGACTGGTTTTCAGGGTGCAAAAATGCCCTCAACTGTATGATGCGTCCCGTCCAGTACTTCATGGAGGTTTTTTGTACAGGTTTTTAAATTATATTGTCATAAAACTCTTGGATTCGCCATGCCAGGTAAACAATTCAGTCATGCAATGCACACTATCTTTATATGGTGCGGAATAACATTGTTTCGTTCTGACGTGAGTATGTAATGTCATTCTAATATAATGTAATGTGTATATATAACATTGATTAATATAAATATAATGGTCACCCTGGAGAATGCTACACAGTTGAAACTGCATTTGTTGTTCTTCTTTTTTAATAGACACATACAAAAATAACATACACAAATATTTTTTAACCTTTATTTCTTGACATCTTTCATCAAATTCCTTTTTTCTCAACATTAACATGTGATAATACATTTACATATACCATGCGGTTTCCTGCTTCCAGTGTAATATGAAAAACCACACAGTTTACACTCCCAGTGTAATCAGACCTTAAGACATTATCCTTTGCGTTGGTTATGCGTGAATTAAGAATTGAACTGTTTTTAGTTCAGTGATTAAAAACATAATTTCTAACTGCTCTTTCACTATCATATATTTAAATGAAAATTATGTAGATGTATGCTCTGTAATATTAAAAAGTACACAAAACCTAATAGAATGTTTATAAACTCATTGTGAATAGGGCCCATTGCAAGTATTGTTGTATTACACTTGTTATTTGCAGTGGCAATGTAGGGCATCTGAATTATGTGTAAGTAGAACTAGATAGATACAGTATTTAACAGATTGCTGATTAAGAACAGATATGTTTTCACATCACAAGTGTGCAATTTTAGAAAACAAATCACATTTAATCAGAGCACATGAATACACATGAATAATTAGTATGAACATTAACTGTTGTTTTTAAAAGAAATCAGAGCACACAAAAGGAACAGTTTTAAAATGAAGTCAGACTGATGCTTCCAGAAACAACAAAATAGTAAATCTGCTATTGTAAAAGTAAAATAATACTGTACTGGGCAGATTGGTTAGTACTGAAGTTAGCTCTATATGCTGATTTCTTTGGTCTGCCTTATGGTCATACCAGTACATAGTTACATTATTCTAATGTCTGCTAATTATGACCTTAGAGACCATACTTACTGCTGATTTTATGTACAAAGTAAAAAGCTTCTTTTTTTTATCTGCACTTCACTACAGGCTGTTTTATGTAGGCTTGCTACCAGGACAGGTCTGGCGACTTTAAATTAAATTTCTAATATAAGCCCTCGTAACCTCGGATTCAATATTGTATAAAAAGTATGCTTCAAAGAGATTGGAGGAAAAAGAGATTTTATTGCGCAATCGAAGCTGTGAATTGTTCCCGTCAAATAAAAAAAGGCTTTGGCATCTGTACTGTACGCTTTATTCCATACTGTGGTCTCTAGAAAAATATATAACTCAATAATAATAATAATAATAATAATAATAATAATAATAATAATAATACATCTTACTTCAGTAAAGCTTTATATAACAACTCTTGTTAGCAAACAGTAAGTTTTATATTGTTAATAAATGGAGCAAATTTGGCTAATATATGTAAACTGCATGTTTGAGAATCAAGTTGCTACTGATAGGCTAAATAATTCAGGCCTAAATAGCAGGGCCACACTTACAGTTTTAATAACTTTGATATGGGTGTATGTTTGTTTGGGGAGTAAAATGAACAAATACATCCCAAACAGGTCATACTAAACAGTGAAATGCTGTAATTGTCTTTTTTCTGTATTCCTGTATTTAGCGCTTCAAAAAGATATTAAATTAGCTCCTATACCGGAATAGGCAGCGGACCATGCACGGCAAGCAGCCAGCTATCTTGTCAGTGGTGGATCTGAGGATCTGAAATAATTGTTTTTTTCTCCTTCCCTAGTGAGCAGCCACTAACCCCATCCTTAAAGAAGGTGCAACACCTTAAAGTTTCAATCAGGATCCGGCATCTCGCCTCATCTCACTCCTGGCAAAAGGAGATTCACATTGTAACCCCACCATGCAAAAGGGCAGCCCACCAGGGCAATAGTGTGTTGAGCTGATGCGTCAAGTGTATTTCAGATTTGTAAATATTTTATAGCCAAGACTGTCAAACTCACATCAAGAGTGTACATGGTAGAACCTGAAAGGCTTCGGCATGTCACATGTTGGTATAAACACCCTATTTTTAAATACAAAATGTGAGGTTTTGGCTTATATTCTGGACCCCATGTAAATAATGGCCCTTGTAGTAACCATAGAAGTTATTAGTTGAGGAAAAGTATATATAAGGGTTTTTAAATAAGCACCTATGGTCAATTGTTTTTGATCCCGAAATCCAAATGGATGAAGTACCTAACAAAGAGGTTTTGTTTTCGGAGAACTGGTCAAAGAAGACTAAACCGCAGTATGTTTATATAAGGCCTCATAAGGGGATACAGCAGTAATTTTGAATTAACTGGAGGACCTACCCATGGGTGTGTCCTGCCAGAGAGAGAAACAAAAGGTTGCAGTGAGTATGTATGGAGGTAAAATAAACAAACATGGTTGGAGATCTCTCAGCCTCAGAGTTTGCTGCTGAGCGTGCTCCCTGGCAGTCTTTGAGGACCTTAGTTTATTCAGCTGGATTCTCTGTGAAGTTTTTTTTTTATTTTTTATTGCTGTGTGGAGCAACAGACCAGTAATTAGACATACCTCACTGAGTGTTAAAGACTTCCATGGAAAAGGGATGTTCTTATTTTTGGGATCTTAATACTGTTTGGGAAAATGATTTAATGTAATACCTTTCAGTTGCCACACAAGGATGATTGTAAGCAGAGAAGTCAGAATCTACGGTACCAACAAGGCCATAGTCAGGATGTGAAACAGCTTTTGTTTCTCTTACAGTTTAATTTGTTTGAATTTTACAACACATTGGTTGAAATATACTTAGAATACTTGATTGCAAAATCAATAACCACATTGAGGCACTGTCAGTAAACATTACATTTTCTTTTATAGTTTTCAGTATAATTTCACAAAAGCAGGATTTTTGCTTAAAACATTGACAGTTATGCATAAAAGGTACCATTTTAAAAAACATTTTTCTAAAAACCACATGTTTAGTTTATTCATAAGTAAGCCTGTGCAGTATTTGGTCTACTTTTCGGAAAATGTTTATTTAAAGGATTCTTGCCCATGGGCTGGGGTGCTAAGCTTTGGAGGGCAGTAAAAACATTATTTTTACATCAGTATTAAGAAAACAGCCACCCTCCTCTCTGTTTTTTTTCACTCTCTTAGACTTTTCTCTCTCAGAGCTTTAGCTGTGTGGGGGATTTGCATAAAACTCCAAGGTGGTTTCATTGTTCTGCATATGCTTTTATAAGAAACATACACATTTTCAAAGGGTGGTAGTGACAATAGATTCAAGGCTGAGAAGTTCTTACACAATTACCTATAATTGCCAGGAAAAAAATAATAAAACCTTTTACTACAACTTAGTTAAACATTTTAATTTTATTAGAAAGAGTGATGCCATACTGGACACAATATAGATATACATTTGCATCAAATAAACAAATATTTCAAATGTTATACAAATTTAATTTTGTATGACCCAACTAAAAGAAGAAACTGCCATACTAGAATTTAAACCGTTTTGCCTTTGCTGATGCCTGCTTTGCCCGTCTGTCTGCCATGCTGGTTCACCAGTGGTATTTGGATGGGTTCCTAGACTGTGTCAGCTAGTACACAAAGCCCTGTCTACAACAATGGCACAAAAATGCAATGGACATAATGAAAGACTTCTGTGGATGTTTCATACTCACTCTGTCTCTCTCTTCTTTTTTTTTTGTTGTTTCCAGGATGTCTTCCAAGCGACCAGCCTCTCCATATGGGGGAACAGATGGAGAGGTAGCCATGGCGACAAGCAGACAGAAATTGGAAGATAAGGAGAGTGATGGGCTCCCAGTCATTCACCTACCCCTGAACTCCAGTTATTCCAGCAAGCTTCATTCGGAGGAGTTTCAGTCTGTAAACTCTTTGACCAGGGAAAATTTCGGCCTTGACAGTCCCACTTCTCTCCACAGCTCAATGGTAGGAGTTTTTCATACAGTATGTATTGTTTCTGAATGTGCTGTAGACGGGATAATTACACACAGATACCTCTTTTTTGATAAGGTCCTGAGGCAAAAAGCAGAAAGTTATAAAATAAAACAAGTTACCACAGGTAATGTTGTGCAGTGTCTGCATAGGGCTACATGTAATTTCTTCGTAACCTAGTTTTGAGTTCTTTCAAGATTCATACAGTGATTCATTACCTATCCCAAGACATTTGTTTCAGATCATTTGGGGAATGTGAAAAGTAAAGGAAATGTATACCCATGGTTGTTCATTACAATTTAATAGTTGTCAACTGTTTATTCTTAATCCTATTACTTTTTCCTCCTGACCCCATAAATAGCTATTGAAGAAAATGTTAGAACGTATGCATTCAGTATTCAATAAAAAAAGCAGCACCCTTATTAATATAATGCATTCCTCAATTAATTTAAGAAGCTCTAACACTCTAACTGATGTGTTCTCCAAGACACTTATTACGGTATTATGTTTCTTGTCTACAACTTGTGATTTGAGGATTTTTGTATCAGATGATCCACTATACACTACTCTAGATGAAAGCACATTGTACCGTTTACAAGGCGAACATGTTTGTGTATAATGGGACCCCTTTAAATCTATAGGTTAATGTGTCATATAATGTTCTCCTTTTACCACAGAAAGTTATTATGTTACTGGTGCTATCTAACTGAAGTGTCAAACTACATTAATGAGAACATTTAGCTCAATGAAAAACAACTCTAATAATACAGCATCCTGAACTGGTTACCTTTTATTACTACTTTGCAAATTTAAGCCATATAAACTATAGTGAGATATCAGCTGGTTGCGCTACATAAAATATGCTGTCCCTGACCTGCTTAACTTGCGTTTATGGGTGTTGATTTAGGAGATATGTCAGGTCTGTACTTCTGTTAACTCGTTGAAACTTTGCTCTACATTACGGGAACATTGCCATTTACCTTTTCTGTTTGCTTGAAAGAATTTGATTTTGCCATCGAAAAATAAAATGAGAACTGGTGTTGGAAAGTAGATGTTCAATATATTTCCTTGCTTGAAATATAGTTATTGGTTTAATGTAAAACAGGCTCATCTGAAGAGCTTCTGCAGAGAGACTGATACTTATTTTCCAGGTTCAAAACGTCTTAGTTCTGTTTTGTTTTCAAAAACGAGTACAGTGTCGGTAAGGTAAGATCAAAACCATGTATTGACAAACGAATTAAAAGTCAATCAAAAATCAAGTTCCATGCATGTAGCAGTGTTCATATCAGGTCTTATTTAGCATTTATTTATTTTAAAGAAAAATCTAATGAGAAATGTAATAAAAAAAAAAATAGAACAAAAATATAAAAATGCAAATCTCCAAACACAAAGTATCTCTTTAATCATTTGGATGACAACTAAAATGGACAGACTGTTTGAAAAATAAAAGGCAAGCCAATGTGGAAGTAGGATCAGTGGATTATTAAGTTCTAAACTTCTCTTGGGGTGGATTGTGAAGCTGGTTGGCTTGTGTAAGATGTTACGTTTGCAAAGGCTTTAGCGCCAATCCGATCCCCTCTGACTGGCAGCAAAGTTGAGTGAGAGAGAGATTTACATGCAAGAACTCAGAGGGGCTTTGTCACGGCAATTGTATAAAGTGATATACAGTGTAAATCGACTTGAGCGTGTCCCTGGATAGCGGGTGGCTTACAGCCTCTCGCAAGCAGAGATTACTGCTTTATCTTGTCATACTAAATTAACACGGCGCCGCACAGTTAAATAGTGGTGACCTCTTCATCTGTGAAAATTGCTGCTAAGAGAGAAAAGGGATGGTATTTAAATATTTCTCTCTTCTGTTTTTTTTTCTTCTTTTCTCCTTTCATGGCCCCTAGAGTTTTAGAGTAAAGGCTGCTGCTTTTTGAACAGGGGGAGGATTTACATGCAGGTGATGATGGCTAGGTGTTAATTAATCCTTTGTTGTCTGATTAATAAGTAATGAATGCCAGCAAGTAAAGTAATGCATCGAGAGAAGTTTTTTCTATGTGCCTTATCCGCCCATTCTATGTCTAATTTGTACTGTTTCATTTGCTTCAAGGATGAAGCACAACCTTGATAGATTAGCACCTGTTAAGAAGACTTGTCATACTTGCTATTATTTGAAAAATACTTCATTAATCTCTATGTAGGACAATCAACAAAATTGGTTCATATTGGATCGTTATGTACTGGGTAAAGGTTTCTTCACAATTAAATACTGTTCAACCTTTATTATTGTCATCACAATTGTATTTGTTTATATGATATAACATATATTATATCAATTTAAGTAAAGTGAAAAAAAAATAGCCTTATCAGTTTAATTCAAAATTATTTTATTATTTTATTATTTATGTTAGTTTTATAGTTTATAGTGTTAAGTTTTTGAGATTTAACACTGTCTTTAAGCTGTTTTAAATACATTTCAGAACCATCTGTGGTGTGCTGACACAATTATACACTACTGTATGAGTTGTTATTTACTAGTTATACAATGTACCTTCCAAAAAAAAAAAAAAAAGCTTTAGAATGGTATTCTTATATGTACCAGTAGTTATTAAACAGAAGTTACATTTTAGGGATGTCAAGTTGAAACAAAATTTTTGGTTTTTCTTAAGAAGTCACCATCCAAGTAACTACAGTATACTATCCAGGGGATTAGCATATTAACACATAAAGTAAAACTGACAGGTACAGTCAAAATAATGCTGATTTTGTATTATTATTATTATTATTATTATTATTTATTTTTACTTCACAGGTTCTGAAAATTGGCCTAACTAAAACCATTATTATTAAACTGAAGTTTTTTGTTTACAACTGTTTTTTTTTTTATATATTTTTATCATTATCATTACTATTATTATTTATACTTTTAGTGCACATTCTCTTGCAAAGAGAACCAAACACTTTACTCCTGTATATTCTGCCTGGCTGTTCTCAGGTACACCCTCTGATCTACATCCCCAAGCTTCATACACTCATAGGCTTAAAATCAAAAGCTGACAACTCCAGTTTCATATTTAATGAGACATGGGCAACTGTATGTACCTAATTGTGTACCGGGGCCCCCATTAACTATTTGGTATATCTGAATGTGCACTAGTCAGATATATGCTTTTAAATGGTTTAATTATATTTCCATGCTTAAGCTTTAAAAGGATCAAGTAAAACACGTTACAGAGAGTACAGTTCATTTACTTTGTTAGGAGTGATTTAGAATAGAATTGACATTTGCAAACTAAAAGCAGAACCACCTACACCCTTAATAGTGTGCATCAAAATTCATGCATGCAATACACATGAATATGAATATTCCGCTGCAGAAATGGCTGTTATATAGTTATTGCTGTAAACAGTAGTGAGGTGTAAATGTCAAATACAGCTTTCCACCTGCACCAGGGTCTTGTCAGCTACAGTATTGTAGGGGATACAATTTATTTCAAGCCTCTAATGCTGCCTTTAAATACAGGAATCACTGACATTTGATGCTGGTAATGTAATGTGTTTTGTGAATTCCCTGTGGTGTGAGGTTAGATTTAGTTGGGGTTTTGTATTCTTTGTGCTGTAGTCCCCATCTTTCTGCTGAGGTGACACCACTAAACCCTGGCAAAGGAGACGACACGAAAGCTAGTTGCCTTAGGGAGTTATAATCTTGGCATTTTAATCCATGCAAACAGTTCATGAATCAATTGAACCATCTTTAAAGCATCATGTTGTTTAAACTGGGTTGAGTAAGCACCTTTGTTATGAACTCCAGTTGTGACAGTGTCCAGGAATATGAGTGCAGGAATATTTTTAATTTTTTTTATTTTTTTTGTGTGTTTTTTTGTTTTGTTTTCAAGACAGTTTTCAGAAATAGAGTGTTTCTTTTTAAGTAGGCTATGGATTAAAGAAATGCGATATGACAGGTGTGACATGATTTTTTAAATACACGCACAGTTAATGTCAGAGATTTACAAAAAAAGCACACTATTGTTGTTATGATCAGTGCAGTTGCAACTGCTGGTCCTTTCAACCAAGTTTTGATATGAAATACCCTAGGACATTTGTTTTCCATATTGTTTTACTTTGGCAGTTTGTGTGTCACACAAGGCCAAAAAATGTAATTCTCAATGCCAAATTTAAATCTTAACTGCTAATTTTGTTTATTTTTTAATCTGTCTTTTAAATAAGGGATTATAACACAGATTAAACCATGAAGATGGTATCCTGGAGACAGGGGTCAAAGGGCAAGGCTCAGAATCCATAAATGATAGAGCTGAAAATTAAATGAATGCTTTTGGAGAAAAAAAGAAAATGACACAGCCAGGTGGCAGCTTGGCTGCTGAAAATGTTGAGAGAAAAACAAATTGAGCTTTTACATAGTGTGTTTCTTAAATATCACAGCATTTCATATGAAGAAGTGTCTCCACAGGGCAGCTGCCCTCTGTTTCATTACAATCTGAAAACAACTTCCAGTATCTGGTTTGCATAGGCTGTCTGTTTTGCAATGTGATTGATATCACCCTTTGTGATAAATGTTCCTAATGCTTTAATGCTTTTCACCATTGCTCTGATGGTTTCTACAGCCAAATATGGTGGACACTGGCCTCTCTCTCTCTCTCTCTCTCTCTCTCTCTCTCTCTCTCTCTCTCTCTCTCTCTCTCTCTCTCTCTCTCTCTCTCTAAAACATTAGGATCCATAAAGATCAATTTTAAAATATTGGGAATCAGAAGAAAATAAAAACCTGCCTAAATGTATGTGTTGTCAATGTACAGTAGGTTGCATTGGAAATTGTACATTACTGAACAATCTATGAAGTCTGCTGTATGTTGCTGAAGTGTGACCCTATCACAGAGTGACTGTGCAATACAATACAGGTCTTGTTTTCTGAAGGTGCTGAGTCTTAAGCCCCTGTACTGTACAAATCCGTTCTGCTCCTAACTGAAACGGCAGCCTGCTCAGGCTGGATAATTCCTTTGTCTAGTGATGTGACTTTTCCTGTCAATCACTTATGTGCTGTATTCGATAATAGGACTAGATTATGTAAAGATTAACTAAGATTAACAAAGGAAGACCATTGGCCTCATCTGCAAATATCTGACTTGTTCTGTAATTAAACCTTACAAAATATATCTCTGCTTTGGAAGAGATCCAGTTGCCAAGGAAAGGAGGATGAACTCCTTTCTGCTTATACCAAGTTATAAAATACAGTGTCTCTCGTGATTTATATATCTAAACTGTATGTTTGATTAAATACATTCATACAGATACCTTAGTTTTCACTGTCTGTTGCAGCGAAAGGTTAACACTTTTTCAACCAAGTCAGACAATATTACACTTTTAATTGCAGAAATAGCAACGAAATAGCCTTCAGACAACCTGCTGAGAAGCAAGGTTACAATTTCCCACTTCAGTCTAGAAGGCCACTTTATTATTACACGCAGCTACAGGTTATTTTCTTGAAGAAGTGGAAATTAGCCAGGTGTTGTGTAGGCATTGGTCTACCACCTTAAGTTCAAATGTTCG
The DNA here is from genome assembly GCF_902713425.1 of Acipenser ruthenus. Taxonomy (NCBI): domain Eukaryota; kingdom Metazoa; phylum Chordata; class Actinopteri; order Acipenseriformes; family Acipenseridae; genus Acipenser; species Acipenser ruthenus. Next base: position 45,611,423 of record NC_081195.1, read on the forward strand.
CAAAAGAAGCTTGGGCTATTTTATGAAAGCGGGTGTATTTATATTGTTATACTATTAGTTGTGAATATGCCAGCTTTGCTGAGGTATGGATTTCCAGCATTTATGAACAGCTCTATTAACAGCCATTTAACATAAATCTCAGCTCATAAAAAGTGATCATAGAGCGTTCCGTAAAACATCAACTATCTTCTGCAGTAATCATCAGTCTATTTTAAGAATGTAACATAAGGTAATTTAAAATAATCATGTCACTACTACTCAAATATAATTAACTATTTTTGTTGTCAATTATATATATTTTTAATGTCATCACTCTAACAAATAAGTGTAGGACTGACAATTCTTTGCTTTGTCTTTAGGAACAAGATGGCATAAAGGGTCCGTCTCTGAGTCCATATGCGCAGCAAAACTCATCTACCTCACCGACTAAGACAGAAGACGGGGCTCGTCAGGGCAGCGACTCGGGCTCCAGCAATGCTCTGGGGACCCCAGAGAGACGCAAGGGCAGCCTGGCCGATGTGGTGGACACACTGAAACAGAGGAAAATGGAGGAGCTTATCAAAAACGAGCCTGAGGGTAAGTTCAGGAACAATATGCAGTCGCAGACAAAAGTATTCTGGCAGTTAAAAAATGAGAAAAAACACAAAGAAAGTGATTTCTATAACTTTTCTAGTTGTTCTATTGAAAGATATAAATTAGAGTGTCAGCTTTATAATAAAACAACAAATTATTACATAACATGCATACAATGAAAAAGAATATGAAAAAAACTAATTTCATACTTTGACAAAAGTATTTGGGCACCCTTATCCATAACATCTTGATGGGATTCAAGTCTGGGGACTGATGTGGCCAATCTATAACTGTAATCTTCCTTGTTTTCAAAAATTCCTTTGTAGACTTCGCAGAATGCTTAGGGTCAATATCCTGCTGGAATACAAACTTCCGTCCAATAAGCCTTCTAGCACTTGGTAACAAATGAGAGTGCAAAATGTCTTGATATTTTGCAGCATTCATTGATCCTTCTACAATACAAAGGTTGCCAGTGCCTGAGGAAGAAAAACATCATACCATCACACAACCGCCACCATGTTTAACACTGTGCATGATGAACTTTTCTTTAAATTCTTCTCATCTATTCCTCCAAACATGTTGTTGCTTTCTTGTTGAAAGAAAGTTATATTTTGGATTCATCTGACCATAAAATTTGGTTGAAGAAATCATCAGGCTTCTTCAAGTATTCAATGGAAAACACCAATCGTTTTCTTTTGTCACATTCATATTGTTGGATATTCATCTTGTTAAGGTATCATTGAATTGTTCACTTGTTTCTTGACCATCTTCTCTCAATTCTTGTGTCAAATCTTTTGCAATAATCCAAGGATTTTGCCGGGCTGCTCGAACATTTCTTCTTTTGATTTTGCAGAAATCGTTTTTGGTCTTCCACACCAAGAGCTAGTTGCAGTAGTTCCTGTTCTCCTGTGTTTGTTAATAATAGCCCACACAGTGCTTTTTGGTAAACCAAGTCTTTCTGCTATTTTTCGTTTAGTTGCATCACTGCCATTTTAAGATCGTTGCTGTACTCTTTAGTTTTAACCATTTTTGTTGCTTTTTTTAATCACAAATTTCCAATTTATTTTTCAGCACTTGATGATTATGTATTTATTTATTCTATAATTATCATGCAGGTTTTCAATCATGATAACTTTAAATAATTAGCAATGAATGGGCTTCATACAAAATATGTTGATTGCCCAAATACTGAAGTCAAAGTATGAAATTTGTTTTTGCATGTTATTTTTTATTGTATGCATGCTATGTAGTAATTTGTTGTTTTATTATAAAGCTGAATCTCTACTTTCATTTTATATCTTTCAATAGAACAATTAGAAATTAAATAAATCACTTTATTTAAGTGCCCAAATACTTTTGCCTGTGACTGTGTGTGTGTGTGTGTGTGTGTGTGTGTGTGTGTGTATGTGTGTGTGTGTGTGTAATATATATGAATATTTGAAGCCATCAGAAGTAACTGCTTCTAAGGTTGTCATTTTGAGTTGGCAATATACGAGACAGAGGGTTAAAATCCACAAAATTCTAAAAAAAAACCTTACAGGTATCTTTCCTGTTGATCAATCCCTATGGGTTATTTGCCAGCAGGTAATATTTCCCACACATTTGTCTTCTGAGCTTTAGGTGACAGGTACAAAATTGCATAACCATAAATGATTAGTGCCTTATTTTACCATACAGCTGGGAGGAATGAGACCTCCCCTCCCAGCCACGTGGTATATGTAGGATTCATTAATTGTGAGTAGTGGATTACAAAAGTAATCCCCCTTATGGTGGAAGGCACACTTCACCCACTCAACTATGAGGCACTCCATATCTAGCCACACACAATTTGGTGGATTCTTGGTCATTCTTATAATACACCAGACATTTCCCATTTATATCCACAGTAGTACATCTAAAAATCATATGTGGGTACATACCAGATTGGGTATAATAATGATGGCTTTGACTTGTAACGTTGGTACCCAGTGTTTATGCATGTACAGTACATTTGTAGATCGCTCCTATTAAAATTTAATATAGGACTGTTTTATTTGTAACCAATATTTTTGTTATGCAAGCGATTATGTAAGGGTTATTGAAGGCATAAGTCATACAGAATTCCATGCCCACCAATGTGTTCCTGAAGAGATAAGAGGAACACTAAAGAGAGCATGACAGAGATCATTTGGATGTGTCCAGTAACACACCTTTATCTATTCATCAGAGTTTTTCATGTGTGACTAACACATTTCTGTAATGAGACTGTGGCAAAGTCACATCTTCTGTTTGAAGAGAGATAGCATCAACTGGTTGTACCATTGTCTGAAGTGCTTTGCATATTTATTACAAGTCCGATTGTGCAGTAACAATTTGCGTTTTTAATGCGAGGTACTGGAAGATTGCTATCTTATTCATTCGTGTTTTAGTAGGCACTGAGGTTCAGCTACATTATGTCAAATAATTATAAACAAATATACAGTAGCAAACTACAATTCAGTAGTATTGTGTGTAGTTTTTACTACTCGCCCCCTTGCTCAAATCCTCAATAATGTACAGTAACGCCCAATTGATGCTGGCAGTTCAAAAGAATGAAAAAAACATGAACATGTATACTAGATATTAAATATTTAGTTAATCTTATAAAGTAATATAAAATGCAAAAGACCAATATCATTTGAAATATGACATACAAAAAGAGAAGACATTACTTCAAAAGCAAGCAACTCAAACGTCCTTCTTCATTGTTGCTTTATAAATATGTGGCGAATATCAAGAAGGATATTCAAAGCTAGTTTAATTCTGCACTCCAGGGACAAATAAACACACAGCATTTCTGCAAAGACTGCTCAGTGCAGTTAATGAGCTACTTTTTAGGTGAAAAGGGGTATTGGGCATTTAGAAATGGCCATTCAAATGCATTAACAGTCTGATGAAATACAGAATTATATTTAACAGTAAAAAGAAGCCACTCAGAGAAAAGACATTTGGAACATGTTCATTTATTTTGAGCTCTTGTCTGGGACACAGTGAGTTTGAAGTGGCACAGATCCAGTATCACTCAGCTCCTTTCACCAATTTCTGAGACATGTTCACATTACATACAAGGACCAAAAAAGGCTGCTTGGTTTTCCCACCACTATTTAAAATACCCAGTTATTTAAATGCTGTTTTACATCTTCATGTTCATTAATGCAACGCAAACTGGCATTAGCACTTATAACTGTATGAAAGAGTAGCTAAACCACTTTCCCTATTTTTCTTTAACATTTGGTGCCACAATGTTACAACTGAATTAAAGTGTAGTGCTGATGTGCTTGGTTCCCAAAGAAACATACCATTGGTGCATTTTTCTTGGTCCGTGTCATAATAAAAGGGATATGTGTTGTTTCAGAATTAGCAGCAAATATTAAATAAACTACTGAGTGCAGCTAAAAAGAAAAACTAATTGCCATCCCATTCCTGAGAAAACCCTTTGCGAGTGTTTAGGTTTTAAGAAAAAAATGACACAACCCCTGCATCCCGTTTCACGACCCCACTACCTAATAGTTTAGACAAGAAGGGCTCTGTGAATAAACTGTGGAGCTTTTCAGCCCAGCACTCCAGGGTTGAGGGATGGGAGGTGTTGGGGGTGGGGGTGGAAGGCTCGGCAACAATGAGCAATATTGAAAGATATTGGGCAAAGAGGGAGGCTGTGTGAGCTCTAGAGACTCCATTAGTGAAGGTTACAGTTAGACATTAGAATGGTTACCGGGTCCACACATTATCTCGGCGCTGTTAAAATGAAATGTGTAAACAAAGGACCCGCAGCTTCTTAAGAGACCGAGAGGCTGAGAGAGAGAGAGAGAGAGAGAGAGAGAGAGAGAGAGAGAGAGAGAGAGAGAGAGAGAGAGAGAGAGAGAATGCATTGAGCTTTACAGATGTACCCAGCAGAAAATCCTTTTTCCCTGCTGGCCATTGTTTTGTTGTATATCTCTCAAAGGCCATTAACAGCGAATGGTAGGTTGTGATGAAAAATTAATTAAGCCATAGTTTCAATCATTATGAAAGTGCCGTATTCATTGTTTTCTTCCTCATTTCACACATTCTCTGTCTCTTGGTTTTCAAGAAAGATCAGTAGCAAAAAAAAAAGTTAAGAGACTAGGGAATAGCAAAAGAAAAAAAAAAGCAGTGCTGAAAACAATAATAAACGTCCTTAGGTGAGTGATTAAAAAGAAGAGCTAGGTGTATAATAAAAGCTTTGATAGATAAATAGTTGTGGACTGTCAAGGCAGTGCATGTATATATGCCGGATGAAGAAATATGTGTAGGTTTCAAAAGAAACTATTTTCTTCTTTGTCAGCTATATAAATTGTTCAGCCTTAAGTGGTGTGCTATACAGTTAGGTAAAGCTATAACCAAGGTTACACTTTAGTTCTTTAATCTATCAACCTATTGTTTAACAATTAAATGAAAAATTAATATGGCGGGGGCGGGGTTGTAACCCACTGTCCCTCTTGTACATTGTAGATGCTATAACGAGTTACTGTAAATGAGATACTGTTTTAGAAGACAGATTTAATTAATAAACATGTATTTGAATGTTTTTTAAATGAAAAGTAGAAATACAACACTGTGGCATTTTTCTTTGTGAACGTTTCAAGTGAAAAATGCCAATTCAAAAAACATCAAAATCTACCAAGGTAGCAAATCTGCCGAATTTAATATCAGCCAAAATGTGTGTATGATTTTTAGATGAGAATATTAAGATAAAAATATCACAGAGAATATGCACCATTCTAAATAACTGTGTCATGTTTTGTTTTCCTTCAAGACTGTTCATTTAGTCTGAACTGGGGTGCACGAAAGAAGCAGGGACCTGACATTTTCAGAGCATCTGTGAAAAGGGTGAGAGACAAATCTGTCTTCAGGTTATAGTCAAATAAATATAATAATCCTTCAATATAATATTCAAACTGAAAAATACAGAGTTCACTGCATAAGGCAGAGATGGATAAAATGTTTTCTAAAATAATTAACTCAATTCAATCTAGTAATTGGAACTGATACCCGAATGGGACCACAATTGATGTACTTCCATGTCCATAAGGCTTAGGCCATACATCACACAGTATATTCTTATGACCATAAGTACAAGTTGGAAGAGGTTGTTGTTGTCAAACGTTGTGTGTTGGCTGTTGTGGAATAGAGCAACAAATGCTGAAGAGAAAACATAAGTAATGCCGATAGGCTCTTGCAGTTTGATCGCTTCTGGGACCCTTTTCATTTAGGCTGAAGAGGTGACCATCTGTTTCTGAGGCCCCTTGTGCTCCGCATCAAAGGTTGAGGCCACTGCTGAATCATACTCTCTAATCCTCGAAGACTGTACACTACACTTTATCTCGATCAGGTCTGGTAGGTTAGCGCTCTTTTTTTTTTTTGTCTTGCAAGCAAGGGGCACTTGTCAAGATCAGCCATATTCAAATAAATCAAGTCTCTGAGGCCCCATCAGGTGTGTGTCCAAACTCCTGAGGTGGATATCAAACGCTGGTTGTGTTTTAAGAGGCGCATGTGCTCGTTTGTTCTGGTATTATTTTTAATAATGAGAGTGGGCACAGCAGACATGACTACTACTGGATTATGTGGAGAGCTTATTTCAAGGCCTCTCCACCAGCTGTGCACAAGGACTGTGGATCCCAGTGACTTCTACGTTGTTTCTAATGGGCTTTTACTCTTGTATGAAGAGAATGTTTATTAAGAGAGAAAGACGTGCAAGAGTGATGGAAGTCAACTAAGTTTTTCAAGTGAGTGGGTCACAGCTACTGCATATTATCAGTTTAGTTTGATATGAAAGTAAAAGTACTTTAGCTAAAACTCAGAACAGATGGCTCTGACTTATTGGGAACTGAAAATAGAATGGATCAATTACTTATATACAGGATCACACAACTATGGAGTTATGGTTATAATTCAGTGCAGTATATCCAGAAGTGCCATGTCTAGTCTAGCTATATAACCCATGAGACAAATATTATATTGTCAGTTAATAATATTTTCTTTAAATATCAGACAGACAGGTTGTAGGCATTTATATTACTTTGCATAGTAACGCCTTCAGCTTTGGCCTCAAACCAGAGTTGCTTAAGTGTAGCAAACTGGCTTTTGTGAATTCTGATTTGCAAAACCTGGCAGCTTGAAATTGTTTGATGAAAACAAAGTTATATATGCAGGCATCCTAAGAGAAGTTACTGAAGAGGAACTGTTGTCTTTATTTGTAGAAGTGTGTATGTCACTGATATTTTATATTTGCCTTTTGATAGTGCACCCTTTTATTTCATTGCTGTATATGCTCGATATAGCGCCTTGACTATCCACCCTTATTCATGTTAGCAGCCAAAGCCTTATGTTACTTACAAGTCAGTGTGTATATGACAGAAATGTCAATATAACAACACTACTGTCAGGGAAATGACTCTCTTTTAATGCCGGTGGTAGCCTTTAAAAAGGCTGTTGGGTTTTAAGCATTTTAACTCTTTACACTGTGGTGCTCTATCTTCACTTTAATATAAACTATGTCATCAGCCAACATCTGCAATAAACTTGTAAGGATGAGGTTTGCTAATATTGTAAGAACGTGTACAACAGAGCAGTTTCTGAATTAAAACATAAAGAAACACGTTAATTGTAAAATGTGTTTAGGTGTTTTCGCTAGACGCAAGATAAAATTATGATTCCATGTCATTATTTCATTATTTCCACCTTTAGAAAAGTGTATGCTTATTTACAGTCACCTATGCTAAGTGCAACGAACCCTGGTGGTTTCAACTACCCAGTAACCATGTCCCTTTCGCAGCAGCACTGGTAAAATCACTACATTAAACACAACAGAATGTATGTACTGTGTAGGAGGTTTATAGTCAAGTGCATGGCAAAAAAGATGTAGATTTTAGAGCCATTTAGCTTCACAATGTGAAAAATGCTGTTTCTCACTGGCCATCCAGTCATGTTTTTATGAAGAAAAAAGGGATTTAAATCATACAGAGGTTACTTGTATAAAGCTGGTCTGTGCTTAATGGTAGTGATTTTTCTGCTAAATGCTAAGCTATCAGCGTTATACAAGAAGAGAAAGGACAAGCACCTTGTGCAATATAATACATGGCTTGTCGCCAGTGGCTGTAAATGAAAAAAATCTACTTTTTGATTTTTGTATTTTTGGAACACATATTCCGATTGAATTTGGTTGGCCGGTCATTCCAATGCAAAACAAAAGCCTATTTACAGAACTAATATTTTGCGTTGTAAGCTTCACTTGTGGTGTGAGTTCATTTAAATCAATACGTTTATTTATTTTTGCTCCAGTGTGCATTGGCCCTAACGTCATAGGTTTTTTCACTGAAGTGTACTGACAAGTTGCATTATTTGAGGAACAAATAGACTGAACAGCAGATAGGTGACTCCCTAAGCTCATTTTGGGAATATATAGGCAAGAACTGATCTGTTGCTTTTAAGACTGTAACACAGCCTTGCGGCTCAGGCTCATTTTCGCCTTTTTAAAATAACAGACCCAAACACAGAATTGCAGGTTTAAGCATTTATGTGCACTTTTTATTATTTACAATAACAAAAACAAAACAGAAACAAAAACCTAACTCCCACACAGAGTACTAACTAACTGTTTCAGGAACCTAACTAAAACCAGTTAAAAAAAAAACATTTTTAAACACACACAAAACACAAAAAGGTTCACACAGTACCTTTTGAAACCACACAGGTTTCTTCACCGTGACAGCCTCTCTTCACACAGATACTAGACACTGCCTCGAACAAACATTTCCCTCTGATTTATATACCTGCCTACTGATGGCAGGCAGGTGACCTTCATTAATAATCAGAGCCAGGTGTCCTCCCATGGCATTCTGGGGAATGTAGTCTCTCGGCCCCATCCTGGACTACATTTTTCTCTCCTCCTCCCCCCCTCAGTCTGTCACAAGACGAACTCTATCATGGTTGGGGTTTTTTGTTTTGTTTTTTGAGGCAGAATGATGCCTTGTTTGTAGAGCGTGGCAGCAGTGTTTGCATACGACGGTACAGCATTAGTTATTCAAGACGAGGACTGTTCCTGGTACAAGTCTCTTGGGGTTATCAGTTATAACAGTGCTAAACAGTATGGATGTTGGTTGGCGTAATGCTTTGCATATGGGAGCCCAAGTCTTTTCTCTTCTAATAAACTGACCAACTCATTTTGTTGCAGTGTCTGCTTTTCATACATAATTTTTATTTTGTATCACATGTGATGACCTCTTCACAACAATGCCTAAACCTATGCCTAAAACTGTGCTGTAATAACTATAATTATCAGTGGAGATACAGTGGTAAATAAAAATGTCAAAGCGCATTCTTTATGTACACATACACGTTTAAAGGAAGTCATTCCAAGTGAACTTGTATCCAAGCTGACTTAATTAGGTTTGCACTAGTTAAACCAAAACAAACCCCTTTTAAAAACTGAGGATGTTTCTTCTTCGTGCATTGTACCAGAGGGTCATCTCTAAACAAACAACTTGGTTTTCCCGGTTTTAAAGAGAAGCTGGTTAAGCCTGTTGACACACACTGTCAGGGATGGGTATTTCGGTGTGCTTGTTCTGGCAGGCGCTGAAGATACTTAATTTCATTTTTCAAGCAACTATGTCAACCTTACTATTAACAGGTCCTGTACTATTATTATTTTTTTGTGTTGAGGAAAAGTAAACCTAGTTAATTGTTGCACTATAATAAAGCACCTGTTTTCTGAAGTGTTACATTTGTATAAACAATAGACCTGCTTTACAATGGCACACAATGCAGCAGTATTGTACTTGTAACGCAGTGAAATCAATTGTAAAGTACATTTTAATATATACCAGTTAAAATAAAGCTTTTGTCCCTCAGGGTCACCTTTTATGGGAAGTTTTTTTTTTTCTTTCAGGAAATCAGTGCAGCTGTTAAGCAGAGGTGTTAAACCTGTTGTAACTTGTCCATCTTAAAATTATCTGTATAATTTGAAATTTTATGAATATTTTCTCTGAAAAGAAGTAGAAAAAAATCAGAAAGCGAGGAATTCATGTTGAAAACTTGCCGACAATGAAGGGAAGTGGAGAATTTTTTAGGACAGCACTTAAATGCTGTGATTTAGAGAATGAATGTGTCACAGTAAATGCACTTGTATGGACTCCCTCACGCTCCCACAGACTTCAATGGCAAACAATAGAGAGGGTGGATATATTATTCCTGTAGCTAAAAGAATAAAAAAGGAAAATAATTTTAAACAGCAAATCTGTTGTGCCTTAACAAGTCAATCCACCCGCCTTAAAATCCTGCTATCTGAAACAATTGTCACTGAGGCATTTCGAACAGGAGACAGATCGCTGTTGGTTCAGAATGTGAGCGTGGGAGAAAAAGAAACTTCCATATGTGTATTTTGCCATTTGGTTGTAATTAGTTTGTATTATAAATTAACATTAAGTACGGCATTTTTCAAGCATTGTTGTAATTATCTACAGAGTCCTGTAAAATTACTTACAAAAAAATAAAGAAAAAAATATGCTGCTGTGTTATCCTACATTTTTCTTAAAATAAGAGGAATGGAAAAATAAGATACAAAGACTAAGCTAAGATAGGAACTTCAAATTAGAGTCAACATTTTATTTAAAGATAGGAATACAATATATTTTGATTTTTGTGAAATACCTTTTGTGGCACATTTCAGAGCTCATTAGGGTGTGAATAGCATTGCTAACCATCCATAACTTTCTACACTCAATCTTGAAATCTGAATAAAACTAAGAAAACCTCAAAGCAGACATGAAAAAAGACACTTGGGTATACTGGACTAAGAAGTAAGGCATTTTTTGTTTTCTTTTATTGCTGATGAATAAAAAATAATTTATATATATATATATATATATATATATATATATATATATATATATATATATATATATATACACAGTAGTAAGTATTTTCTTAGAAAAGAGATATTAAGTCAATTTACATTCTTTGTTCCCATTTAAAAAGTTTACAAATCTGTATCATTAGTTAGTGGGTACTGTTTTGATAATGCAGGTACAGTTATGATTTAAGCAAGTTATTACTCAATTTTTTTTATATTTAAGAAGGATATCAGGTACTGCAGTATCAAGCTTATATGAACTCATTACTCATACTCATAATCATACTAACTCAAACTAATACTCGTACAAATACTCATACTCAGATTATACTTGGATGACGTCATGGGAAGTGGGCGGGGACAAAACCAGAAGTTCCGTTAAAATGCTTCTCTGGCCCTGATTTTTTATCCAAAAAGTGACCAAAAACTCAGATCCGCTACAGCTATGGCCAAAAGTTTTGCAACACTCTATGGAATTAACTAATTTTCCTTCATAAAGTCGAATGAAACCTACTGAATAATGCTACGTTAACATATTGAATTACATACCGCTTTGTAGTTTTCTATATACTAAAAACTGACAAAAATATAAACATGTGACATTTCAAAATCTAACATGAAATACTACTATTATGGCTTTCGGTAGACTGTTAATATCATTTTGTAGTTTCATTGAATACATGATGTTAAATAACATATCAAAATTATGTTAATATAGCATTCCTGTTGGTAACTTTGAAAAATCTGTAAAACATGTTAATAGGTCGATGTTAACAGTAAATCTTCTTCCAAGCAGGGTATTGGTACTTTTTCAGGATTTGGAAAAGGAAAGGTTAATATCGGGGGGAGAAATAAGTTTTAGAAATTTGTAAGTAGACTATAATGTATTTGTTGAGTCCTAAATATGGATTTAAGGAAATGATTCAATTTTTATTAAAAAAATCCTTAAGATGTAAGGACAAGCTTTAAAAAGTTTGAGTTATTAGCAGAAGAATGACAGATAAACGAAGATCTGTAAATATCCCGTTTTATAAAGCAAGTTTGCACATGTGTACTATCAGTTAAATATCAACCACCACAAATACACAACACTCATAAAATTACCTTTTGGTAATTGTTTCAGCAGCTTTTTAAATGACTGAATAATACAAACACATTTGTTTTGCAAATCCTGTTGAATAATTATAATGTCACTTTGTGTGCACAGTAAAAGTAACTAATAAACAGATGAATTCAAGTTCAAGACATTTTAACACATCTCAGCTTCTCAGCTGCACTTTCAGTATTTGGGCTGTGGATCAATCATAACGATGTAAACTTCTGTACAAAAAATAGTAATATTGATGTAAAAGGTGCAGAGCTTGGCGGCGCATGAACTACTAGAGGGCAGAAGAGAAAAAAGCATTAGGGGCTAGGAAACACAAAGAGAATATATTCATTAACCCAAGAGAGTTGATAGGATGTCAAAGTCAGAAACTGTGGCTTTGAAATGAAGTGATCTTTATCCACCATTGGGTTTGGGTCAAGGCCCTTGGACAAGAAGAAAAGAAGTTCTTATTTGAGCCAGATGTTTGGAGACAAGGAAGGCTGCACAGTGCCCTCCTCCCTACAGACCCCTTTCTCAGTTACAACATCCTGCTTTAAAGTACTATACCCATTCCAATGAGACTGCCAGTGCATAGGAACAAAAAAACAAACAAAAAAACTGTCTCTGTTGTATACCTCGGCCTACCTCGACGGATGGCCCTGGAAGACTAAACAGGTGTTATCTACTTTTGATTTCAGTGCATTTAAATTAATCCTGTCAGCTCAGCTGTTAAAACAACTGTCACCTCCAGCTGTTAGTAATTTTCGACTGGATCTTTCACAGGTTGCCAATTTCTGAGACCACATTGTGTCTCCTGCTAAAAGCTCTATTTCAAGCATTGCTGATTTTTTTGTTTCGTTTTTGTTTTGTTTTTGTATGTAAGTTACAAAAAGAAGAATGGTGTAAAATCTTAAAGATAAACATATGGGAGGTCACATGTCAAGAGTAAATCATTCCATCCGTTTTTGTTCATGCCGCTGCTACAGCTAACTGTTGTATGTTATGGCAGGGATGTTACAGATATTTCCCCTGCCATGTCTTTCATTGTTTTTAGTAGGTTACTGTCAAATTCTATTCTTTGACTGTTTACTTACCCAATAAACATTTAAATGCAGCATTACAGGGGTTGTCATATTTTTTTTAAATGAAGATAATTTTATTTGTTTGTTCAGAAATATACATACTTTACTGATAACACATTTATTATACAGAAACAGATTATATTTACCAATGAAATAATAATAAATAAGCTTACCATTATTTGTTTGAAGCTCAATATTATATTTTTGGGCAACTGAAATGATTGAAATTAAATAAAGTGATGTAAGTGCAGCTGAGACACACAGCTTGTGATGTGCTACTGTACAACAAAAAAGGTAAAACTAGACACCTATTTCAGTTTAAACCTGCTGAATTGCATCCACAATATGCAGAACCAACACGCATACCATACTTGTCAAGCTCATTTGGCAAGCTTATTTATGTCAAGATTTGTTTTGTTTGACTTCTGACAATCCTTATAAGCACCATGAAAAGAAAAAACAAAAGAAAATAATAAATATAATCAATGAGAAACATTTTGTTCCAATTTTAGATAAACTTAACTTAATGATGATGTATTTTACAAACACCTTCCACTGTTCACATAGTCAAACTCCCTTCAATGGACAATGGATAAATAAAGTGCGCCTGAGTTCTGTGTAACAGTGCATGTATCAAAGCTGAAATATACCATCGCATTGTATTTTAGAGCCTTTAATACCTGTTAACTGTGACACGGTTAGAAAGACCCAGCTGCCTGAAGTCTGGTTTGTTTAGACCAAAGGTGGGGGCCCTAATTGGGCCCCCTCTCTCGAATGCAGATTGCATTGAACAACTCTTTTAGAACCAACTGAACAAACGTCACTCTCTTCTCGGGAGGCTTCATGCTTTTCTGCAGCCTTGATCCCTCAATTGTTTGTTGAACAATTAGACTTTGAAACCATCTTGATTACAGTCTGTGAAGTGGAACGTCCCCCGCCCCCCCCCCCCCCAAACCCCCCCCTCACGTGCAGCTCCTGTGAAAAAATAACCATGAATATCTCCCTGTCACAATGCTGCTGAGGAACTCGATTTTTCGTGGAAAGAAAACTCAATTAGTTCTAGTAGTTAGAGATTAGGACTACAAGACTGCGCAGGTTGTGCCTTATAATGTGAAACTACTTTTTTAATTAATTTGAATCATGTTTTTTAATTAATCTACACATGGAAAGCTACAGGATTATGGACACTGCCCATTTTATATATGGGTGTGTAATTTAATTTGTGCACATCACAAAGAGTACTGTGGTCTGTTGAGGGGATGAACTGAATAAAATGGGAGTTTGAAAAATTTAGTTTTAACCACTGTGTACAAGTAAGTAACCATTTTGGTTTTGCAGTATCCCTTTAATGTGGTCTAACTGAGCCGGCATATCAAAAATAAGAGACTTTCTACTGACACCCTTTCAAGAACAATCATTTAGGCAGCAGCTTCCTGCACGTTATCATTTTTTTCTCCTTTAATATATTTCCATCCTTAAAACTATTAGATAAGGTAAGTAAGGGAGGTCTGATTTAATAACTGAACGGTCAAATAAAAGGATTACTACAGCAGTAATGTAGAGCAGGAAGGACTATCGAGATATTTCATTTTGGGTTAAGTACAGTTACTTCATGCAGTATGCAAGTTTATTATAACAGATTGGTTTTGTGCAGGGGCGTATGGCGCTTATTTTTAAAATTACTTTAACGTTAACTACCTCTACTCTATAGCTTGAGTGGCTTGTAATTGGCAAATAGTTACAGCTCTGGGCAGCTTGCAGGCAGGCCCGCAGACGCCCGGCCAGTCTACAGGGGTCGCTGGTGCGCGGTGAGCTGAGGACACCCTGGCTGACCTAAGCCCTCCCCTCCTGGGAGGCGCTCAGGCAAATTGTGTGCCGCCCCTTAGGAACTGTCCACGATCGGCAGAGGAATAGCCTGCAGTTGAACCAGCGATTCCCAGGCTATAGGCCGCATCCTGCACTCCACGCGGAGTGCCTTTATCGGATGCGCCTCTCGGGAGACCCTGCAAATAATGTTTTTTAACTAAGAGAAATAAATAGACACATAATAGTTTAATTCTGTGTATATTTCAAAACGCGTTTTGAGTTGCTGATGTGTGTTTTCCATAGACAAATGTGATTTGGCCCTGTTTGCGTTGACGCACCTTCATGTCCGCACAAAGCAGACTATATAAACTATGCTGCTGGTACATCTGCCACAGTTGTAAGTGATATTTGACAGGAACATTTTGTAGTTGAAAATCCTTTTTTTTCACCATATTGATTGATGCACACTATCCTTTCTGCTTATATGTGAGACAGCCCCATTGCAGCGGTACAACTGTAATCTAATTGATTGTACAATCTCACCATTAGACTGAAATGTGTATTATAATAACTTATTCCAAAAATATATTATTGCCCAATGCATTTTTATAAGGTTCAAATCTGAGTTAATTCAATACAATAATGAAATGTTGAAATGTAACTGGGGATTTGGGACCTGATGCAGGTTGAATAGAACTGGCATATAAAGCTGACTGAATCACATATAACATATATGCATCTAATTAGGTTTGTCATTGATCAATAATCTTGATATTTAAAGCTGTTAAATATTTGATGGTTCTAGACCATCTTATTTCTAAGTTCTTATTTCTCACCATGCAGAAACTATAGGTAATCAAACTTCTTAATACATCATACTGCAAAGATTCATTCATTATTATTATTATTATTATTATTATTATTATTATTATTATTATTATTATTATTACACGTGGTGAATGAGAATTTCCTATGAACGTTGGTGTTTTACCGTCTTATTATACATGCCAGTGGCGCGAGACCTGTGTATAATAAAGTTGATGATAAAGCTGCTAGTCTCAATTTTTAAAAACAAACTCCATGAACACAACAACACACTGTCAATACCAAAACAAACAACAACAGCCTGCAGATGTAAAGTGTAATCCTCAGAAGACAAGGAGAAAATTGTGGATGAGCAAAATAATAAAAGTACAAATAGAAAAACAATAAGTGACATAAATGTAGTAAGAAATTAACTCAGGCACATGCCCTCCGTTTAGACTGATGGCCCTCAGGAGCGCTTGAGTGACTCCACCCTCCAAAAAAGCCAAGAGAATTTTCTAGTCCGATTCTTAGTAATAATACATGTAGTTTTCCTGCACTTTCTTCAGTTGTTAAATAAAATGAAAAAAAAATGATGACGTTTAAAATGAATAGTTAAAGAACAAACTTGTTTTACAATTTCTTTAAATTTTGTTTTCCAATATTCTTCTCAACACCACTTCAGTTGTTAAAAATAAACACTGCTGGTTCTACAATTTATGTATTATATGGCACCATGTATTATAACACATAATATACACCAAAAGCGTACATACAAGGCAGTAGTTCTATCTCGACTTTCTGGTGACATCGATAAATCACTCTAAGTAGGGCTCACGCTATTTACTGTATGTGTCACCAGATACCCTCGATAGAATTATAACCATGTTATACACAGTTGGGTATATATTATTATTATTATTATTATTATTATTATTATTATTATTATTATTTTTGTTGTTGTCAGTCTTGTGCCTCTCATGAGTAAACCATTGTTTTGAATTGTGTGATAGTTGGAAAGGGGATTGAGTTGAGACCACCATACTTATATGATATATAAAAAGGGTATCTTTCTTTATAGGACAGATTGCATGACTGTCTATTCAGATGACTATCAGTTGTAGGAAAATGCAATATTCCCTCATGCCAGCTAGTTTTACATGGGGAAGGGCTTTTTTATTCAGGAAAGTTACATTGCTACCTGATACAATACCTTTACCTTTAAATTCAAAGCAGTAGTTCAGTTTGGTGAAGTTCATAGAATACATTATACATATGTACAGTAGATTTAAACATCATCGACCTACATAAACTTAAACATGCAATGATAAATGAGCACCTAAACTCAAACTATGCTTAAGTATATGATTTATTTGACCTGCATTACACACTTCAAAATAATAAAAAAAGAATTAACTTGTAAGCTTGTTGTATGCAAAAAGAAAACCAAGCAATAGTTAGAAACTATTTTTCTTTTGTTTTTTTACTAACACACAGCAAGAAATTGATCTCAGTGATGTCTGCTTCCAGGTGTCTAATCCATGCAGTCTTGCTACCCTCTAGACATAAAAGGAAAGAACGACCGTTATTGTCATTCAAGGCTTGTATTTCTGTTCAGTCTTAAAAACCAATAAATTGCTCACATATTTGGCATTTAAGAAAATCAGTGTGATACAAATGCAAGTAAAAGAAGTCTTTTCCCTCCAGGACTGACGTTGCAACAAC
The DNA here is from genome assembly GCF_902713425.1 of Acipenser ruthenus. Lineage (NCBI taxonomy): Eukaryota > Metazoa > Chordata > Actinopteri > Acipenseriformes > Acipenseridae > Acipenser > Acipenser ruthenus. The sequence goes on from NC_081195.1 coordinate 45,628,386, forward strand.
AGCGTTCCAGTGCATTCCTGCACAATTTAAGTGTGGCTAACAATCACATAATGGATATCACATGGCTGCCAATATTTCAAAGCTTCAGTCGGGGGACAATAAGGACTATTCTTGTGGAGATGGCGTCAGTTTTAAGGGCAAACAGCAAATGGATTAAACACTGTGTGAAATACACTCTCTGGGATAATAAACACAATGTTTTACTTGCAGTGTAGCATGCCTTCAGGGCTTTTGTGTTTGGAAATGAAGAGAATTTCAGAATGTCACTGCAGTGGAGGTACTAAATCAGTTGAGGAACCAGCATACCTATACATTGAACAAAATAATATTAAGATAAATGGAAATGATAGTTTAAATAGACTAAATAAGAACAAATAAATAAATACAGTCTTTTCCATTAATAGTTTATTCAAGTATCTTTTTAAAGCTACTTGTGTCTCTTCTCAGTTATATATATTGCATGCTCAAAGCCAGCCTGCAACATTCATGCCCCATGTGCTCCGATAAGCACATGGCAGTCTGGTGTAGGGGGTGCTATATTTTAAAGGACCCTTTTTTTGCATGATTTGTAAGTGTTACTTCTCTGACCCTTTGCCTGTTTTAAACAACTTTTGAAACCTGCAGAAAGCAATATATTTTATAACTTTTGACAGCCAGCAGACAATTATGACTGTACCAGCTGTATGGAGAGCCTCGGAGGGCTGTTTGCCATAAGGCCCTTAAATGAATCTAAAGTGTGTGTGGTAGTAATTTTTGTTGTGACAACAAGTAGAACGCAGGCTGAAATGTAAACAAGGTACACACTAATAGAAAAATAAATTAAATACAATGAAAACTAGTCTGTCAGCCACAGTTACTTGAGCATAATCAAAATGCTGCTCTTCAATATGCCATTCCCATTTTGGTTCCGTGTCTAATTATAAAGTAACAGCAATTTGTCAGGCCTGTTGGGTCCATCACTGCCTGTCAGAGGCTTTGACAGCCACATTTTAAGAGAAAAAACAGCTAAAAGCAATTTGCTGTACATGGATCCTGTCCACTTTTTTGTGTGAAAACACATCAGAAATCAAGACAATCAGATTCTATTCATTTGTTGTCACCTTTAAGTGATGCAATAAAACATTGTGAATGTGGGCCTTTGACTGTGGGCCCTGGGCTATGACAACTGCTGGATAGATCTGCACGATGTGAAGGGCAGAGTAAAGAGTGCGGTTATTGCCTACTAGACAGATTGAAAGTATAATTTTCCATTATAGAGGAGACAAGGTTGCACAGTTAGGAGCCACAAATATGACTTTGCTACTTTATTGGATGCTTTTGAGTTCAGGAATTTGCACATAAAAATGAATACATTTTTAATAACTTTCTGGTTCCTGACTATTATTACATTAAAAAAAGCCTGTCTGCTGTGTTCCCTTATCCACCCTAACCCTAACTCTAACCCCTAACCTGCTCCAGCGTGTTTCCTAATTTTATCTTACCATCTTCCTGGAGGGATCCAGTCTAGTATCTCCTTGGTCAAGCGACGGTCTGTTTTTCTTGCTACATGTCCGGCCCACTGCCATTTACGTTTTTTCGCTCTTATAATAACTATATATATATATATATATATATATATATATATATATATATATATATATATATATATACACACGTAAAACTTTAAATAAACACCCCAGCATTTATTTACAATATTTGCCAGTAGCCCCGGCACCTATTGGAGACCGGCTACTATTTGAAACTCGGCATTTATTATGTAACATCACCAACATCTGCAAATACTTAAGATGCAATCATGAAAAATCTGCCTGCACACAACTTTATAGAAACAACATAAGTAAATTACAACATTCCAGCTATGTCATTAATGGTTGTGTCAGTGGGTAATAATAGTTTGTATTGTAATAATAATAAAAACAGTAAAATCCACTAAAGCCAGCCCTGTAAATATCAGAACACAAACGTGTATTAAGGTAGGCTTGCAGCACAATAAAAAAAAATAAAAAAAAACATGGTTTTACACTTGATAAAATAAGTATCATCTTTATTAAAACATATTATATGTATTGTTCACCCTCAAAACGTTACATTGGTAAGCATGGACAATCGATGAAAAATTAACCAACAACGAATCTTCATTGCAAAACAACCACTGAAATACTGTGTTAATACGAAAAATAAGTTCATACTGTTGTCCCACAACACACTCAAAAATGCTTCAAACTGTTTAAAGATTAACAATAAAATCAATGCAAGTACCAGTTTTTATCACAAAATCAAAGCAAAAGTGACTAATTTGTTTTTAAAACTTGTACATTGATAAATAAGAATGATGGAAAAGGAGCAAAATACGAATATTCATTGCAAGACTCAAATGTCCGAAATACTGTTAAAACAAAAATACTAAAAAAAAACACCTACAAATACACTGAAAGGCAACCCTGTTAATATCAGAAAACAAGTTTGTATTTTACTTACTTTCAGAACGCTCAAAAAAGCTTCACAACTGATTTGAAAATGAATAACGTCATAAAATAAACTGTATGCATTATGTGTACCTTTTTAAAATAAATTAAATTCTGTTTTCTTATCATTTATCCTGAGCCTCAGGGTCTCTATATCGCTGTTGAAAAACAAATTGGTAAGCTCGCTGTACAGCTCTGTGTGTGTGTATTGGCTGGAACATTCAGTATGACGCACCTCATATTAATATTCATAACTCGGCGTTTATTAGAGACCCGGCGTCTATTTACCATATTTCCAAGCAGCCCCGGCGCTTATTAGCGACCCGGCGAGTATTGGAGATTTACGATATATATATATATATATATATATATATATATATATATATATATATATATATATATATATATATATATATATATACTGTATATACAGCGCATCAAAAGAAATGTATTACTATTATAACACATTTATTTTCGAAAAAAAGGTATATAAATGATGGACATTAATCACTCAATCATTCATCCTTGACCATGACACGCTTGAGTGACTATGACTGAAGCATATGCACTCAATCACCTAATTAGTGAGACAGTTGATTGACACTGGATATGGAGTGATTTCAGCTGTTGAATTGCAAGCTTGAATAAAAGCAGTAAAGAAAATCAGAAAAAAAAACAATATGCCACGTCTATCAAGAGAGCAGCGCCTTCGTGCAATCAGCATGTTGGAGGCTGGACTAGGGCAGCGTACTGTGGCTCGCCGTCTTGGGTGCTCATAGCCAGCAATTTAAAACCTGGCAAGACGGTATAACCAGACACACTCTGTCAATGACAGACCACAAACTGGGAGACCAAGAGTCAGGTCTGCTCAAGATCGACAGATCATTTTGCAGCATCTTCGTGATGTCAGTTGTTAATCAGCACAATAAAAAGTCACTGCACCTGCTCTAAAACAGTTTGTCATTTTTCAAATAAGTGATAAGTTTCTTTTGATGCTCAAATATACATGGTAAGTTTCTTTTGATGCTCAGTATATATATATATATATATATATATATATATATATATATATATATATATATATATATATATATATATATATATAATAACGAGACACAAATAATAATACATCTCTACTTACTACTAGTGTTTTCAGTTTTGTATTTTTGCGGTTTAATCAATATGTCCACTCCATCATGAGTTTCTTTTTACATTCTGAGTCTCTGTGGTCATGCTGCTAAACCTTGGTTTCTAAAAATAACAAACCTTATTGAAGTCCACTGCACTGCACCTAAGTGATCAGCAATACTGTCTCTTGTGATTTATAAGTTATTCTGCTGCAGCCTGTTGTGTACGCTGGAGGTCCTAATGGTGTCTGTCTGTAAGTGGTGATATACATAGAAAAAAATATAAGTAGTTTTGTTCAATCCAATGGACATTGGTTTAAAATTTAAGTTTTAAGGTTTTAAGGTTTTAAGGACTTGCAGCAGAAACTGTAGAAACAAACATGATCTTCTTGTTAGACTAATAACAACAGATGCTGCATAGGTGCTGTGACTAATTAAAACCAATCAGGCACATTGCTTGAGTATTTATGTTACATATATTCATTATCTAACCCTAAGATCGTCACTTTCTTATACCAACCTGATTTAATCACGTATATTCCAGTGCCCCTTCCTTCAGTAAAGTATGTGAAGCAGGCTGATGAAAGTGCAAAATGTAGGTAAACCTTACAGTGCTTGTGTAGACACCATTCAGAGGGTTTTTAATAGTGTCTACCACCAGAGCTGTGGTTCTGAGCCCATACTCAGCTGAACACGATGTTAATACAAAGATAGGTGGTCCCTGGTCTATATACACACCCAGCTGCTGGTAAAAAATAAACCAAACCATTGTTGAGTTTCTTATAGCAGATAATTTGTATATTCCAGTGTAGTATTTTTCAAGATTCAGAAAAGCTTAAAATGTGTATTTGGCTTTATTTGTCAAGAACTGTTAAAACAACCCCATACTTTGTCTATCGATCATAATAGGGCTTCTAGTTTTTGGGTTTTATTTTCCATCTCTCTCCCTCCCTTTCAACCTTAATTAATAGTTGTTAAACCATAACTGAATACCAGATTGTTTAAATTAGCGACACACTACTAGAAACTAACGCAAGGGAAATTAATAAGATGAATTCGGCGATTAGAGCCAGAATGAAATGCAGGTTCAGATAGAATCAGGTGAGATCAATGGACGTCGATTGTTAACTCAATCAAGATGTGAGGGTAAAAGAAACAACTTCCTTTGGTAATTAGTGTTTGATTAAGAAAGCGAATCGGCTCAAAATATGTTTAAAGGGACATCATGTAATCAAAAATAAAACCTGAAAACTAGAAGCCCTAATCATAATCTCAACTGTTTGTCTTACAAAAATAGAATACCATCAGAAAGCAATGAGTGACGAAATTAAGGGTTAATGGAATTTACTGTATTGTAGCATCCATGAAATCCAAGCTATTTAGTACCTCCATGCAACATACACTGTTATTTGTCTGTCTATTGGATAATTATAAATCCAAACTAGACATAATGCTCAATGTGAATATTATTACACTTATGTAGTCTTTTACCTGACCCAGCTCCGGAGAATCAGGCTTAATATGTTTATCCCGCCATCTTGTTTTATGTTTATCTGCTGGGAACAGCAGTATTATCACACCCAGAGTAGAAGAACATGCAGCTTGTAGGTTTCTTGACAGTTGGCTGGAGTTGAAATTAGAGATAAAAGTTAATCCTGCAAGGCAATAGACTACAAAGTCCAGGAGATGAGACCCTAATGGTTTGGTTAGGTAAGGAGGCATCCCTATGCTCTTTGACAATGGTCTGTATCAGACATTGACTATATCCATGCAGTTGTTTTGATGCTGTATAGCTCACAGCGACTGTCAGCAATATAGGAAAAAGCAGGTAGATGGAGATTTAATCAGGGATGCACTGGTGTTCAGGTTGAATTCCAGTTTTACTTTAATTACAGTTTTAGTTTAGTGATCTGCTTCACTTCTCGTTCATTGAAAAATATTGTTATTACTTAAACTGCATCAAATAATAGAGGTCTTAAATAAATTTGGAGTCTGGATAGGTAATGCTGAATGTTTCCTTCATCTGCTACCACTGCTGGAATCATAATTTGGACAAAAAATACAGTAAATGGCAAAGTGTCACTAAGAAAACAGAAAACCTTAGTGAATGTACTTAGAGTAAAAAATACATTGATGTATTGAAAGCTGACACTTCAATGCTTTGACCCAGTGTCACAAATACTGATATTGGGTATTTATATGCACATACTTCTATAGGATAACTGTACCAGTCGTGGTAAAAACCTATGTACCGCTTTCATTATTTTCTTTATTTTGTTGTCAGTGGTATCTAAATCCTTTGTCTATATAAGGACAATTTAGAGAGAGAGTTGGAATGCATAGCATCTGCTGGTCTCCACTTCCTAAGGTGGTTAATAATTAAATTTGGATCATCATCTGAACAAATATCTCAGACGATACAGTACAGTCTGGAGCTTCCTGTTGGGAAGGGGGTTTGATTTTTTCTTGTCTTTTACCTTGTGGGACTAAGCTCAAATACAGACAATTGGGCGAATAGGGATTTTTAAGTATTTATGTTTTTTTTTAATGTTAATTAAAAAGCCAACTAACTTTTTTTTTACATGAACTAATACATCTATGCAATATTCATTTGTTTAGTCACAATGCATTTTTATTGGCAGTATATAATTTTAAATTGTGCTCCTTTTTAATCTAAAACTTTAATCTAAAGTTACTGGGCAATGTTATGTACTTCTTCTAATATATGCCGTACTGACATGGAATAACGGATGATGTGGAGAATGGAAAGAAACTAACTAACAGTGAAGTCTTGCCAAAGATCCCTTGGCTACTGCTCTTCTATTCACCCCTCTCGCTATTGTTAAAAAAATCACCATTTACCCATTTAACTTGTATGAAAAGGAAAAAGTATGTTAATTTGTCTTTAGTTCCAAGAATACCTAATGGCAGAGCTGAAGTATTAAATGTGACAGTGTTACTGCCATATAATTCTCCTTCATAATGTTGTGACATGTAAATGGAGCATGAGGGGGGATATGACACCATATCTGGAATGGGATAAAAGTCTCTTCGAATACTGTACTATTATAGCAGTTTGCAAACCTTAGATAAACTCAGTCGGTGCTTGTATAATTGGTTATTCAATCCCGACCCCTGTTCACAGCTCAAAGCCAGGAACACTGGGCCCTGTTGCCAAGACAAGTCAATGTAGTAACTGTGCTCGGCCTGGGCCTAATACTGGAGCCAGGCCTTTTCCTGTGGGCTGGTTTCCACTATGTCTGGGACTGGCGCAGTGACAGAGGCCCTTTTGTTGTACATAAAGGGCTGGCTGATTCCCTCTCTTTTTTTTCTTTTACGAAATGTCTACCGGCTTCACAAATATGAGATAATTGGAAAAAATTGACTTAGCTGTTTTGAATGAGTCAGAGTGAATGTCTGTGCAAAGATATAATAGTGAAGGAGATTGCATTGTTAATGAAGCAGGCATGGCATTAGTAATGGAGCCCCTACAGTAGTAGCTAGTGTCCACTGGACTGTTTGAGTTCTTACAAGTTGGAATCGAAAAACAAGTTGTTGCTATTGTTGTTTTTTTAAATAAAAGTGCAGTTGTAAACTTTGTATGTTTTTGGACACTAAATGTGATTCAGAACTTTTCATTGCACATGTTTCCAAACTAAACTTTGTCTGCAACTATAAAGATATTTACTGCGTCTTTTCCCCTGTGCCATATATTTCTGACATACTGACTTTGTATGGGTTATCTTGATTTGCCTGAACTGTGGTGTACTTTCTATACACCACACTTCAGAGGTTTACGAAGTGACTCATCTATCACTGCTTGTTTGTATGGGCAACACAAAGCAGGATTAATTTAATAAGACTCCCCATTGGTAATAGTAACAATACAGGATGATCAATGTGGATGTTCATCATCTTATTACAAATGAGTCCACAAATCAGCGCATTTATAGTCACATTACTAGTTGAACTGAGGAAATATATAAATACTTGTGTGAACAGTTTACTGTCAAATCTGTCAATGTGGCCAGTGATACATTTTAATGTAAACAGCAAAGAGAATCATTTTAGTGCATGAATCAAAACAGATTGCACATTGACTGCAACATTGTCCAGCAAACATATCTATTAGTTGCTGTAATATAACGCTGTGTCTGATATGAAACTACTAACCATGTTACAGCTACATCTAATCCTATTAGAAATGCATCTTTTTTTAACATGCAAAAAGCAAGTCTGAGGGACAGTGATGGAATGAGGGTAGAGTGAATACCACCCCTAATGTCTGCAATTGCTGTACGTGCTAGAATTTCAGTTGGCTTAAAAAAAAACAGGCATTACCTGAAAGGTTTGTCGCCTTAACTTTTTTTTTTGTTTACCTAAAAAAGTATTAAACCAAGCAGCAAGTTGGCTCATGTTAACCTTTAGTTTGTCCATTGGGCTTATTTGTTTCCTTTTAACAATTTTGTTTGAGGAGGGAAAAGTAGCTGCTGGCAGACAATAAATGGGTTGTTTGAGCACTTCCCTCACGCCATATAGCGCTTTGAATGGATGGTGGTGTAAAAATGACTTCAAACAGGCTTCAGTTATATAAAATGGTTGGGCTCCCCAGCACATTAGCATATGATATGTCAGGATACTGAACAAGCGTTCTTTTTCTGCTTGTTGTCATTTCCTTGCCTAAACATCAGTTGTGTCTATAAAACCCAACTGTGGAAAGCAGAAACACACAGCCTGATTTTTAAAATAACAGATACAAAATTTCACCAGGGCAGCCCACACATGCAGTAGTGGTCATTTTAAAACCAGTGTTAGATTTTCCCACCTACTGTACGTGAATGTTCTGATGTCAAATGAAATTGTAAAGCAAACACATTTTGAACTTACTCCAGAAGTATATTTTATGCTTCACGCAGTATTTTCTATTTATATCATAATATAAATTAATCAAATATTTTACATGCTTTAGACAGTGTTGATATATATATATATATATATATATATATATATATATATATATATATATATATATATATATTAAACTTAGGTGTCTAAGCAAGCAAGCAATTAATACATATGTGAATGTATTGTAATTCATTAAATGAGCAGTGGGAGAACAGACAAGAGAGCATCTGTATTAAATTACTACACTGCCCTGTATTAAATAAACTACTTCTCAATAGACTTCAATCTCAGTTGGATTTTACATTTTAACAGTCATAGGTTTGATTTGAGAATTGTTGCATCCCTTTCTCTACTTGTTAACTTAAGTGTTTGTAATGGCAGTGCCCAACCCCAAACTATCAGCCAATGGTGAGTCGTACTTTTTTTCATAGTACTTTATATCATTTTACCTTGGAGTCACCTGTCTGCTGCATGCTGATTTCCTCACAGTTCTTGACTGAATGATCTGTGTTTATTTTGAGGGTTTTTTCCCTTCCACTCACAATTATTGGCAGCTCCTTCCATGCATTGTAAGCGTTTCAATCTCTAGCCACGTGAATTCTAATCCTACCCTGATGTCCATACTTTTTGAAGTGTTAATAATCAGTTGTTGTTAATTAAATTACCAAGCTGTTTTGCATGTGTCTGATCAGGCTAACCCTAACCCTAACCCTTGGACAACCTGACATAGAGCCCCGCCACAGCAATTCCAGTCTAATGTCAAAGTGGGCAGATTGTTTATTACGTTTTTTCTCCATGGGCAATATTGATTTTGCGCCACAGAGAATTTGGTTCACAAGGTAGTCTTACATTTTCTATGGATTAGGCCATTTGTTGTGCTGGCATGTCATAAGCCTATTCACAAAAGAGATTTCTAAATAAAAGCCTTGTTTCCCCAATCAGTGCTTTTCTGATCTCGTAAATTCCTCGTAACACTAGTCCACAATTCCCAATTCTTAGGTGATCCCAGAATTTGCCCTTGTCATTCATCAGGCGTCTAGCCTGTGTACGGAAAAAAAAGAAAAGAAAAAAAGGGTCTGTGTCACCACAAAAGCTTTTTATTCACGTTCTTGTCAAACTTGGGCCAGGAACCATTTATTTCTGTTCCACAAAGTACACTTGCTTGTTTAGTTTAGTTTTTTTTAAACAATACTAATGTTTACACAGATGTGTGCAATTTGGTTAATGCTTAATTCTGTTAGGTAAACTTGATATAGGTTAAATGGCTAAGTGTATTTTTTTTTCATTCTTCAGAAACTGTTCAACCAGTTTATTGCTGCAGGGAAAAGTTAAATGAGTAAATGTTGCTAATTCTGTATTAAGCCGTTTATAGCTTACCTCCACTAATGTAAGTCCTAACTGAAGGTTGATCCTTTTAATTTTACCAGTAAATTAATAGGTATTTTTATATATATATAATATGAAAAAAAATACTCTTTTCTCTTCACAAATGTTAACAATTACCGGAAACACATTGCAACATAAACTCATGCATAGGCTAAATATTCATTTCCATATAATGTAGTTCAATCTTTTCATTTGCATCACAGACCTTTCTTTAAATACTGCAGCTGTGCTGTCTGGTAGAGCCAAGGATTTTTTTTTTCTACGTCTAATTTGAATATAACATTTAATTATATTGAAATAATTACAAACAGATATCAGAAAAAAAGTTGGTCAAGAAAGAAAATCATGTTCTGTGGAATCTTGCATTTATCAGATTATTCTGACAAGAAAATATAGAAAGACTTGGGTTTCATTAACGAAAATGCTGATCATTTTCTTTTTATGTATTATTATTATTATTATTATTATTATTATTATTATTATTTTGTTAGTCGAATAGGAGGTGCCAACCTGCAACTTACAGCCTCCCTACCAGGCACAATGTTGGTCTTGCATTTTAATTGACCCTGTCTGGTCTGGTCTGCTTACAACTTGTTCAACAACCTTTACGCACAATATAAATTATCCAGTTCTAAATGGACAGCTTTCATTAATGCTGCACTTTGCGGGTACAGAAAAAAAAATGTGCCTTCCGTTTTTATTAATAGTTAAAATGCCCCAGCTGTCACAGGGGACAATGGCTGCAATGTTAATAAATAAAAATAATAAATATTACTCTGGGCTGCTGAGAGACCCCAGGAGAAAAGCACGGCAGAGCCATTTGTTGTTCTCTCTCACTTGTCAAAGCTCTTTGGCTTAAAAGCTTCTGCCATTGTTCGACATTGGGGACGGGGGACGGGGGGGTGGGGGGGGACGGGACCTAATAGCACCTGTTGGGATGATAACGACAGCTGTCAGAAAAAAAACAGAAGAGCCACTGACTATTGGTCAAATAATGTCGACTCTAATACAGCTGCAAGAGATTCAAGGTTTTTTCTTTTTTTGCTTGAAAGGGTTAGTCCATCCGTTGTCCCAGTAATAGAATATTCTGCCCCCCCCCTCCTCATATACCCCACCCCCTGTACGATTGCTGACAGGAGTGGATTGTGTACAAGGCCAAAACTTGCAGGGATTCCTTTAAGACAGAAGATTGGAGGGGAGTGACAGCATAGAGAATAGAGCTGTTAGACTGCCTGGCGGAAGTTGTGGTTTCTGGCAAGTGGGAACTTTTTTTTTCTCTGTTATTATTTTTTATTATATTCAATTTCACTGACAATAGCAGCAGCGGGAGCAGCACCCATTTACCTTACAGTATCTGTCTGTGAGCAAGAAGTTAGGGGAAAGATTGTAGTGATGTAGTAATACCTTCTCTCATTTTGGGGGAGCCACTGTCAGCAAGCCAAGGGCATGCCTTGCTGTTAAACAGTTTTCTTGTAATTTGCAGCTGTGGGTGTGTGTTTTTCTGTTAATGCTTTCTTATAAATTAATTTTCTTTAACATCTGCATTTGACTTTTAGTAAACAAAACCACTTGTGCTCTGTATACAAAGGCCATAGACCAGGATCCATGCAAACAGTTTACTCAAGGTCTAAAGGTCTCAATGCACATTTCTATATTTCATGTACGTTACTTTCTTTAAGATTTAATTTTTCTCAGACTTTCTGAAGTGGAAATATGTTTTTTTTTTTGTTGGTGTCAATTCATGTGTAGGATATAATAATGGAATTCAAACAGGTAAATCATTAGACATTAACGCATGTCATTGTCAATACACTGTACAAATATTTATATTGTTGCTTTAATGTATAAAAAATATGTATTTTGTACATGACAATGAACATTTCTCAAAGGCGTCCACGATGACAGCTATGAAAACTTTAAATTGCACTGAAGCCAGGCAAATGTGGTATATGTGGCATTAATTGTGTTCTTCTTTGAATAACTCTGACCCCTGGACTAGAATTTCAAAATGTCTTTCACTGTGTGCTATGAAAGAAAATGTTGTCTAGTAGTAGGGGAACGCTTTGTCACAAGACTTTGAAAACAAAAGACTTAAAAGTAGAATGACCTGCTTCTGTTGCCTGAAGGTTTGACAGCCTATTGTTAATTTACTATAGATTTTCTGGTGCTGCATTCCTGCTTTGCAAATGTTTGTTTGGTAGCTTTTACAGATGGAATTCGTCCTCCAGTGACATGTCCAGTGACACATTTGTTTTGTTTGGTTTCTTCCTCTTGTGTAGAATTTGCTAGAGCCCCTATCAAAAGCATTGACGCATAAACTTGCTATTTTTAGACTATAAAAAAGTCCTCTCACTTGGAAATCCCAAGAGTACAACTCATAAAAAGTGCTAAAAGTGCCAAGAAAAATATTAATTCTCCCTTTGTTGGACTATGTGTTTCTCGATTGAAAAACAATTGAATATATAGGATGTTTCATTGCAGCTCAGTTGCTGGTTTCAGCAGTAAAACTATCCAGAAGGTGCCATTCATTTTCAGATTTGTATTTTTATTTTATGGAAAAGCAGATTGTATGTACCTGCATTTAAATGCCAAACTATAAATAAACAAAACAAAACAAAAAAAGAAAAATGTCTTCACAAAAATCAATGAAAAGTGTACAGCATATAACAACTGAAAATGTATTTCCATATGAATGGGTTTTGCAAATTGTCTTCCATGTATACAGGTAAGGAAATGAGTGTCAACACTCATTTGAAAGCAAATTAATCAATAATTAATTTACAAAATGTTTAATTGTAGATGTTTTATGGTGCTTACATTTGCATTCACACGTGCAGCACAGTGCAATATAAAAGTGATGGAAAATAAGAGACCTGCAAATAGCGGAACATGTCAGGAAATTAATTCAGTTGACGCTAAATGTACTTTAGTGTGGGGAGTCAGGTCTGTGGCTATAACATTAGAACACAAGTTCCTGTTTTGCTGGGATAGTTAGATGGATGTATGGATTTCAAGTTGTATATGACATGCAGTATTAAAAATAATAATACTAAGTGATTTAAGATTTAAGAGGATTGGAAAAAGCTTTTACGCTTTTTCCAATCCTCAGTGTTTCCAACAGACTGTCATGCATTTGATTGTAATTCCAAAGCTACTAACCCCAAAACTTTTTTTTTTCAGATTCTTATTCATTTGAAACTACTGGTTAGAAGCTGTGTGCGTGCGTTTTTATTTATGTAAATACATGCTGTACTGTAGGTGAATAAACAAGTGTATGTAGTTGTCTCTATGCTGAATGCTGTATTGAGTTCTCGTAGGTTTCGACTGCAACCCCCCAGCCCCCCGCACTGCTGATTAGGTGTCCTTGACAGGTTAGCAATTATAGAATAAAGCACAACCTTACATCTCAGAAAAACGAAATGTGGTTTTACAATGTATCCATTGTCATCCTGCATTAACAGAGCTTTGTTTTGTGGAAGAAAAGGCTAATGATTTTCTAACAGCAGGTGATAAAACACGCTGCTTTTTTTCTCTTATCCGGTTGTTGATGAAGCCATTAGTGATAAGAACCAAGGGAAAAGAATGGTGTTTATTACAGCAAATGGACTTTAAATGAGTATTATTGTGGTGCAGCCTATTTAAATGTTTCTTTATTTCTTTCCTTCCTTAGAAACCCCCAGCATTGAGAAGCTTCTATCAAAAGACTGGAAGGACAAGCTTCTTGCCATGGGATCAGGGAACTTTGGAGAAATTAAAGGTAATTTATCTCACTCTTCCACATCCCCTAGTTAAATAATTAAATGCTGAGCAATTCAATATTTTTGATGCTACAAGAGGTGCAGAATTGTATATAATATTTTTGATTACCGATGTGGAATTATGAACAAATGTATAAGCCAAATATTTAAGTGCATTTTAAGCTCTACATATGTTTGTTTTTTTAATACTATAATAATAATAATAATAATAATAATAATAATAATAATAATAATAATAATAATAATAATAATACTAGTACGACTACTACTACTACTACTACTACTACTACTACTACTACTACTACTACTAATAATAATAATAATAATAATAATAATAATAATAATAATAATAATACAGTTACTGAGTAGTATTTTGCCATGCTGTGTAGGGGTTCTAGTCTAATAACATTTTTGTTTCTCTTACTGAATTGGATTTGATCCATTTACATTGGAAAAGCTTTTATCAATATGACATTTAATCGTTTTCTTTACGTGTTAAATGTATGAATTGATTATCAACCGCTCAATATAAACCTACTGAGATGACATGTGTCATACCAGCTGGAAAATAAGAATGCAATAAAACAATATTATCTAATTCAATTTAAAACACCATTTTACTTTAGAAGTAGACAGCAGCTCTCTGTTTTTGAGTGCATGAGATCGACATAAAGCCTACTCAGTAATGTGTTCTTCATCTGAGGTACAAACAGGAGATTTGGTATGATTTGATAAATGTGTTCCTATTATTTAGGAAAGGTTCAGTTTTGCCAAATGGACATAAATAAGCATTTAATTGGAGCACAGTCCTTTTCAAATTGACAGCCAAGCCAACTGACTGCACATGCCACAGTGATTTTTTTTTAAAGGATGATACGGGATGCACATTTACATTGATTTCCTGTCCTGTAAAGAGAACTGTACATTCTATATTATATATGTACCTGCTTGAGTCAAGACCTTTGATTTGGGAAAGCTTTGCTCTTTTTCAACCTGCTTCTACTGTACTTAGCTGAAAACAGTATGTAACAGATTGAATTGGAGAATGACAGTGTTTATTTTGTACATTGCAACTTTAATAAGTTATCGTTAAACACATACATTAATTGGTCCTTAAAGAACTTGACAAGTATTACATTGTTAAAAATGGGTTAATTACAATGGGTGGAATGTTCTGCCTTGCAGTATATTTATCTGGTATTGAAAATTCTACTTTCTGATAGGTGGATTACATTTTTGTTTTTAAACAGTTGATGTTGTGGTACAGTATTACACATATTTTCTTAGAAAAATGCACATGTTTTCCAGGGTGTGTATGCATGATCCCCTTGTCAAATACTGCCAAATTGAATTCTTATTTGACCAGGAACTGTATGTATTATGGGATTATAAATTTGGACAGATGTTGCCCAAACTCATATTGCTTGCATTTTATTGTGTGTATGTATGTATGTATGTATATATATATATATACACACACACACACACACACACACACACACAGACAGAGTGTTCCCCCCTTTATAACGCTGTAGTCGGAGGCCATAGCTAAGAGACCGTGCTATTTGTGTTCCGCCTTATAACGAGATTGCCAGTGTTAGTGTAATGGCATTATGGGGCAAATGGGAGCCAAGACCATACCGCCTTATAACCTGTTCCTTTATAAGGGCCGCCTTTATAAAGGGGGAGGAGTGTATATATTATGTAGTGTATATATATATATATATATATATATGTTGTTTTTTTCAGGTTTAGTAGCTTCATTCTGATGTGCATTTTCCACTTATATTTACCATGTAAATACTTTTGGATTCTTATGGGAAACACACTGGCACTGAAACGAATACCACCTGCAAATGTAAGACTTTAAACTGAAACCACAGTTTAAACCCCTTATGTGTACTTAGTTATCTAGCTATCTAATAAAAACAAATTCTACATATATACTGCAAAGGCATTGAAGTACACGTATTGACCCCATACAGTATACTATATGCAGGTAGGTCATTCTACTTTCAGAAATCTGTTTTTAGCATTCTTGTTTCTTATACCCAGAGTCCTTTTAAAACCTCCCAGACAGTAGGTCTTTAGAAATATTACTTTTTAATTATGTAAGCAGATTAGGAGCAATTTCTATTAACATATATTTTTGCCATTTATTTAAGGCACACTTTCCATCCCATTTTGCCATCCCATTACTACTGAATATGGACATGAAGTGACTAGACTAATCGAAACACAATATATGGATGAACATAGTGGAAATATTGATCTATACAACACAGATGAATGGCAGCGTATGATGGGTGCACATACTACATACATTTATCAGGTAAACTGCTTCAGTTCTTCAGGATAAGAGACACAGTATGCGGCCAAAATCACTTTATAGTGAGTGAAAGCACTGGGAAACAGACCGAAGACACAGGCGGTATTTAACAGACAATAAATCACAAAGTCCCTGTGATCTTGTTCTGCCATAGAGAGTGTTCCTTTTCTCTCCAGGTTTAAGCATGAAAGCAGATTCCCTGTGAGTTAACTCGAAAGACAATCCACATTCCATCCAGCCGGGCCAGGGGACCGCCACTGAAAGAAAGGTTTCTTTTATTCCCCCCACTCCCCCCCCCCCCTTCCCCCCTTTTTTCCCTGAGCCTGACATTTTTAACATAAGGCCCTTTCTTGTTTCACAGTCATCATCAAATGCACACACATCTGAAAGGTTCATCAGTAAGCTGTTAAAACAGCCGTTAGTTTATTTTTCCTGCAGTCTGCCGTGACAGTTGCATTTATTGTCCATTGTTGGTGAAGGGGTTGGGGGGGGAGTGAGAGACCTCTAGGGCCAAATGGATTTCTCTTACACCTTCCTGTGGGGTCACTTGGGATGACCAATCAGGGTATTTCTTTAGGAATTTGGCTTTCCTGAGGCTAGTGTCTCTGAGACACATCGCAACACAATTTTTTTAATGTTATAGTCGTATTAGGCAAGGTGCACATTTAAATACATCTTTCTTTCTTTTGTAAGTTTTACATGCTCACCTGTTTGCTTTAGTGTTCTCGTTTCAAACCAGCAGCCTGCAAATTTTTTTGAATTCCAGTTAAATATTTGTATGTTAATACAATACTTCAGAACAGCATTGTTCCCCAAAGAGAGATTTGATTCCTGTGTTTAAAGGGGAACTCAACCGCCTAGAGATTTAAAAATCCTTCTATATGAACATTACTTTGTGACTTTTGTTTATTGACTATGTATTTATTTAGTATTGAGGCACCGTTGGTGGTAAATGGTGGGTACAAAAGCAGTCGCATCTCATATACGATATACACGGATATTCAGTAAAGTTTTATAAAATAAATGTATGGTGATGGGGGGGGGTCAGTCGCATTAATTACAGATTCAGACACTGATGTATGCCTGTGATGTATTTAATTAAGATGATGATGAAAAAGGATGGTCAGGCACACATCTCTAACCTGCGCTTTCTTGCAGGGACGCCAGAAAGCCTAGCTGAGAAGGAGAGGCAGCTCATGGGCATGATCAACCAGCTGACCAGCCTGAGGGAGCAGCTGCTGGCAGCCCATGATGAACAGAAGAAACTTGCAGCGTCTCAGATCGAGAAACAGAGGCAGCAAATGGAGCTGGCCAAACAGCAACAGGATCAAGTGAGTTGGTAAAAAATAGGGGCTATAGTAGCACTGCATACATGTTTATAAGAGCTTGTACTGCTACTTGCACCCATTTTTCCATGTATGAACAATTAGCTGGGTATTATTTATCTGCCACTGTATCTTGACAGACAGCCTGCATTTCTTGCAGTACGTATTTAAGACATGTCTGGCCCACATCTGGAAACCAAATGCACACACTCAAATATAAAGGTGACAAGGTTTAACCAGCTCGCTGAAGCAGTGAACACAGTGGAAGGGATTAGAGGAACGCAATTCCCACCTAAAAAAAGGGGGCATCATCCCTGGTAAGGGAGGGTAGGCACATGTCTAAGCTGGTTTGTTTCTTAAATGTAAGTATGTCAATGGTCCATCATTGCACATTCTAACACAAGCAGAAAAAAATGTTTAAAAAAAAAAAAAAACCCAGCTCCAGAAATAAAAACAAATCAAAAATGACATTCCTATGTACAAAATACTTCACTTGCAAAATAAAACCACACAGTTGCCAAGATTCCCAGAATGCATATGGTGGTACTTTGCCAATGTTTTTCCCCCCAAGGGGATAAATATGTGTAGAACAAAGACAGATAGCACAGGAACCATTTTAGGGTGCATTTAGCAAACTCACAAAAGAGATGGAGGTGCTAACCAAGATAAAGTCGCTTCTGGGAAGAAAACTAGAGATTGATAAATATTTACATATTGAAACTTGTTTTTTATATGCTGCAGATTCATAGTTAAATCTGAAGACATGGCAACATACAGTTTTGTTGACCCCTCTAGTATCTGCAGCAGCAAACGTCTCTATTCCGCATCTTTCTGTATGTGCTGTAGTATTTATCTATGAATATTAATTTTACTTGTCACTTATTTGGGTGCTGGGAATTATAGTAGTTGATGAGAGGGTGCTAGACAGATTTAATTTGGTAGTACTGTGCTAGCATAAAATCTGTTTAAAATATATAGGAATTAGCATGAATTACTGACATACAATGGATATACAGTACAACTACCGTATATGGACAGTAGCACAGCCATCTGAAACTTGACTGTCTTGTCTTTGGGGTTTTCACTGATTGAGGGAGTTTATGTTTCCAGTAAATGTTGCTAAATCCCTAATTCTGGAATAGCTCAAACATCCAGTTTAAAGGGTATAGCTTGAGACATCTGGACCCTATACTTGCTTCCAGCTTAGTGTATTTACTGCACAATTCTATTAATTGGTATGTTGTTTTAAACTGTCAAAAGAGATTAGGCATCTAAATATGCAGGTAACACATTTGTCTCTGTCCAGAAGGTCACAGGCCTCAATCCTGCATGGAGTATAAACTTGAGCATAATCCCATCTGCTGAAACCCCAGCATGATGTACAATACGTGTGTATCTGGATGTCGTTCTGCTATAGGTGCTCCAAGGCGTTTCAAAAAACAAACAAACAAACAAAAAGGTCCTTACCCTGGGTGTAAATTCCTGAGGTAACTTCACTTTCTCATCCAGCCTAGACCATAAGCCTCCTTGGACACGAGCTGGCATAAGGTCTACACTGTAGGAACATATTCAAATGACGATAACTCAGCCAAATCAAATACATGTGTTTTTATTTATTTAATTATTTATAAAATAAACAAGGTTGAACTTTTGATACTCACTTACATGTGTCTAAACATGCTTTCAAAACAGGGTTGTGAATAAAGTGTAGTTCTAAACTAAACTCCCCCAATTTCAGTTTTAAAACATTGGCTTGGATATAGAAACTTAAAAAACAGAGGGGTGGAGGGAGTAGTGAGAAAAGTTGTAATTTTTTTTTTTTTGTGGCTCCTCACAGATTGCAAGACAACAGCAACAGCTCCTGCAGCAACAACACAAAATCAACCTTCTTCAACAACAGATCCAGGTCAGAATTGTTTGTGTGTGTTAAACAAATACGATCTTGCACAACCTGCATGTTTTGCGATTCAATCCCAAATGTAATCATAACAACAACAGTGATATTATACCATTGGCATTGAAGTTAATGTAAATCATTTACATGCAAATGAAGCTTTTGTTCAGAAATCTCCAGGTTGGTGATAGCTGATAACCCTTTGATTGGATTGGAATTAGTATAGCCTCCAAGGCTGTACGGACCCAGGTGTTAAACTAATAGCTTTGGAATGGAAGAAACCTATTTGGCTAAATAAAGCCAGTTAGACTTGGTTGCCTTGAAAATGACTTCCATTATTAGGCACCAGGCTTTGGCAAATCCCCAGATATTGTAGGAAACCCTAGTTACACTAATGCTATTCAGTTGACTTCACTTAGATAGCTTCACAATACTGGACTGCTGCCATCTTTTTTTTTTCCCATTCGGTTGATGGAAGTCTTTCTGCTCTAAATATATTCAAATCAAGCTGAGAACAGAGTTTCACAGAGAGGAACTCTATGTTTATGTGTGTGTGTGTGAGAGAGAGAAAGAAAATACCACGGAGATCATCCCCCAAATTGAAATTGCAGATCAATACCCTGTAGGCCAAGGAACATTTTGTCAAAAACCATCACGTGTCAAGAGCAGCTGTTTTTGTAAACTTGTAAATACTGCCGTTCTTGATTCACTCTGGCACAGCCCACAGTAACAAAGCACCCATTTCCCATGACTTTGCAACCTTTTCCCAAACAACTGAGGTTGCCATTGAAAAGGCCGAACAATTGTTTCTCACAGTAGCTTCACAGCTGAAGTCCTATCAGTTTGCAGAGCAGAAACCATCCAGATAAAAAAAAAAATCAATTTACAATTTACAGAGAGAAGCAACATATACTTATATACAGTACTATACTTTCAAAAATAATTTCCCCTTTTGCTGCTGCAGTTCCCTCGCAGCTCTTAACCCTAATGGCTGCAATCTCTATGGTTAAGTATCTACTACTGGCTTAACTGGTGTGGGTATTGTTTAAATTGTGGTTTTCCTTCTCACATACTCAACCAAGACTGCCACCCCACCACCACCAAGATATTGATATTCTCATAGCCACCTGATAGAATTTTTGCCTAAAATGCAAATGTTTTACTCACTGAGTATTATGCTGCATTGATCCTCTTTGCAAGCAACATGTTTTGTAATTTGTGTCAGTGTATGCTTGAGTTTTTGTTTTGTTTTATTTTTTAATTGTTTGAACAATTTTAGGATTCATGCAGTTGTACATTTAAAGTATAATTAAACAGTAAATGACTGACTAGGTGAAGGTTAGTAAATTACATCTGAACACTTGTCCGGGGCAAATGGGTCCCTTTATTTTTCTTTTTGTCTGTTTTTCCATAGTGCTTCTGGGTGTCAATTAGGGAGCTGAATAATGGTTGAAATAGAACTAAACAAAAAAAGAAATGTGAAGTTTTAAAAATCAAAATTACACTGGCTCTACATCTTGTATCCATTGATAAAAACTGCCAAAGTCAGATTCCGGAGTTTCCTGAAGCATTGATTGGACAGACTGTTCCAACTCCCTTTGAAATGGTGCAGAAATACTGCTAATTCCAGCTACAGTTGGAAATGCAAATCACTTTCTTTTTTCTCCCATTATTTTATCGCTAGCAGAGAAATCAGTCATTGGCTAGTCCAGAACCTGTGCGGAGTCACTTACAGAGAACTGCTAATAGTTCCAGGGCATTATTCTGTCATAACAGAAACATATTGGCTTTATGAACCAAAAATATGTTGCAAAAATGTACAGAGACTACGGGAATGGTCTTTTAAGGAAGAAATTAAGTAAGAGGCATGAATATGACCACTTTGTGTTTTAGCGCTTGTAGTTTGGCAAACTTAAATCAGAAATCAAAACCCAATATATCTACAGAAAGGCCTTATGTAGCTGTTTCCAATGATATCATGTATTTTGTTGTGGAATGTATTAATTTTTTTTATATAAGCCACACTCCAAAACAACATATAAAAATGTATAATAATAAATAATATTTTTAAAAACTGCCAATTTCGACCCCTTTCTAAGTCAGATATAGAAAAAATATTAGGATGTTACAGTTGCAAACTTTTATGAGGATTTCAAATAAAAAATCAGTAGCACCTCTTCTTCCATTGAGGGGTACAAGATTTTGTTCGAGCCATGGTCTGTATGACAAAACGGCCCTATTTACAGGCACTGTCAGCTATTTTATGGAAGTAGCCCAAAAGAAGCAAAATATCACAAAGTACATTGCCAAATCGTATGTAAACCCTTTTAACCTTGAAATATATGAATAAAATGCATTTTTTAAATGTATATTATTCAATAATTTTGCATTATGAACAGAAAACTAAATAAATAAATAAATAAATAAAATATAAGCCTCTCGATCTTGTCCTCTTCCACTTCAAAATACATGCTGATAGACATGTTTCCTGTGTATGTGTTTTTGAGAGTATCATCAAAATTGGAATGTAGGGATACTCTTTTTTTTGTTCCTGGTGCCTAGCCTTATTCAATGGCAAGGCTCAGAAAGATTGATTTGATTGCCCCACGGCTTATTATTGCCATGAGACATCCCAGAAAAGAGATTGTGTCATCAGTGCTTCAGCTCCAAAATGAGAGCGCTCCAACACATAGGGGTTAAGTAACGAACTGGGCTGTATTATAACAAAACAAAACAAAAAAAACTTAAGCAGCTCAGTGGTGAGAGCACTTTACTGCAGTAGAAAATGTATATTTCGAGCACAGGTTATTGCCTACATTACATTTTATTTAGAGAAAATGGCGTGATAAACTGTGTTGATGATACCAGCATGGTGCCCCCTTTGTTAGACTAGCATAGTCTTCCTTGCTGGGCACAGTGTATTTATTGAGCCCATGTGCTTTAATGTATACCTTTTGCTTTTTCAGCGTTCAAGAAAGAGTTAGATGAACTGTGTGTAGAATGCACGGTCACATGGCATGGGGAGGCTGTCTGGACAACGCTAGTCTATCCTGTAGCAAATTTGCTATGGGCTTGCTTTGTCTTTCAGAGTGTCTTATTAGTTCTATAAAATGTGATACTACTGGATGACAAGGAGCCAGTAGTTTTAAAAACATATTTACTGCATGCATTTGATCTTGAAAATTCGAAGTTGTAAAAAGAATCAAATCCATGGAAGGATATACAGCGGATATGTTTCTTCTAACATATATTTTCATGTTTTCATATATTTCCAACCCCTCTCGTAAGATATGTTAGTGTTTCTTTCACCTGTTATGAAATTCCCAGTGCCCCATATACTTCCTGATTATCATTACTGCATTTATCTGTTTGCAAAATTGTGGTTTTATATCATAGAATCTGTATAGACAAAATCCCTAATTACATTTGTAGTCACTTCTGAGCAGCGAGAATGACCCTGCAGTGAAATCACTTTGTTTGTCCCTGCTGTAAAACTGACCACAAACCTACTGGAAACAAGATGTGGTATCTCATTTGGACTCCTGTCTCCAGTTTAATTTGTTTTTTAGGAAGGGGTATCAAGGAGCACTATGAAATGTGGTTCAATGTTATTGCTTATTTCTTTGTGCTTACTGCTTATTAATAGGGAGTGTGTGAGTACACATTTTCCCAGTGCTATCAGCTGTTCTTTGCACATTTACAGGTGCAAAGGTCTACCGCTCTCACCTACTCACAGGGAAGCGTCAAGGGGCATTTGATTACATTCCCCTTAGTGGCAAGTTAGCACTAACCTTACATTTATTATAATTAAACCTGCTCATGAGAAGTGTTCCCCCAGGAGGACATTTTCATTGTAGCCATGTACCATTTCAGTTTTTTGTCTTTTTTTTAAAGTCTTGATAAAGGGGAACACCTGCAGAGTTCCTCCACCCCCACCCCCAATAAAACAGAATTAATTTATTATGCATGTTCCAATTTTAACACAACTAATATTTTAAAGGCTATTACATTTGTATCAAATGATTATCCTTAGATGCAATTTACCTCAGTCTCAGGGAACTGTACCCATTAGGCAGTAAGCAGCCTTGATTACTTTTGTCTGGTTAAGAGAATTTATGAAGCTGGCAGTAATCATCGCATATTACCAGTAATATTTTGGAGGCTAATATTGCTTCATTTGTGGCAGATATAAATATAGAAATAGGCTTTGCAAAAACCACATTTTGGAGACCACACATATTGTCTCTATACTCACAGACACACTCCACTGTTGAGGTTGTTATATACTGACTTCATTTACCATTTGCTTTTTGGGAACATTTACAAGGGGTAATTTTATTATTGAATCATAAAGAAATATCTGTTCAAAGGACAAGTTCTTCACAAGTTAATTAGAAGTGAATTTCAAAAGCCTCTCGGAATAGTGCTCAAGTCTTCCTGATATTAAATTACAGCCACCTGTATCAATGTGTTATTATCCGTTTTTGTATCATAGAAATAATACCAATGACAAGGACATAGATACCAATGAGTTAATTTGAAGCACAAAGTAAATCGTTTTTGCCAGTTGTATTACTCCACGATTAATTAAAAGTGAAACATAAAAGATGTAACTGGGATTGGCAAATGTGATAGATGATCTAATTTGAAGTGGCGTCTTAGAGGCGGCTACAGTAACAGTATCTTACAGAGCAACTGTAAGAAATATACACGTGTTTCATGTAGCTTCATAATACTTGTTCAGTGCCTTTACTTCATAGAAATGTTAAATTAGTTTCACAGTAAATACTGCAACTTTCACAGGGCTACAGAGCATGCACCTACAACTGTGTGGAGAGAGAGAGAGAGAGAGAGAGAGAGAGAGAGAGAGAGAGAGAGAGAGAGAGAGAGAGAGAGAGAAAGGTGACCTTTATGTTATCTTCAAAGAGGTTTTTTAATGGACATAAATGTATTCTTTTCAGTGTTTTTTTTGTTGTTGTTCTGTACACGTTTTGACCAGACGAGCAGTTAGTGATGGTGAGCTTGAATTGTGATTTTATTTTATTTAGTAAATGCATTAAAAATGGTTTGTTATTTTTATTTGAACTATAGGTTGTGTTGTGTGGGTTCTGTTTGGTGGAGAACTATTGAAAATGTGTGCACAGGCAGTTTGTAAGGATAGTTAGTGGTTAGCTATTACCTTAAGGAAGGTAGCAGTTCATAAAGTACTCAAAATTACTGTAAAAATTAGGATGTGTTGTCCTCCGGCACTATAGGTCTGATGGCTTCTCTGTGGATCCGCAGTGTGAAAAATGACGGCTTGGCAGGAACACATTTTGGAGGATGCGTGTTTCAGCCTCCATTTCCAGAGTCGAGGGTGGGGGGTTGCAGCGGTGACCCGGGATTAATAACAACACAATTGGTGATTCTAAATTGGGGAGAAAACTGGGTAAAAAAAAAAAAGTTTTGTTCAGTTAACTAGCTGATCTGTCTTTTGGGGGATATTTACAGTACTTCTGGCTGAGCTAAGCTGTGTGAAAATGTCAGTAGGAAAAATGCACCCACATGGCAACTGATACAAATTTTTAGAGCCAAGTTCATTGCATCTGACTCAACTTCTACGTACCTGCTCTTACAGGAAAAAAAACCCAGAGCGATGTTACATAAGACAATCTTGCTTAACAACACATGGAAGCCGCTGCTCAGGCCCACCCTATGCTTCCATTTAATGGGAGCTATTTGTGGAAGGACACAGGCAAACAGATGGGCATAAAGCTATGCCCACCTACAGGGTAGTTACTGACGCACAAACAGCGCTGCCACCTAATTGATGGGAGTCAGCATGTTGCTAACTTGCCACTTGATTTGATTATGAGCTAATCAGGGAAAGGTGCCTTTGCCTCATGAAAAGGCTGTTTATGTAAAAGACTGGAAAGTATTAAAAAAAGAAAGGACAGTTATATCACACCAGACTTTGTGCCACTTTTAGAGTTTTAATGATCTACCTTTTAGAAATAAATAGAGGGAAATTGGAGAAGTGAATTAAACAGAAAGTGTCCTTCTTGAGGACAACAAAGCTGCAGAACTGTAAAGTGACTGCCTATAACCAAGGATTATTTTGTGTCATTTAGATTGGTAGTGTGGGCTTTGGTCTAAAATGAGCACTCTTGACCACCCAGTTTATCATAGAGAGAGCTGGGGGAAAATGTTACATGAACCTAAAGTAAATGACTGCAGACATTTTCTGGTGATGAGTGTATTCTAAAGAATTAGTACTTAAAGCTTCCAAGTTTAATACGAGAATGAAATATACTTCAGTTGATAAAGGTCATGCGGTGTCTCTTAGAGAAGATGAATTACCACAGGGGTGGAAAGGATAGAATTGCTGTTTGTTATTTACTTTTTTTATTTTAAGTTACAGTGCTTAGTGTGAAGAAAAGTGCTGATCAAAACATCAGCAATGCATGTGGTAATATCAAAGGCTTAGATCCTTTATGGTTCACTGGTTGCAGCTAGAAAGACAACACTGAACTTCAGTGTTAAGATATGATACAAAACCAGATACAAATGTTGTCTAATTATAATATAGAAATGGCAGGGGGTCTTTCTACTGTAGTCATGCTAGCAACCAAGAGCTGAAGTGTGCCTTCCTTCAAAATTAGAAGTCTAGCTAATTAAAACAAGCTTAACATAGCTTTAATAATCACATAACTGGGTAGAAAGAAGTTACATTTATTAGATTCTACGTAAAAGTGTTCTTCAATTTTGCAACATTTCTTTATGCAGTTTTTCATCAGAAATAAAAGTGTGCTTGACTTGCATGGTCATTATTTGAGTCATTATTGTCATCAGGGATGGGCATGTCTTCCACGAAAAACAAAACTCTCCTTTCCAAACCTCATGTCCCGACTGACTTGTGTAACACTATATGTAAATGGTGTCTGCTTAGCCTGGTGTTAACAGAGCTCATTGTATGGCTTCAGAGGTGACATTGGGAGGCATTCATTGATGTTAAACCTGCGCCACCAGAGGATGTTAACCCTAAATATCATCTGCTAGGATAACAGTAGCCATTGCAGCTGGTGTAACATGAGCTTGCACGATGGATCCTGGATTGAAGTTTTATTTCCCTTCCAATTTCTGGGTCAGATGGGCTTGCTGGAAGGATTAATGTTGTCTACTGGGAGGTAGAGTTAGATGGAAATTGAAGGAAATTACTGGAAATAAAAGCAACAACAACAATTAAGTAATACATTTATAACCTGTGTTTCCTGGAGAATGTGTGATACACCTCTAGTATTCTTAAATGAATGTGGGCATATTCAATAGTGTAAAGAAACTTGAATTAATATAATTTTAAAACACAAAGTCCACATTATCCAGAAAGTCTCCACTGTGTATATACATTTCACAGCTCCCAACTTAATCAATGTTTCACCAGAACTCATGTGATGCATGCACTGTTTCCTGTGCAGAAAATAATGGTAGTTGCCACCCAACAATACAAGCCACTCTGTAAGTTTAACAGAATATTTCTAACTTCAGTATTCTGTTTGTTAAGGACTGTTTGGAGTACAAACTACCCACAAAATGAATTACTACAGTCGTTCTATCAGAGTATGGTATTGTCTCCCCTCTTGAAGCAATAGGTCAGAGAGGCTCTGCATTAATTGCATGAGCATATGGTTATAAACAGATTTTAGCTCAGGGACCTATACTTTACAGTGTTATTTTCCACACAGTCAGATGTTACCATATTGTCAATGCTGGCAGCTATTGTTTCACTCATTTACTTCACAGAGTTAATTACTCCCTAATAATAACTTTACCTTGGAGTTTGTCACCCGCTTATGCCAGCAAACCTGTTCACACTACATATGTTAATTATCAGCACATCTTCATTATGTTAAAAAAGCTTTAAGTTCAAGCTGTGCAACCTGGCTTTTTACACAGAGCTTGTTTCCTGCCAAGTTTCTACTTTCTATAATTTTAAGCCATTTTTTTTTAAATGAAACTCATTAAAAACTTTTAGTGGTCTTGTTTTGTGCTTTCATGTGAGTTCACTGTTGTTTTAAGACCATTTTAAGGACATTATTAGAAAGATTTTTTTACGAGAGCTGCCTATACTGACTAATTCCATGTTTGTGCTTCACATGAATAGTATTTTGTTTTTGGCTTTATTCTCCATACAAAATTTGGTACATCACATGTAAGATAAAATAAGAATAAAAAAGTAATGTTATACTTTTAGAAGTGTGGTGTGAAATAAAATGTTCATTAAATATACATAAAGAATGTCAAAAAATTCCATTATTTTTGTTAAGGGAGAGACTGCGTGGCTCAGTGGGTTGTTAGTGCAACCAATGAGTCAAGGTTGTCAAGTTTGATTCCAGACCAGATTTGTGGTGTTTGAAAGACATTTCAATCTGGTTACTAATGAAGACCTGTGCAAAATGAGTTTTGGAGATCTCAGCCCAGTTGGCCGGATATCTATATCACAAGAACTGCCAGTACAACGGAATGATTTTGACTCCATTGAGATTAGGTATAAAATTCCTGAGAAGGCTGAGAATTGTAACACAGAATTTTACAGGAAAGAAACATTTACTTTACATGTTACTGATATTAACATGTATGATATTATATAATAAGTAATAATACAAGAGTACATAAGTAACCATGTTTTGTTTAATTGTATTTCTAATAAATTTATAAATTATACTATCAAGGAATACTTGATGATAACAAGGTTGTATATGAGTACATTTTGATATGTTCTTTAAAAGCCATGCTATTCTTGACATTCTTCTCTAATTCAATGGGAAACAATGCCTATCAAAGCAGGAAAGGGGCAGCAGACAATGTCTTTATCCTACATTCTGATATATTGTTAAGCCATGATGTCATGACATTCCTATACTTAACAGGCAAATCCTGATGTGACCTGCAAATGAAGACGCTTGCACACAATGTGGTACCAGAAAGCAGCCTCAGTGTAATTGTAACCAAAAAAAAATAAAAAAATCCATCCACAGAACATAGTTTGTGTGTGTATGGAATCCGAGTGTCCAGCTGTTCTTAGTGGGATTAGTGGGGTTTAATGGAGAACACAGATGGACCCAATGCTATTGTCCAGAGTATTCAGGGGCAAAGGCTAAATCTGAAGGATGATCAGGGATGGGATGATTTGAAGGCAGGAGGGGGAGAGGGAAAAAGAAATCCCTGTTTCCGTAAAAAGCCTCTGGACTAGCAGAGGAAAAGCAGAGGAAATGGCTCCCAAAGCTTCCTTTTATGGGTAAGAGGCATTGTTGGCATGGCACAGGTCATGTGTGGCAAGCAGCTGTTTCAGGATTCTCACTAAACTATTAAAGGCTTAGCTGGGCCCATTATATTTTGTTTAGGCGGCTTGACTGGATGTGGACTGCTACAATTGTATAAGCCCCCTTTGTATTACATCTAAATTAGAGAGTTGGGATAAGCCAGCTGGGTGACTTTGAATTATGTGCAGCATGGAGGGGACTTTTTAACTAACTGCTTAAGTGCCACCTTGCAAATAGCTCTGGAGTAAGAAATGCACTCCACCCCTAATTGGTGCCTTTCTGTATTGCAGCGATATGCTATCCCCAAAGTCCTTCCCAAGCCAGTGCAGGCTTATAGAAAACAGTGTTAGAAGTGTGTATGTCTGTACACAAGGGTGGTAATGGGGACAGTGTCATGCTCTAATGCTCCTGATTTACATCAGATACCCGTTTCCAGTGAGCTGGATCAAGGCAGCTTTCTCTGATAGCGGGCAATTATGTACCAGGAGTTTGCTGTCTTGAAGAATGAGTCAGTTTGTAATTGAATAGGTTACATTTTGGTCATTTTTTAGTAGTGTTTTTTTTTTTTGTTTGTTTTTTTAATAAGGGATCAAGAAAAATACATGAATAATACAAATAAATAATTATGGCAAATTTCTAGACCTAAAAGCAAGAAGTAGAAGTAATTGTCTGCGCTAAGCCTCCACTGGCTGATGCTTTACGCAAAACAATAAAACTGCCATACCTTCAGATCGCTTTATAGGCAGCATGGTAGTTCTGGTTAACCAAAATTGTTTTGAAATTATTTTGTGGTTGAAAACAAAATGTTGAATCAAACTGTTCCCTGTGCAGTGATTGTGTGATTATAGAGTATAAGTTACTGGGCACGGGAACAGACACGCAAAAACCACAAGCATCTCAGCTAGAGAGCAGGTACAAACTTGCAAATTACAGTGTATATAACTTTTTTTTTTTTTCTAGTAAACTACATATATATAGCATAGCATGATTCATCCCCGGTTTTACTATAAGCCTAGTAAGCCAAAGTGTAAGGGTAACAATCTCATGTTTGACTAATTTAGCTCACAGTAAAACCTGGAGTAATTATTTTAGAGTATGCACCAAGTGAAACTTAGACAAGCTTCAAATCAGTGATTGTCCAATTTTAATAATATATGCAAAACCACTTGCTGTGTTAGTTGTTGCTATATGATATTAGGCACCCTCAGTCACTATGCATTGCCTCATTGTGTGCAGTTACATTTTTAAAGTAATTTGTTTTTTTGTTTTTATTCTGAGAAGTACACCAATTTGCCTGCTATTGTACTTGCTCAATTACAAGCCCTGTTCATTCGGAGTTGTTCTAGTTCTCATGCAAGCCAGAGGGCATACGCTTACTTTTTACTGTTTTATTTGTATTATTATAATACAAAATTTTAAAAAAAATCTCTTTGCCTGTCATGTTGAGAAGAGGAATTTTCCTTTTGGGTCTGTTTCAGTAGCGTGCCACACTCCCTGGCGAGCGGCAGCTGGGATCAAGTGTGAACTTGCCTTACATTGTAAGTTCCCTCTCTATTGACAGGTTAGGGTTTTGTATGCTTTATTAGCCCTGGAGGCAGACTTATCACTTGCAACACAGGCAGGAATGTTGAATTCATCCTAGAACTTTACAGTCATTTCAATAACATCACTTTAGGACTTTTTTTATTTTGGCAGTGAAGTTCTCTGTGGAACCATCTGGTTCTCAGTGCCTGTTTTTGAAACTCCAATCTTGCCAAAGTCACTTTTATAATCTAGGAAGCCATCAGAAGTTGCATGGCTTCCTGCCGACTTGATTTCTCAATAAAAATGTTACACAGCTGTTCCTGAGAACTTGGATGGCTCCACGTGATTATCTCATTAATATAGAGGACAATCTTATTTAGTGAGGACACCATTGACATCAAGATTGAAAACAAGGCCGTGCAGTCGGACAAAAAATGGTAGCAAGAATAGGTTATTGATATCAGTGTTATTGTATTTCATGCATATTTATTCTGCCGTGATATACTAGTCAACCTAAACTAGTCAGCCAGAAACCACCATCTATCCCACCGGATTGGTCTGTTTTTAAAGACTACTGTAGCTGATACAGCAAGTGCCTTATTAATGAGTCAACTTTAAAGGGCGCATTTTGATTGTTGATTTTCTGTCTCATGTTCAGCAGGTTCAGGGTCAGTTGCCCCCGTTGATGATCCCAGTTTTCCCTCCAGACCAGAGGGCGTTAGCAGCAGCGGCAGCCCAGCAAGGATTCCTCCTGCCCCCAAGCTTCAACTACAAACCTGGATGCAGTAAGTGTAAATCAAATAGAGATACCAGAGTGCCTTTTCTCAATCTAAGCAGAGGGATGCAGCGGAATTGCATGCTGGCTTTAAATAGGTGCATATTGTTGGTGGCACCTGCCTTTCTGGAATGTGCTTCTGAGCTCAGCAACACTTCCTAATGGAAAGCCAAGTTGGACAGGCAGCCTCTCTATCCAAGTAGACTTGCATCCCCACATATGGTATGCATTAATGTTTAATCCACATGGGTTTTAATAGTACTGTAGTGCTGGATTTGTAAACTGCAGAGAAAGGTATATTGGTCCAGTAAATGAAAGTGGTGGCCGTGTATTTTAATAGAGCAGTTTGAATTACACCAACAAAATGCAGAAACCCATGAAGTATTGTTTGTGGCCAGAAATGTCTCATTCACAAATTAGTACTTTTGGTTGAGGGTTAAGGGTCCTTTCATTGAATTCGCCATAACACAATGGTGAACTGAAAACAGGCGACATTTAAATAAGAGTACCATTTGAAGCACCAGAGGTTTCAATATGGCAGTACCTGGTAGTGTTACCATGTCAACATACTGTTTTTTTCATCCCAAATATTCCACATTTTAATGTGAAATGAATGAGCAAAACATTAAAATAAAACGGTATACATTAAGATAATCCTTATTGTGACATAATTTGTTAATGACAATCAAACTGACAATAAAATGATCAAGGGAGTTATTTTGTTGGTACGAATCAGTGCCATTAACAGCATGCTAGAGCATGGGTGTGTGAATAAAACACAGTGTTTATGAGCCCCACACTATGCCCTGTGTGTACAAATATATATATTTTAGAATCAATAACTAACCCACCTTAAAGCCACATATTGCAAAAGTAAGAACCAGCCTTTATTTTTTGCACAATTGCATAGCCTGTAATTGTCACAAGCTCCCTGTTAATGGTATGTCATGTTAATGGGAAATGTAAACCTTGCTAGTATTAGGGGCCATGTATCCATTTACTGCATAGACTCTATATGCTAATTTTGATATTAATCATGTCTTGACATGGGGACATTGTTCAAGTCTCTTCAGTTTTTTACAGATTGGGAATAGCATTCCAAAGTTGATGTTTGAAAGCATTTTATCCATATAACCTATATTCAGAAGGTGATTCATTTTTAAATGATATATTTACTGTAAGAGAGAAACTGTTTCAGTTCTGGCTTGTTAGACCTACGGTTTCTTGGTCACAGAGAGAGGATAATTGTAGACATCTATTTCTTGTAACTTTTTTTCCTCCTCCACAAAAGCAAAACTTTTGCTACAAAATATTTTTTTGTAATATTTTTTTAATATCTAGAAATTATACATTTCCATTGAGCTATGTAAACTTTTGACTACAACTGTATGTGCTTTGACTGACACTTGGGTCGGAAGTGATGAAGGGTAATTAAAGGGCTCTTCATGGTTACAGGGGTCAAAACAGGAAAAAGGATAATGCCAATTACAGAGTAGCACACGGTAATATCAACATCAGCAAGACTAGGACTGAGACCACCCAGCATTGTCAAAAATACCAAATGAACAGTTTTTTTTTTCTTCTGTTTAGTTGTAATGTGTGAAATATGGCACCGTGGTCACTCCCAATGTACACCATGCTGGATTTTTGTGTGTAAATATGTTATATTAGGTATACAAAAATAGTCTATGACATGTTAACAAGCCAACACACTTGAATTAATTATTTCACTTTGTAAACCTTTTGTCCATAGCAGCTTCCACTGACATCTCTATTTATATGCCATTGTATTTTATGAGATCTCTGCTCATATAGCAGACTCTGACATTTCCTTTAAACACTTTAATTAAGGGGAACCTATCTGAAGCGCTCAAGTGATAATTTTTTATAATACTCTGATTCATCAGCATTTATCAATTTTTCTCAGTGCTGAGCATAAAAAAGATGAAGTTTCCACCTTAATTGCTCTATGCCTTTTTATCACGATTCACCTTCAGTCAGCTTTGTGAAGAGGGTATTAGTAAAAAGGGCTACACAATAGAGGCTTTCATTAAGGCCTCAGGAAGGAACACAAAAGAAGGCTTTGGAAGGAGTGAATAGGAGAGTTTGCTTTGCAGGTGGAGAAGGGATAAAATGTGCTGACACTTTCATTGTTCTCTGCTTCAGGTGACCCTTACCCTCTTCAGCTGATTCCTACTACCATGGCAGCTGCTGCCGCGGCAACCCCAGGCCTCGGCCAACTCCAGCTGCAGGTAAGAATGGAAACGCTTTGGTATTAGCACAAGGTGTAAATGTATGATGGTTTTGGTGGTGGTGGTGGCTGTTGTTGCTGTGTTTATTTACAGTATATATTATTATGATATCTAGTAAAACACTGCTCTTTATCACATTTGGTTCTGAGACAGGGTTTACTTCAAAACAAATGAGGGGCGATCAGTATTGCGTGAAAGTTTCTGTAGAAAAGTAATGAAGGATCTGTCTAGACGGTCTCAATGATTGTGCATGTCCTGCTCCCTGTGGAGACAAGAGTCACATTAAAATGTGCACGGAATGGCATATTACATTTATGTCAAATTACTATTCCTGCTTTGAGCTAAAGACATTAGCACACAGTTTCAGAGTCACACAAGTGAACTGCATTCTGGCCACGTTTGTCAGATCCTTCTGAAACATTCACATGGGAATTTCAAGATGATAAGTAAAGTGGTTGGAAATGGACTAAGTAGTACATCGGAATATAGCAAAGAGGGCCACTGCAAGTTCAAGAGATTCACAGTCACCTCTTCTCGACAGCATATTTTATCTATACTATTTGTTTAAATTTCACAATGTGTCTTACAGGTGACACTTTGTATTGGGATGCATAAGGAATCAGAACAGTGGTCTTGACCCAGAAAATCCTTAACTGTGAATGTAGTTACCATATGCTGTGTTGACTTTAGAGAGAGTTCAGTATGGCAAAGGTCCAGGACCTTAAAAATAGGGCACCATGAGTTCAAAAAAGCTCAGTTCGCAATCCTCTAAAATGATTTAAAGGGAGGGAGGCAGGTTACCCTGAATCCCACCCCCATACACCTTGAAAGGCTTTTATTTTCTTGCATTATGTGTCGTTTGCTGGTTTGGTTTATTGCAGTGGTTTAGGATCAGATAATTCCTTCTGAAAAAAAAAAAAAACATCTGGTCCCACACTCTGCTTGGATAAAACATCTTTAAAATTCAATCCAGATACACACATATTTAAAATAAGTGGCCTATCGTCATGTTAATCCTAACCCCAGCCTGCTGTTTGCTAGCAGACCTCTGTCTGCATGAGTGAATTTTCTTGTAGGTTAAATGCCTGTATACCAACACCTCCCCCCCCCTTCCAGCTCCAATCTGAAACACATAAGCTAAGCCTACGGGGCGAACAGACAGAGGCACACATATGATTAATACAACACAGCTGCAAAGAAATACTGATTTGCATATGTATTAATAGAGGAGAAGGAAACAATTCGATTACGTACTGAAAGCCTCTGTGTAACCAAAGGGAAAAAATGCACCAAATTAATGGAAATGTGGCCATTCTTTTTGGTATTTATTCTGTCAGTTCAAGCTTCAGCTCATTTGCAGTTAATTCCGAATTCAAAGGAAGTCAAAGTATTCACACACCATAGAAAAGATATAGTCATATTTTATACACATCCTCATTTGACTCAAGGCCACAAGCCACAAGGCACACATTTGTACTGAAAGTATAACCCCACATGAGAAGTAACAGCTGGCTGTTCTGTGTTATAATTGACAATAATAATTATTTAATATATTTTACAAGAATATTTCCATTGTGATGAAACTTGAACAAAATCATCACATTTATAAACTAATAGATACAATTAAGGTTTAAAAAAAAAATTGGTGACACTATAAAGATATACTTGACAATATGAATCATTGCTTGAATTCATGGGTGCTAAAGGCTCTGATCAAAGCAGACATGTATTCGGTTTGCTAAAGCAGTCAATTTGGCTGGGACTGGATTAAATTGAGGTCTTGTTGTGCAATAGTGCACTGGGATACTGCCTGTAAAAAACTGTTTCTCTAGTCTTAACAAAGGTTTTTGAAGGCTGAAACTGAATTCAAAATTTAAGAAGTTATCAGCATTGTCAGCCGGTTAATACAGCTCAAGCTTACAAAGCCAGAAAAAATATTTTTCAAAGAATTTATTTACTCAGAATAACCCAGATACAGATGTCGCTCTATTCCTTTGGGGTACTTTTCAAATTCCATTTTAAAACCAGGTACACAGAGACACACAGTAAAATAGATTGCCCCTAGATCAGAGGGGAGCAGGTTTTCTACACCACAAGTCCTCTCAGTGATATTACTACAGTTTTTCAATTTCAAATCTAAACCCTTGTGCATGTAAATACTATTATGTATTCATTTATTTTGCATGTCCTGCCCAACCTATTGGCTTGATATGTGACTAAACCAATTCCTTGCACTGTGTGTTTGAATGAAATAGGAACTTTTTGTCCACAAGTGCTTGGGTCTGTTCAGTTTCAGTAAATTCAGTAACAATTCTGGAACAAACCTCATTTAAAGGATGAACATGTTACAGGTTGCTGGGATATTCCAAAATAAATAATCTCATAAACCTTAGTAGAAAGTCTTCTAATAAAAATGTGTGGACAAGAAGACCACGCCTATAGACTGACTAAATAGCATATTGGATAGATGGTCTTTCAGAGCAATTAAAAGGGCAGCTGGGATGCATTGCTCTCTGTTGCACATTGATTTTGATCAACCTCTGATTAAGTGAATCACATTTAGGCAAAGGTCAGTTATTCAGACTATTAAAATTAAATAAACATCACCTAAAATACTGCTGAACAAAACAGAGAAATTAATGGCATGAGCGTTGTAAGATATATGGTATGTCATATAATTATCTATTGCTTTATGATACCTGATGGTACTGGTCTGGAAATCTAATTTTGACCAGGTCATCACCTTGCCACCTTTATGAGTTAACTAGCTCATTCTGCTTCAATGAGATGATGAAACAGAAATAAAGGATCGTTGTAATGCAGGGACACAGAAAACACTGAGCATGTGTTCATCACATTATTGCAATGTGAATTTCAGAGAAAAAATGCATACCTTGATCGTAAAAAGCACCTGTTATCATAAAAACACAGCAAAACTTGAATAGTGAGGGATAGGTTCAGCTTTGTTACTCTCTCAGTATCTTAGGGGAAATCATAGTTAAATCTTTGGGGACATATTCCCTGCATGGGCTGTTGTTATTTTTAAGATATTACCTTTTATCGTTTCAGTTCACAAAGGTGCAGAGGAGCAAATTACTTTCCCAATCTACAAAGCGTTCTGTTGTTCTTATGAGGATAATTCTGAGATCCATAGATGGTCCCTGTAAGAATACCCAGGGTATACTAAGCAAAAACGGAAAAATAAGAAGAAAACGAATTACATTTTATTTTACAGTTTATATTAAAAAAAAAACATTGTCCTCCCTACCTCCCTGTATCTCTTTGTCACTACATTGTTTATTGTCATACAGTATGAGTTTCTTTGGCTAATGCTGTCCACAGCTGATGAGCTGCAGGACTCACAGGTAAGATATGCTTACCTGCTGGAAGGTAGGCTTATCTTACATTGTTTAATGTTTAACAATTACTTATTTATAACTTTTATTTCAGTTACCCTGGCTCAGAATCGAAGCTGTGACCTTCATATCCAAAGGACAGCTCTAACCTTTAAGTCATCTTGTTGACCCTCAGTAGCCAATGATGCATGCTTCTTTTTTCTTTCTTTTTTTGTAGCCATAAATGATGTCCAATCAGTCTAATCTTAGTCATAAAGTGGATCTTTTATTAGAGA
Organism: Acipenser ruthenus; assembly: GCF_902713425.1. Taxonomy (NCBI): domain Eukaryota; kingdom Metazoa; phylum Chordata; class Actinopteri; order Acipenseriformes; family Acipenseridae; genus Acipenser; species Acipenser ruthenus. The sequence continues at coordinate 45,665,056 of NC_081195.1, forward strand.
CATATGCAAGATAAAATTATATTTGAGCAACTGCAGCCTTTTTTAAATGTAGCTGGCTTCCACTGATGTATTCCTTCCTGCTCAGGAGTGTTTTATGGTGGTAGATGGTCTGCAGAATTGAAAGAGACAATACATTCAGGGCAGATGTACCTCTCAGATATTACCCCAGGCAGGTCTGGCACTGCATGGACCCCATTTAGTGGGGTTTACTTGAACATCTTGTCACATCCAGAGAGCAGGTCATCCAGGTTAGGATCCACGTGCACTATCCATCTTCCTGGGGAAAGGAATGACAGCTCAGACCCTGCAGAGCCCATAAATAACGGGGGGGGGGGGGGGGGGGGGAGAGAGCAGGGACAAATAAGCAACATATTAGAAAACCAGGGAATTTACCATTCCTGTTATTTGTAAAACAAAACATGAGAATACAGTTAAACCTTACTAGTGAGACAATAAAACTTAATAGCTAATGACCTCTTAGTTTTATTAGGCAAACCTTGTTGTCACAGCCTAGATTTTTTTCAAAACATTTTTAGCAGGATTATAAAATGACACTCATTGTACTACCTTAAAACAGTCATTGTTTTTAAAGGGTCAAAATCAAAAACGTGTCTGGGAGGGAAATCTTGGTAGAACCAGCAGGATCACGGAGACCAGTGGTTGCAGTTTTGGTCCCATAGGTCCTGCTGGAGGGGAGGACATTGGTATAAGTCTGCAAATGCACTTTGCACGCATGAGACCTAGGAACCGCAGTCAAAGGCGTTGCTTTATGACATCAGCATATGTTAAGTTCTCTTTGTTTGAAACAGTGGCAGATAGATCCCTGACTTTTGAGCTTAATCATTTCAGATGGAAATTAACTGAATCCAAAGTCTTATTTCTAACCGATCCCAGCAAATGAAAATTACTAGTGTACGTTATACAACACACACAATCATGTTATAATAATCTGACATTAAATATGCACACTTAGGCGCAAGAAATCAAAACTGACTGCAAACCAACATTTTAATTTGTATTTTTCGGTATAATTAAGATAAGTGTTATGAAATATATGAGACAAGTGGCGAAAAGACTTCATAACACAGCAACATTTCACATTAAGATATTCATTTTTTTTATTGGTGATGGCCATTTAGATGTTAAATGTCTGTCTTAATTGGATATAGCAATAACATGCAATTATAGCAGATTTTAGAGACCAAAACTATAGTTCCAGACAGCTTGTGCTGCCTCTTCGTTTGGCAGCTATGGTTGGCTTTGTTTATAATGGGTACTTTGTTCGTAGAATTTAGCACATTGATGAGTTGGGTTGAAAGATTTTTTTTTTTTTTTTTACCTGAAAAGCTGGCTACAGCTGCCTGCACTAGTGCATGTCTGAAATTGAGTTGTATTTACTGGTTTGCTGACCTGAGGAAGAGATGAGTAGAGTGTTCATCCGCCATCGGTAATGAACAGCCATGCTGGAGAGGTATAAAGAGGGTCAATAGAATAGGTCATGCATCATATGGGGTGGCAGATGTTGGAACATATTGTAATGGATTACAGTGCTGGGAATGGTTGAGGAAGGGAGAGAGAAAGAGAGAGGGAGACAGAGCGTAAGAAATACAGACCAGCAGACTATCTTAATACTTTTTACTAGGGAATACATTTAGCACATTTAAATGTGTAAGCATATAAACAAAAGAAAAGCGTTGCTTTCACACAGCGCTCTATTTGTTTCAGAATTCATTGAAATGCCTTCAGACCTTTTTATATATACTGCACTAACATCACATGGTGTTCTGCTCTAAATATTAAGATAGTTAAGAAACAAAAAAAAATAAAAACCTTGCAGGTAAGCTTCTAGCCACTGACTAGCCTTGATTGAATTAGAAAATAACTTTTTTGGCCTACAGATAAACAAAAATGACAAACTGCTGCCTTTCCTGTTTTATGTATGACAGTTTCACACTAAAGTAGACTAGTGTAGTAATCACCTTTGGGTACACTTCAGAATACAAGTACATTAACTATGTGCACCTTCACAATTCTGTGATTGAGAGAATTAAACTGCATCATATAATTTTATTGTTAAGTACACCTATTAAGTAATGTAACAAAACTGTAAATACAGTGTGCCAATGCTGTAGTTAATGTACCTATATTTTGAACTGTATCCATCACCTCCATAATATTTAAACCAGTTTACTTAAGGTTTGTGTTTAATATTGGTCTTACCTCACCTCACTGCCTTGCTTTGGTGAATGTGGTTTCTTCATAGTTCAAAGGCTCAGAGTTAACATTGGTATCCAAATGGAAAGAGTCAATATACAACAACAGAAATCTATAGGCGCTTAATCCTGTTTGTGCAGCACAGACCAGGAGTTCCCTGAAATTCTTTCACTGATATGGGTGTTTTATCAATACACACTAAGATAAGCCAGTCACCTATATGGCCTTGGAGAAAAACATCACTCCCATTGCACTCAGGGCATGAAGTACACATGGCAGTAGAGGAGGGGGTGTTGGACTACCTCTGACCTTTGGTTTTTGACTTAATCTAGGAGATTAAATAGATGCCCTGCTTTGGGAGAGCAATATACAAACATAGATTAGAAAAACATTTAACCTTTTTTTTACGTTTTATTTGGTTTGCACTTCCTGACCGCTTAGTTATAGGGAAAAACTCACACTTATTTGCATTGAAAAGAACATGGTAAATAAATCCCCTGTTTTTTTCTCACATTTTTTTTTTTCTGCTGAAACACGTCCTCTCATTTTTTCACTGGTTTTTTGAACACATTTTTCTCTTCTCCTCACCACTTTCTTCTTCTCTCACATAAGCATCATTCTTTCCTTTCCTGTGATTCTATTGCATTGCCAGCTATTTGCTTGGCTGCATTCTCACAGCAAGCAGCACTATTTAATGCTGCCTGATATCGCACATGCCCTGTGCATGAAGGTGGAGGGGGTAGGGAGAGTTACCAGAAACTGTCCCTCCACCGCCTACAAGTGTGATGTCATGACAGCTGACTAACTTCAATGCCTGAATGGCTCTATATGACTCGAAAACTAAAGTTTATGCAGGAAATATGAATAATACCAATAATGGTGTAGTGACTGTATTGATTTTAGAATACATAATTTAATTTGTATAATAAAATCTGCCATGTATTACATTTCTCATTATTACTTTTCTTTAAAATGAGGAGATGATCGACAAGGAGAAATCTATGGTGATTGTGGTTTTAAAAGGCTAGTACATTTTTTTAATATAAAATAAGGAACAACACTGCATATTATGTAAAATATTGAATCCAATGTTACGTGTGCACATGGAAGCACAAAGGCATAACTGTCTAAAACTGAGGATTATTGAGTTGGTAAAATGTCTGCGCAAACCATCTTGTACTGCAGACAAAAGCGACAAATCTTTTTTAACTGCCTGAAATTACATGCACATTTTTTGTCAACTTCGGGAATAAAAAGGGTTTAGAATTCAGGTTTTTCCTGTGCATACGTCAAATATTCTTAAGCTAAACAATTCAGTTAAATGTTAACTAGAGAACTGATACTTGGACTGTAGTCAGAAGAGAAGCAAACAGATTTTTACCTTTTCATCCCTTGCAGGAATTAGGGGAGAGGTCTACAAACATGGTCCCTGCCTGTTTCTCCCCTATCGTCCCTGGGATTGCAATAAGGGAGACCGGAAAATAATGGGTTACAATTGAAGGATGCGAGTGACATGAGCAATATTAAAAGCTAAACAAAACAAAAAGGGATTTGAGTTAAATCAGTCTCCACAAAATGTTTTGATTTCTCAACATAACCAAGGCACTGTGGGATCTGTCAGTCTTGATTAGCACTTCCATCCCTAATGAGACACACCAAAAGAGACCTGGAACCCTCCTGGAAAACACTACGTCTTAAAGCCTGGCTTGCGGGTGACATTTAAATTCCTACGCCTCGCCACGACCCAGATTTTATTTTATTATGATTTTATTTTTTTACCCACTCTTTTTGTGTTCTTTTCCCTTGCACAAGCTGCCCCAGAGGGCACAAGTGTCACTTCCTTTATCTTCATCTGTATCCTTGCTTCAGTCCCTCTCGGAGCGTGCTTAGCCACTGCATGTTGTAAGTGTGTAAGTGGCTGTCACTTGCTTCATGCTTCCATTCAGGCAGCTTGACTGATAGGCGCTGGCCCTGTAATGGAACTCAATTCGGAAGAGCAAATAAAGTCCTTTCAACCAGTGGTCTGAATACAAGATGTCAGCAATTTTGTATGCATCACCTCACCAGGGGAACAAGTTTATGCTTGCACACACAAACGGGACAGCATTGCGAGAGTAATTGAACTGAAAATACCAACAATCATTTTATTATTATTATTATTATTATTATTATTAGTAGTAGTAGTAGTAGTCGTAGTAGTCATAGTAGTAGTAGTATTATTACTATTTTTTTTTTATTTAGGGGAAATAAACGACCCATAAAAGCATGAAGAAAGACAAATTAATATCACCTCTATTTACATAAATTAGCTTTTGTTTCCCATTGTTGCCATCTGTCAAAGCAGAATATATGGAACTTGCAAACAATGATTTGTTTTCAAATCTTAATACTCAGACTTTTCACTTAATTCCATATATATATATATATATATATATATATATATATATATATATATATATATATATGCTTCACTCATTTCATTTTCAAAATTATTTTAAATTATTAAAAGGCTGTTGAAAGAAAGCAAGGGCTATCTGTGACCTTGAAAAGCATTTTTAAGGATACTGCTATTGCTACTGTGGACATTCACAGATTAAAACATAGAAGTGACCCAGTGGCACAGAGGCATGACACACTATACACTGCCTTGCATTTTTCTTTCTCCCAGAATGCATTAGACAGGGACATTTCTCATTCATGTGTGATGTTTGTCAACTCTCTGGAGAGATGACTCCCCAAAGCTGAAGTGACAGCTTCCATCCTGAAAAGTGGAGGCCTGTTAAGCACAAAAAGCCATCAGATAAACTAATGGCTGGTCTTGCTTTTTATGCTGCTGCTGTTTCTATTTATTTATTCATGTTGTCTTTTTCTGGGCCTCTGTTTTGCAGCAGCTGTATGCGGCCCAACTTGCTGCCATGCAGGTATCTCCAGGGGCCAAACTGCCTGGCATGCCCCATACCAACCTGGGAAACATCCACTCGCCAACCAACATCCAAACAGAGAAGTGCAGGAGCACCCCTCCACTGAAAAGCAAGGTACAACTTTCAAACCCATTGTATGCCATTGTACAATTCAGAAAGTTTCAGGTGTTCTCTATTACTGCAACATTTTAAAACTCACCACGTCTGCACTTTGTTACTCTGCCAAGAATAGGTATTGTTTGTAGTTACTTTGCTTTATTGTTCTGGTATTTGAATAGGCACAACATGCTTCTCTGACCTTGGAAACCAATATAATCTGAGAATGAACTGCATTTTTGAGCCTGTATGAAATTATAAGATACATGACCCAATCATCACTGATCGTTACAGTTGTGTCTGATAATAAATTGAATTGGTGATTTATGTTACTATAAGGAGTTTTTGGCTTTAAATTCCAGCTTTGAAAATGTTTTTTAACTGACTAAACTGATGAAGAAAATCAGGCAAGGCAATGCTGTTTTGAAGGTTGCTTACAAATATTATTATAAAATTAGTCTTTGATACTAAAAAAATAACATGTGTTACCCCAATCCTTTGGAAAATGTCCGGCTAGCAGCTTGAGCTTAAAATCCTTTTTCTGTCAGTATGATATAATCAAACTGCATGAGTTTAAAGTAAACATAACTTGATTTTATGGCTTTTAAACCAAACACTGCTGTCAGGTTTTAATGGGGAAACAAAGTAGAAAGAGTTTTTCTAGGATTTAAATGTGCTCTCTTACTTTAATGTCAGAAACCAAATGAGGAGGATGGAGGGATGCTCACATAAAATCAAGTTGGGGGGGGGGGGAGAAGCCTTTTCTGTTGTTTTATCCTGATGATTTCTTGCTGAAGCCTCAGCAGGGTGACTTTAAAGATTAAGAACAATCATTGACCTCGGATCTTGGCCTGAGATCTAAGCCATCGATTTCACTTGGTCTCCTGCCAAGCAATGTGTCACAGTTCAGTTTTAATAAAGGAAGGAAATGCAGCTCTAACAGTGACAGAGGATGACACATGTTTCTCTCCATATTACATTAGCATATATACGGAGTGGCTTGTGTGGTCACGTGACCCACTATTGTGTAGACTTGAAGAGATGTGAAAGATGACAATTATTGGATGCAGATTCCGGGTACAGGGTTATTAATAGAAAAAAATGATGTACATGAGTCAGATTAAAAAGCTTATTTTTTAAAGGTTGCAGAACGTTCTTGCACAGCTTTGTGTCATTATTGATCCCTTCTCAGCTGCCTGCTTTGCTGAAGTAGTCTCAGCCTGAAATCAGGTTACCATGTATTTTTAAAGAAAAGATTTCATCAGACAATCCAAACTCCCACATCTCATTTATAGTGAGTTCTTGCTTGTACCAAGATGTTTAGACTGAGGCACAAGGTGGTAAAGTGGTTTGCCCCCTAGGTTACACAGTACAATATGGCAGTAGCTGGGATTTGAAAGCCAGGAGCTTTTAAGAAACATTCATCTTTTTTTTTTACTTCAACAATGTTTAACAAGCTAGTCCTGTCCCCATAGCAGTGTTAAAATATATTGGGAAGGTATGAGATGAGTGCATTGTAGGTCTGAAAAGCACACCTATTGATCTTGTTTAGGTTATCATTGTATAGTATATTGGGTAGCTGAAGACACAAGACATAAATCTTTCCCAGGTGACCAGTAAGTGACCTGCGACCTGCCTTCACCCATATGAAATGAGCCAGGGTCATATTGATAAACTCTGGTCATGCCATAAAGCAGAATGAAGGCCTGCTTCATGTCAGACGCCTCAGTATTGGTTTCTGGGTTCATAGATAGCAGTGATCCGAATGAATAAGCACATTGCACACAGGTTTGCTGTAATTGAAAAGTCGCCTCCCTGATAAGATAGTAGGTGATGCTGTCATATATTTTTGTGTTGCTTCTCGCAAACAGTGCCTAGCATTCCAAGTCTTATTTTAAATCTGTCCTGATACAAGACTTATCCCTACATTAATTCCAGTTGTGAGCACTCTTTACATAGCTGCAGAGTGCCTACCATGCAAGTTACTTTATTTTATTATTCCCTTTTTTGTTAGCAGATTTGTATGTATATACTGTACCTTGTGAGTATATACTGTACCTTGTGAGTATATACTGTACCTTATGAGTATATACTGCACATTATGAGTATATACTGCACATTATGATTGATTTTTGTTATGGTCTTGGTCTTGCTTCTCTTAGCTTAAGTTTCAGTGAATTTGTTTCTGGTAAATTACACAGTATAAAAAATGAACTTCAGCTTGAGTTCATCTTGATGTATAAAAACCACTCACAAGCCTAGAATTCAGTGTACTTGTATAAAACTCTTTTCCCATTAATAATGCCTTAACATAAATGTTAAAAATGATTTTTTTTTAAGTTTGTTTAGAACTTTTGGGTTTTTAAACAATTCTAAACATTTCCATTGCATTTCATTGGCAGCTAGTGTGTGTTGCTAACATGGATATCATTCTGTAAGTCAACCTACCAAGGTTAGAACCACAAAAACATGTTCATTAGCTTGAAATGTAATTATACTGTCCAAGTGACACACATTTCACACAAAGCTTAACCAGTCACAGTAATTCCTTGTCAGTGGCAGTATTCAGATTGGCCAACATCCCACTCAAGGATTTTCTTCATAGACATTTCAAGAGCAATGCGATGAGGCATTATCCGTAATAAATATTCAGGTTTCATAAACTGTTCAAATGCAAATCAAAACAATTTGTGGTCAGAATTCAGTCTTTCCAGACAAGGTGTGTGTAGGTGTTTTTACTTCTTGTAATTTGGAGCTGCTTAATTTACTGAAATGCAAAAAAAAAAATCCTGTACACTATATAAATGATAGGTCTCCGGTTTCTTATAATGAGTACACTTGCCCTATGAAAAACTCTGTGTTTTCAAGTGTCTACACTGTGGCTTTAGAATTTTGGGATGATTAAGGATTAAATTTATTTCTTTCTGTTTAATTACAAACAGTAGGAAGTACCCCTCTCCCACATATTTCCATGTGGCTTCCTTAATGAGTGGCCTAGGCTGACAAAAAAACACAAGCAATGGATGTTTTTCTGAAAGCATGTGGCACATAGACTTAAAGGCGCTCCCCCCACCACCACAACAGACTGACTGTGTTTTCCTTAATCAGAGAGGGAGTGTGTATGTGTGTGTGTGTGGTGGTGGTGGTGGTGGTGGGGGGGGGGGGGAGCGATGCAGCTGCAGATGAGCATTATCTAATTCAGCCATCCTGTCATGTGAACATTCCCGCTTAATTTAATGCAATTATTTCATCAACGGGGATAATATCAGCAGCGTGATTAATTTATACAACATGTTTCACAACTGCCTGTGCCTCTCTGTGCTTTTATTATCTCTCATGATAACTTCACAATGTGGTTTATAAAGGTGCTGCCAATTTGTTCATCTTCTGGTATGTGAGGCTGCAGATATTTATTCTTTCTTCCTCTTGAGTTTGGAAAATCCCTTCGTGCTCTCTGTCCACCACAGATTTCGCACCCATTACAATTATCAAGTTAGAAGTCTTGGCTGGAAACATAACAAGCAAGCTATGGATAAAAAAAAATGTATTGGGAGCTTCCTGCAATTCCAAAAATCCAGTAGAATTAATTCAGGGAGCATTTGCATTTGTTCTTGCCTTTTAATATAATTAAATAAAGTACCATTTGAAGACTTAAAAATATAGAAAATCATTTTGTTTCACTTTGTCTTACTCATGTGTAAAGACTTCTGGAATAAATACTAGTGATGTCAGACCAAATTAAATTATCAGGCAACTAAATAACTAATAGCCCACTGTGCAATCCACCAGATTGTATGGGATCTAATAATAAAAAAAACACATATCAGAAATTTACAAATGTAAATAACACCTTGCACTAGTATAATTGAACTATGTTTCCTAAAGTTTAACACTGAAATCTAGATAACAGCAAATCGATATAAAATAACCCTCAGTTAATAGAGAATGTCTTTTCGTGTTCACAATAATCAATTAAAGTCGAAAGCTTAATTAGGCAAATATATTTCATGTGTATTCACCAATATAAATGATGCATGTACGGTACAAACAATCTCATACTTTTCTAAAGCTTCAAGGCAGTTTTTATTATGTATTTTGTTTGTTTTCTAGGAGGAGGGTGCACAGCCACTGAATCTGTCGTCCAAGCCCAAGACAACAGAGAGCAAATCACCAACATCCCCTGCTTCCCCACAGGTCCCCAGTATGAAAATGAACACAGGATCCATGAAACACAGTTTCCAAGCCTCACTCGCCAGCCCTTCCTCCAGAATGAACTCAATAGGTAGGTCCCTTTGAAATATGCTACTATGCAATAATGTGTGTGGGAGCGAGAGTGAAAAACACATCACAAAGGTGATTTGAAACTTTTGTATAACATTTACATTACATTTCTTAGCAGATGCCCTTATCCAGGGCGACTTACAATTATTACAAGATATCACATTATTATTTTTGCATACAATTACCCATTTATACAGTTGGGTTTTTACTGGAGCAATCTAGGTAAAGTACCTTGCTCAAGGGTACAACAGCAGTATCCTCCCCGGGGATTGAACCCACGACCCTCAGGTCAGGAGTCCAGAGCCCACAGCCCTAACCACTACTCCACACTGCTGCCCCTACAAACAGTATGATGTAAATTTTTTAAAGAAGTTTGTGTCTATTATTAATACAACTTGAACCTCTGCTGAATTCATTGCATATGGGTATATATAGATAAAGCAAACAAGACTGAAGGGACAGTGTCAAAACATATTGTTGGTAATGGTCTGTAACAACTGTGTGGCCATATTCAATAGCATCCAAAAAAATGTTTTATTATGTATTAGTGACAGATTTAATTCACTTTCTCCATTTATGTAAGATCTGAGTAACCCAGTGAATGTGCCTCATTAGTGAGTAGGATAGAGTATTGTATTACTGATGCTTAAACTATTCATTTTATGATTCCTTTAACACATTATATGGTTTTAGTGACGCATTTTGCTCTCACCAGGCAACAACACGTGATCACTACTTTTGATTATCTAAAAAGCTGCTTTTAACACTTTTCATGGTATTACAAAACATCCCACAAAAACGTAGTGACTTCTATCTGTTGTCCAACAGTAAATAGCTGTGTGTTGTTTTGTTTTCTGTTGGAGATGATGACCAGATGATTTTGCTGATCTAAATTTGTATTTAAAACAAAAATCTACTTGATACTTTTTCATTTTAAAATACATGTTGACATTGCAGCTAATTGTGTATGTTTAAACTACATTGAATATATATAATTATAATTTCAGCAATTTACAGAAGGATAACAAATTAAATAGTTTGTCCGCAGCCTATCCCTGTCACCTGATGGTGAATCAACGTAGACACAAACCAAAAAAAAAGGAATTATGGGAACAAACTGCCAACTTTCTATCTTGTATATCTTTTTGATTAGAACTCAACTGGCATGTTAAACAGCTAAGCATAAGGGAGTGAAAGATACAGTTGGAGTGAAGGCCACAGATTGAATTTCGGAAGTCGTTAAGGTCTATTCTCTTCCTATTCTGTAATGATACATTGAAAGACTGTGGGACTCTCATCTGTAAATTAAGACACGTGCCAAGCTTTCTCTTTATTTAACAGAGAGGAAGTTCTCTTCAAATCTTTCGGCAATTTAGAGGCCAAAATGAAAACAAAAGCCTTGCCTTACAAGCAGGATGTGTCATCTGATGAGATTAGACAAGGCTCTTAAAAGTACTGTACTTTCATGTTGTACACAAAAAGCAAGCATTAACACCACCCCCCTCCAAACACAGCACTTAGCCATTTTAGACTTCCTTTCTTTTATCTCAGTGTTTTTCAACAAATCATAGGATTTAATAGTAAGTTTGGCAGATTAGTGGATCTATGGCCCAGATGTTTTTTGTTCTACAAAATGGATTAGGGTGTAAAGTTTGTTGGAATACAGTAGAACATGTTGAGGCAAGCCGTTCATTTTGTTTGCAATTAGCATCTGCCTTCTGTCTCGCAATCCTTCCATCTGTTTGCCAATATATATGGGGTCAGATTAAGATTCATACCTCCTAAAATAAGTTATTTTGCTGCTGGAAGCTGCATCACAGTCTAGCCTGTGCCCTTAAATCCTGTATCTTTAATAATTTGGATTACAGTTAAAAAAAACAAATATGTTCATGTTGTGCTGCTGACCTGGTCCCCATCTTTGGTGCGACTTTATTGAACTGTGGCCTAATATTACCGTGGCTGGAATGCAGTTACAATAAAATACAATAAAAATTGTAAAATAAAAAATGTCTGCTCTCTAGATTTGTTCATTATGACTTTTTAAGAGTTCACGCTTATGTCATTACTAATCTAAAAACTTAATCTGACCAGAGATGACATTTACCAGTAGATTACAACAGATTAACAGCCATAAACTTCCCAGAGGCTGCGGTAGATTTAACCCCAGAGAGTAACTGCGATACCAGATGTAGTGGATGTGAATATCTGTAAGCTGCTGGTAAAAAAATAATAATAATGAAGCAGAGATTTATTTTTGATCTCCATTTGGCAGATGTTTACTGGTAAATTAGCAGGCCCTGGATGTAATAGGTGTAATCTCCATAATGCACAGCAGAATACTATTCATTGCATTGCTTTTCAAAGAATTTACTTTGCTATTAAAAAAAAAAAGACAAAGTGTGTCCCAAAGCCAATGGATGATCAGGCCAAAATGTAGAGTTTTTAAATACTTTGAAAGTGAACAGAAGTTTGTATGTACTGTGCATTGACTTCTCATTAAACTGTATTCTGTTGTTTTTACTTGGTACTTACTAAATGCATACAGTATGCACTGTATTTGTGGCACAAGAGGGTAAAGGTACATCATTAAAGTCCTTTAGTCCGGAGCTTCCGAGTGGCGCATCAGGTAAAGGCACTCCGCGTGGAGTCCAGGATGCACCTTAAACACTGGAGGTCACCGGTTCGAGTCCAGGCTATTCCACTGCCGACCATGGATGGGAGTTCCCAAGGGGCGGTGCACAATTGGCCGAGCACCGCCCGGGGGGGGAGGGCTTAGGTTGGCCAGGGTGTCCTCGGCTCACTGCGCACCAGCAAGCCCTGTAGACTGGCTGGGCGCCTGCAGGCTTGCCTGTAAGATGCCCAGAGCTGCGTTGTTCTCCTATGCTGTAGCTCTGGGTTGGCTGCATGGCGGGCCTGCAGAGCGAAAAGAAGCGGTCAGCTGATGGCACACGTTTCGGAGGACAGCGTGTGTTCGTCTTCGCCGCTCCCAAGTCAGCGCGGGGGTGGTAGTGGTGAGCTGAGCCTAAAATACAATTGGCTATTTAAATTCGGAGAAAAAAAACGGGGTAAAATCAATTGACGACTACTACATTTAAAAAAAAATAAAATAAAGTCCTTTAGCCCTATGGGTCAGCTCTCATAAACCTTCCTCATTTGGTGCTGAAGCAGTTTGGCAAAAATCTAATTAGGCTTATACAAGTGTCCTTTCCAGAATGAAATATTACTGTGTGGCCCTGGTGTCTGCACATGGCTGATTAAAAAACGGCCAGAGACATCTATACTAATAAGTTGTCCCTTTGGCAATTTTTTTCCCAGATCTTCTTTCCTCTATCACCTCCGGTGGTTACTTAAATGACCATGACGCAGTCAACAAGGCTTTTCAGGAAGCCAGGCAAATGAAAGAGCAGCTCAGGAGAGAGCAACAGGTGCTGGATGCAAAGGTGGCTGTAGTCAACAGTCTGGGTCTAAACAATGGCAGAACAGAAAAGGTCAGTAATTTCCTACTACTGTGTGGTTTTGTAAATACTCTTATTTACATATTATACAAGAGATATAGCAAATTGATTTCTTAAGAAAATGTTGTTTGATATATTCTAATTCTCCTTTATAAGGCTAGGAACAAGCTTTTTTTTTTTTTTTTTAGTTTTTACATGGGAGCATAAGACAATTATTATCAAATATTTATACAGCAGGTTTTAAAAAGAATAGGGGTATCTTTAAGGCATGTTTTAGAGTCTTGAAGATCAAAATAAGCGACTTAAAACAACAAAAGGTAATATAAGGAAAAAAAAATCTAAAAAATATTTAAGCTTTCTTCAAGGAACGCTCTGAGCAGAAATGTATTTTCCTCGTTCCCTCAGCAAAAACAACTTTTAACACTCTGCCTGACGCTAATGCAAAGTGACTCAAACTGTTCCTCGGAAGCTCAGCTAAATTGCAGTTATTTGTTAAGCACACATGCTTAGAAAGCATCTGTACTGATGGCATTCAACCCCCCCTCAAACCAAGGGACATGCCTGTTGTATTTTTTCCCCCTTTTCTTTCTTTCGTTCCCTCCTGTGTGAAGTTGAGCTGTGAATTATCAAGCGACAACCAGCCAAATCCTTTTGGACAGGAAGCCTTCATCAGAGTTTTATGTACTTGCAAGTCAGGCCTTGTGGTTTGATAGGGAAGCCCATTAAAACGTCTTTGATGGCATGGAAATTCATTTTCATGAAGAGCCCAGCCCTACGCTCTCTTGAGCTGTGGTTACAAATCAGTCATTCAAGTTTAATGACAGTAATTGTCCTGACTGCTTATATTCAGATGGAGGTACATTAAAATAATCCAAGCTCTCAGCCCCAGAACTGCAACTTAATCTTCTTTAATGCAGATCAGCTGTTTTTCTAACACATGACTTTAGGCTGACTTTAGACACTGCTTTTTTTTTTTTTTTTTAAGGGGGGGCGGGGGTTATAAGCTTTGAAGATGATAAAGCGCAGTGCTAAAGAATCAAAGCAGATTCCAGTTCTTTCACCCTTAATCAGTCGAAGCATGACAAGGTTGTATAATTCCTCCCATGAAGCCCTAAACTGGTATCACGGCAGCCTAGACGTATTAAAAAATACACATTTCATACAGTAGGGTGCGGGAAGGGCAATAATCGGGCTTGTCACTACTGGTGATACAGAATTGAGAGGATGTGGGGTTTTTTTTGCTCTGGATGCAACAATACAGCCTTAACATATTGGTTTTGTTAAAAAAAAACAATAGTTGCAAGATGCTTTAAGTAAGGAAGAACTACCTCCAGTGATGAGGAACTTACAGTACTACACAAAATGGGATGCTTAGCTGCTATTTAAAAATGTAGACTTGAGTAGACAAAGTTACTAATTTGAATCTTAAAAACAAGACCATCTGCATTGTGGTGCTTACCTTTTGTTGAGTGCTGCTTCTTCAGTCAGCTCCCATTTGTTTCCCCTAGCTTGAAATCCACTTTAATAACTCACTTAGCTTTGACACCCAAGAATGGACAAACACGTAACCCACTCAATCAACCTGGTGGTTTTGAGTTCATGATCACCAGAGTGAATAGCCTACTGATATTATTTTATAGATTCATCACTCCCATAAAACTGCATTTTGTAGCCAGTTCTAAGGAAATTTAACATCTGCATTCACTTTTTTTCCTTCTTTTTTATTGTTTATATTTCTTTTCCGCTTCTGTTTCCAGTATTAGAGGCCCACTATAGTTATGATTTATTGTCAAACCCAATTAGTGCAGCAATTTGGTACAAACCCACAACAGCACCTTTTTTTCACTCTAGAAACCACTGCCAAACCTGTTGGCAAATTCTGCTTGCAATTCAAGCTGAATACTCTGTATAAACAAGTCAGACTAACCATTTTCAGGTTGATTGACACTGTAGATCTAGCTGTATTTTCAGAATATAACAATAGAGATTTTAAAAAGTGATTGAAAATCACTGTTCATATCCCAGTTCCAAGTTTTAATCCTGGTCACAAATGAGATGCTTCAATATTGGTGATGGGGTTGTTCAGCCTTGTAGGTTTCATGGCTATGCTGGAAGGCGGCCAGCACAGAGCAGAGCAGTTCCGACAGTTCAAGGCGAGAGCAAGGGAAGAAGCCAAAGATCTCTTGCAATCCTGCCATACTGACTGGGGAAGATTTACAGGATTGCCCCAGGGTTGCAATAAGGCTTCAAAATTACAGGAAACTTCAGTAAAATATATTGTTTCATGGTGTATAAGATTATTGAAGCATTTGTCCATTATGGCTGTGGTTATGTATTTGCTGATATTTTGTTTGGATCATAAAAAAATGTACCTCAATGAAGTAAGTAAAAATAATAATAATAATAATAATAATAATAATAATAATAATAATAATAATAATAATAATAATAATAATAATAAAATGTTATTATTATTATTATTATTATTATTATTATTATTATTATTATTATTATCAGTTAAATTATATTCCCTTAGCAGATGTATTTACATTCTGTGAATGAACTCAGAATAACAATTTATTAGCATCACACAGGATAACACAGTGCATTTCATTATAGCTTCACAATTCACAGAAGGTCATATTCTAATAGTGGGGACAGTTTTAAGTGTATTTTAAAGGTGCTGTAATTGTGTGATGTATTCTAATTGTATAATTAAGTTGTAAATGCAAGCTGAATATATATATTTTAAAAAGATAGAGGCCTGAAATGAAATTAGCGAGACCCTTGCATTTGCCATGTAAATGTGCTGTAAATCTGCCTTTTATTGAGTGCAATAAATATAAACTAGGTGCATAAATCTCACTTTGAGTGAGCCCTCCCATACTTGGAGTTTCAAATTAAGGTCAAAACAGTTTTGAAACGAGCAGGCACAGTGAGCTCTGCGCACTAATGTATTGATCTCCGGAGCTTCCAGAGTTCATGAATTTGCATGCCAGCACAGCTGGCTGTTCCGGGATCTGCAATCACCTAAGCAATGCAGAGAGATGCAAAATCTCCAATAAGCCAGACAGATGGGTCACTCTCTTCAGTGAGGAGGTGAGCGGTTGGCCTTTGAAGAAGATGACAAATGGTTGTACGTTGATGCTACAACAATCAATGTTGGTCATCATGAATATATAAATGCCACACCACAGTTATATGCAATGTACTGAATGAGTAACTGTGGCCAGTGTAGTACTACATTTCCATAGAGTACCAGGTTTGCCTATGGGTGTGCATACAGTGGGTGCCTACACTACAGCCCAGTGCTCCAACTGCTGACCTGCATTTGTACCTGCTTCCTTACAGCATGCCTAATATCTTCCTATAGACTTAGATCCCAAATCTCCCAGCCTTGGGGCACTCAGGGCATGTTGCCCCAAAGCACTGCTGATTTGCCTCCTCTGCCCAAGAGGAGCCATGCTTAAGGAGTGTGAGTAATTCAGCCACAATGCCCTTCTAATCTTTGGCTTCACCATGAGATGAGTGACGAAGCTGCCAATTAGCTTACATTTTGATGGTGGTGTGTACTTGGAATCGGGTAGAGACCACCAGAACTTGTGCCCACAAACACTGATTAACTTGCAATGAGTTTAAGTCACTATGGGCTGAAAATTCACCTTGACGTGAATACTATATATACTATAATACATATGATTGTATTTTAAATACTTCCCCTATTGCCGTTCTTATATATATATATATATATATATATATATATATATATATATATATATATATATATATATATATATATAGATAGATAGATAGATAGATAGATAGATAGATAGATAGATAGATATAGATATATAGATATATAGATACATATAATCAACTGTCAGCCTTTTAGTACAATATTTTTCTATTTCAGTTCACCAGACACTTCCCCTTTTTTCAGCTGCAGGGTCTTTTGACATGCATTTGCATCTTGTGGTTTGACTAAAGAGCCATTTGTAACAGTATTTATTCCAGTGTTGTGAGCAGGGGACTGCTTTGTCATTCCAGCCTTACAGAGTGCTAAGTCCCTGTTACTACCTATCCGCCCTCCGTCTTAACAGAGCGCTGAACACAAGATGACAGTGACCAATGTTGACTTAATGTGGATGCCTAATAAAAAAGCGTGTCAGTTCCAGTGTTAGTTATAAATGGCAGAGAGTGCGTTTGGTGGCAGCCCCGTAATAATTTCACATCCATCATTCATATTGATGCCTTTCCAG
Source organism: Acipenser ruthenus (assembly GCF_902713425.1). Taxonomy (NCBI): domain Eukaryota; kingdom Metazoa; phylum Chordata; class Actinopteri; order Acipenseriformes; family Acipenseridae; genus Acipenser; species Acipenser ruthenus. Next base: position 45,682,282 of record NC_081195.1, read on the forward strand.
CTTGCCTGATGGATGAGGCCAGTGGATGTAACTGTTCATGCACTGCAGACACCCACAGTAGAATACTAATATATGTATTGTATCAATTAGATTAGAACAGGATAATCATTTTCACGGAAATGCTTTTATTAAATAGAATGTAGACTACACTCCAGCACTCAAAAGATTTTACTGTATGTTCATTTGATCAAATAGTCTGGTTTATAAGCGTGTGTATTGTATTCATATAGAGCATTTCTTTATGAAACAGGGCTGAATGTACAATAAGGTGCTCTTTCTCTATTTTAATGATTCTACTCAAAAAGGGTTGTTTTATTGTTACATGCAAAAGTTCATGACAACACAACTAGCTGACAACTTTCATCCAAGACTGTGTTAAATTCCATGATTATTCCTTTTTAAAAGATTACAACATTACTGTTACATTGAAGAAATACATATTCTTTTATTTTTTATTTTTATTGATAGCTGTTCTTAAAAGCGGTACAACTTTGATAACCTATATCCTGCACCCCCTCCCCCCGTTCAAGTTAACCTTTGCTTTCCTCTGCTCAGTATAATTATAGTCAGACACATCCCCCTCTGTGATTGAAGGTTCATTTGAGTCACAGCATAGTGATACACAACAAAAGCCCAGCTGACTGTTTTGACATTCCCGGCACAGAGATATCCTCTGAGAGTTTACACAATTTCAGTGTTATTGTTCTAATCAAATTGTTTCATTACCATTTCTGTCTTGTATGTGAAGTGAGATGTGGGTCAGTGCTATTGTATGTGTATGGTAAACTAAGAATAAAAACAAGCAGGGTTGATACCGCTGGTACTGGAATTTATATTATCTTGTTCCCTTTTCAATAAGAAGAATGAACAGGGAATTATTATTATTTATTTTTTTTGCTGTGAATTATTGTTCTGCATCTCACAATGTGATTAAAATCGAGTACTGCTTGTGTCTAGAGACTTAGAAAATATCACATTGTCATTTATCTATTGATGCTGTTTAATCTCTTTGTGATGTTTTATTGAGTACATTTCATAAAAACAGCAGTTAAGGACCAGCAGTCTCAGGTGTCCTCTTCTGATCCATCAATTGGCACCACTAGCCATTGTTTGAGAGGCTAGCCTTGTACCAGACTCCCCCAGAAGCAGTAGGACAGTGTACAGAGTGCGCCATAGTGGGCATTTGAAAGAATTACATGGGATAAAAGTCGCCCAGCTCCCCCCACCCCCCCCCGACCAGTGCGGACCTACAATATTAATTAGATTTCAGAGTTGTAATGCAGATAAACAGTAAGATTACTATTTGATATACACATTTAGGTTCATTACAAAATCTAAAAGAATGCTACATGTTGAAAACTCTTATTGAACTGGTTCGAGTGATGCTGTGTATTTTGTTCTAGGAGAAAGCCGCTTTGGAAAGTCTGACACAGCAGCTTGCAGCAAAACAGTCTGAAGACGGGAAGTTCAACCATGCCATGATGGAGTTCAATATGAGCGGAGACTCAGATGGTTAGTAAAGGTGTTATTTTACAAATTGAACACACAAACCGGAGCAGCTGTCCATTCGCCCACAGACACTTTCACCAAATGTACAAAATAGGATTTAAATTGCACAACCCAGTGCCTGAACACTGTCTATTTCCCATGATATTCTGCAGCATTGTGGCTCATCTGTTTTCTGCAGCTCAGAGCAAGCTGGGTTTCAGAGGGCTTGTACCGCTGATGCCATCCAATCTCCACTCCAGCAGAGGCTGTGGTACCATGTAGCCAACTCTGTTTCCCATAGAAAGTATTGTTTTCTAACCAAGCAGGATTTAGATACCAAATATCCACTCAGAACAGGCAGCCTGTCTGCACCAGAGGGCTCACCATGACATATGCCCAGGCAGAGTCCAGCCTGACTGGGAATTGTTCCCACGGCCTTCTAACCCAGGTGCCAATGCCAAAGCAGTATGCAACATGTTTCAGTGTTTCTGACTGCAACAGCCGAGGTTTATAAACAAGTTCAGTAGACTTCTGTATATTTAAAATCAAAATGTTTAGGAAGATGTGAAATGCAGTTATTCGAGAGAAAAACACATGTATATTTTATTGTCACAGTAACTGAATGCATTTTTTGCATTGTAAAGTATTTGTGTAGTACATTTTAAAATCCCATACTGTAAAAATAATCTGAATAATAATAAATGACATATTACCCATTTTTTAGGCCAAGGCTTTGTATTCTTTAAAAAAATTAAAAAAGGGACTCCCAAGTGGCGCATCCAGTAAAGGCGCACCTCGTGGAGTGCAGGATGCGCCCTATAGCCTGGAGATCGCAGGATCGAATCCAGGCTATGTCATTGCCGACCGTGACCGAGAGTTCCTAGGGGGCGGCGCACAATTAGGGAGGGATTAGGTCGGCAGAAGAATCCACGGTTCACCACGCACCAGCGACCACGGTGGCTGATAGGACGCCTGTGGGTCTGCAGTGGAGCCATTCAGATCTGTGTTGTCCTCCGGCACTATAGGTCTGGTGGCTTCGCTGTGGATCCGCAGTGCGAAAAATGACAGCTTGGCAGGAACACGTTTTGGAGGACGCGTGTTTCAGCCTCCGTTTACCGAGTCGCCGGGGGGTTGCAGCGGTGAACTGGGATAAAAAAAAAACAATAATTGGGCATTCCAAATTGGGGAGAAAACCGGGGTAAAAACCATTGGCGACGACTAAATTAATTTTTACAAATGCTGTTGTATAATACACTTAGGTTTATAAAAGTGTAAAATTCACACTAGAACAAAATACACTCTAAAGTTGCAAATTACTCAGTGGAAATGTTTGTACATATATAAAAAAATCTTAAAATACTTTTTTTTGCTGTTACCTAGGAAGCCCTAGTGTGTCCGATTCAAGGATGTTCCGAGAAGCCAGAGGCAGAGGAAGCAGTGAGCCTCATATCAAACGGCCCATGAATGCCTTCATGGTTTGGGCAAAAGATGAGAGGAGAAAAATTCTACAGGCCTTCCCTGACATGCACAACTCTAATATCAGCAAAATTCTGGGTAAGGCACCCTAAACATGGTTTTCAATGTACACCAGAGGAACTTTATTGACACTTTGTATGTTCTTTCCCTCAAAACCTTTTAAAATGGTTCTGTTCAACTTAACAAATGAGGAAATGCAGATGTAGTCACATTTAAACTGTGCTGGAAATTTGTTTTCATCTTTCTTGAAGCAACTGGAGCAACTTTGTTACGGCCATTGGTTGTTACTTTATGCTGATTGATAACACTCTTTACCAGTTTCTTATCTGTATTAACCAAGTTTGTATAAAAAATAAATGGCAGCACCTGGAAAAAAAAAAAGGTCAGATTACTATATTCCTGTAAGCAAGATTACATTGTGTAGCTAACAGTTAATGAATTGTTATGGAGAACAGGCTCCAACAATATGATACTAATTCATTATGCATTAAACAAGCTCTTGAGTTTTATCCTGGCATTTTATGCAGACCCCTGGGATTCCTTTTGACGTTTTAAAGAGCTTCTAAGCATTTTATAATACACTGAAATCTGGTTTTAATAAGCCACTACACTGAATTGTTAACATAGGGAATTTCCTGTTACAGTTTTGAGGGCAGCAGCGACATCTTTTTCTGATTAAATATACAGTAGTTGGGAATGAGAGTGTAAATTCGTAGCAGATAGCACAAGTAGCAGTACGGAGTGCAGTGCAGGGCAGTCCTGCCTTGCCTGTTGAAAACTCATTGTGTTTAATGAAGGGAGAGTAAACAAATGCACAGGGTCATAAGAAACCGCAGGGCAATGTGGAAAAAACACAAGAAGGCACAGTTAATTAAAATCAAATGTTGTAATTGTCAACCGTACTATTAAAACAAATGTATTATCACAACAGTTCCCAATTTAAAAGAAAAACAAAGAACACATATCAAAAAGACCAGGTACATTTTACTGCATCTAAGATCAAAAGCACCCCTTATTATTCTATGCATTTTGATACTCTGTGAAGTTTCTGGAATGAGTATTTGAACCTGCTACTGGAGTAGGGGGCCTGTATGGAAACAATAAGGAGGTAAATGTATCTAGAGAACCGTGTAAAAAGGCCACCGCATAACCACCCCCATGCTCTCAGTAAAGAGCTAAGATAACTCAAAGGTCTGTTCTCATAATTCTCATGGGAGGAGTGTTTACTATAATGTCTGACTTTATTTATTTATTTATTTATTTATTTCTAGGGTCTCGCTGGAAATCCATGACAAACTTAGAAAAGCAGCCTTACTATGAGGAACAGGCCAGGCTTAGCAAACAACATCTGGAGAAGTACCCCGACTACAAGTACAAACCCAGGCCCAAGCGCACCTGCCTGGTCGATGGCAAGAAGCTAAGGATCGGGGAATACAAAACCATCATGCGCAATCGACGCCAGGAGATGAGGCAGTACTTTACCGTTGGGTATGAACACCATCTCAATACCGGTAGATAGATATACATGGAGAATATATCACATTCTCTGAAGACCCTCGTACTGTAAATAAAAAATTAAAGGAATGTCAGCTCACCCTAAGTACTGCTGCCATTAAAAGTATTAAGATGTGTGGTAGACATTTTGGTATAAAATGAACTTAGTATTTTAATGAACAAAATAAAAACATGATTTAAAAAAATAGCACTAAACTGAAAGCCCATTATTATACAAAAGGTACAGTAGCACATTAACAGGGACTTCACCCCTAATATCCATTAACAATAATGCATCATATTCACTAGCATTTTTGTTCACACCAACAGGCAGCAAGGTCAGATCCCCATCAGCTCATCAGGAGTTGTGTACCCCGGAGCGATTGCAATGGCAGGGATGCCCTCCCCCCAGATCCCCTCAGAGCACTCCAGCATGTCGAGCAGCCCGGAGCCCAGCATCCCCGTCATACAGAGCACTTACCTGCACAACATGAAGACAGAGGAGACCCGGGTCAAGGAGGAGATGCACATGGATGACAGCAACGGAAATGTGTATGATGACTTTGAGTACGAGGACGAAGACGCAGATTACGGCAGCGACAGTGAAAACCACATCGCTGCACAAGCTGACTGATGAGGGGGGTTCGCGGTCCAGGACCTTTTCAGCTCCACCGCTACCACCACCAACCCAACCTCCACCTCTCCTCCCCCTCTCCACTCACCCACCCCGACACTGAAAGGACAACAGTCCCCCTCCTCACCTTTCTGGTGACCAGCGGCCAAGCACATTAACTTTGTCATACACTGACTGTTACATAAACAAGAAAAAAGTCTTAAGCTAGTCAGGACTTCCGCTGAATTCAATACCTGTCTGCAAAGCTGGCTAAAGGAAAAAAAGAAAAAGCAGTTTATATACTATTGGTCAAAAAATAAAGAAGCAGCAGAAAATAGGATGCCAGTAATTCAGCTGCTATACCCAAGCACTGAAGTCTTACCCTTTGACCTGTCTATTGAAAAACAGCTGTTTGTTCTACGACGTTCTATAATATCCTCACTCAGGTACACAGTGCCAACAAGTGGCTTGTGAATGTGTTTTGATGTTTTTGTGCAGTTTTTTTTTTTTTTGTAAAATACACCTGACAGAAAGATTTTAAAACGTCTCACGAGGGATTTATTTTCTTGATCTCCAATGAACTGTCGTCGCATCCTTTATTTCTGAGAACTTTCCACCATTCATTGCACACCGACACCGCATCTTATAGGAAGTGCCAAATTTCTACTAAGTGTTGAAGATAGGTGACCTTTTTAATCCTCTGTGTTTTAAGTTAGAACAGTGTTGTGTTTTAGACAATCCCATACGATCCTGGAGTACCAGCAACTTGTGAATTATTTTTGTTTTGTTCTTCTTGTTGTTTTATTGTCTTTAAGGAAACTGTAGGTGCAGTTCTCAGGTGAAGAGAGAGACTTCTGAAACAAGAGAAATACATTTTCTTTTTAAAATTACGTCGATTTCTTTGGGTGTTATGGTACTAATAATGTGTTGGACCATTATTAGCAAGTCGGCGCTGGGGATGAAACTTCACCTGTTCCAATACTCATTCGTGCATATCATCTGAAGTGTTTTATTTTGCATTGAAATTGAACTCTGTAACAGTTGCACTTCTTGTGAAAGGACTTAAGCCGTGGTACTCACAATATGATGAAGCAGTGCCTCCGCTCTGCTGCAGAGATTATGGATCCTTCCTTTTAAAGCCTAAGGATCTACAACATGAAATGGAGTTCATATCAAATGATTCATATAATTAATCATAGTTACTAAATACAAAAGTATTTGATGCTGAAAACCTGTCAAATGTGGCTTCCCCTTAAGGGTGCAATATGTTAAACATTTGTCATTGGTTAAGACAGGGATGTCCCTCTGTTTTAATCATTACCGAGCATGCCAAACCAAGCAGACAGCAAAAGAAACCAACAAAAATCATTTCCTGAAATTAGTGCCCAGGTTAATAGAGCAAATATGTGGCATGTAGGAATGGTGCCTGCTGGTAATTGCTGTATATAGGGGTCTGCCCAAAAGCTAGTCAGATCGTGGCTGTCCAGTACAGGTTTTGGATCCACAAAGCCATGAAATAATGCCAGGGTAATTATATGCTTTCTTTTCCTTTAAGTGTTTATTTCATACTTTGGAGGAAAAATATAGATTTTTAGAAAGCTTATAAATATATAAGGTATATGTGTCTGCTATATGTCTCTGGTTTAAAAGAGGAATCCCAACATCCTAATTAATTTTGGTAGCCAAATAATAAAGGCAATCTGTGTGGAGAAACACAAGTCATGCACTCCATATTGGCACTTAATGTCTTCGTAAGTATGAAGCACCATTGTCCTGGTAGATAAAATAAAGAAGTCAAATAAAAAGTAAAGTCAGTCTAGGTCACATCCTCATAGATTAGCAACTGGGCATACAATGAATGACAAAACTTAAATCGCACAAGGTTTGGAGTAAGCATACATTTTGGTTTACTTTGGTTGAATTTCCATTCCCATTGGTTTTGATGAAATTCTTTTTTTTGGTGAACTTACTCTGCTGTCAAAGCTTGGAGTAGCTGATCATATTCTGCATGTCAGTGTTTTGTTTGTATTTGAAGACTGTATTTTTTCAAACGAACTGCCTCTAGTGTAATAATATTATTAATAATAATAATTATAATAATGGTCAGCTGTTCTTAAGTTAGTAAGTTATGTATAATTTATTTCTCCATCTTTTTTTGGGTTTTTATTATCTTATGAATCCGCTCAGCAATGCAGCATTACTTGTAGCTGGTAGATATTTAAGCCTGTTATTTAGATCTAAATGTAGTTTCCTTTTTTATGTATTGTTTTGGTCCTATTGACGTCATATTATTATTATTATTATTTTCTCAGAAGGAGTAAGTTAAATGAACTGCTGTTGCAAAGGAGATAAATAACTTTTTCTCTCATCATTCATTTTCATTAACTTTCCCCAGGATTCATTTATAATTATGGCTCTGCTATCCATATAGTGGCTTTTAAAAAGTGACAAATAACCAAACAAACAACAAAGTGACAAATATATCTTACAGATTGCATTATGCAGTGTTATCATTAGTAGTTTTTTTGTTATTTGCTACTTTTAAATTCTGCTGTAAGAATATGAGTGCCAAAAAAATGTAATCCTATTGTAAACTATGGTCATGTTAAATTCATTTCTTAAAGCACTCTGTTTTTAAAAAAGTGTTTTGTATCAATTTATGTACAATGTGAAAAAAACACTTTTTTTTTTTTTTTTTTTAATATATTGTTCCCCATTTTTGTGAACAAATTATTATTTTTGACTCTTCTGAGTGCCCTGCTTACATTTGCTGTGATTTTACATGAAACACAGTGGAACTCCATTAGTAAAAATGCATGGCTATTGTGAACTCTTACTCTATGAAAGTGCACTGTAATCTTGTATGTAAGAATAACACATGTTCAGAAGTCTGCAAACATTTTCTTCTATTGCAACCCCTTCAATATAACCCTTGTGTACGGTATATTAAAGGGGCTTTTCATTGTGTTTAATATATATATATATATATATATATATATATATATATATATATATATATATATATATATATATATATATATATATATATAATTACTGCAGGTTATTATTATGTTTAATGCATTGAGCATCATCTACAAAGCATATTCTTTTTTACAATAAAACTAATGCAGTAGCATTAGCAGGCTAATCTAATTTGGTTGGTTTCTTTCAGTTGATGCTAATGAGGTTCCACTGAGTTTACCCTGCTATGAAAGGTGATATGTTTTATTTATGTAACTCTAGACCTAGCAAGACTACTTTGTTTTAGCTCCAGCGTGTGGTGACCAGCCAATCAGTAAACTCCGTGTCAGACAAGAAACGACATTGGAGGGTTTTCTTTGATCTTGCACAACTATCAGTTTAACTCTTCTAGCAGGGGCATGTCATGATGTGATTTCCATCATAAGCACCTTCTCAGACTTGCTCATGTGGCGGTGTAAAATTCAAAGCAGAGTGGTCCAAAATCAGAAAAGTAGGGCTGCTATACAACATTTCTTGGAATTGAAGATATGCAGTAGGCATTCGCTAGACAGCTACCTGCTGAACTGGCTTCTTATTGTGTATCTGGTTAGTAGATTCATTACCACTCTGCAAGATACAGGTCTGATTAGCTGCTATACCCCTGTTTATTAGCCAGCAGTGGCTCTAAACAGTTATTAGACAACTCCCTCACCACCATCACTGGCATGTTGTTTCATTACAAAAAAAATAATAAAAAGAAGTGACAATCAAAAGAAAAAAACCCATGAGTGGAGCTTAAACAAAGTAAAAAAAAATAAATAAATACTTACCATCTCAACTTGAAATTAAAAATAAGATAAAATATGTAAATATAACATAGAGTTATAGATTTATATTTTGTTCATAACACATAGTGTAATATAAGTTGTATATTTCATTTTTTGTTGATGTTATTCATGCCACAATAAAAGCAGGAGTTGATGTACTCTTTAAAAAAAAAAAAAAAAACAAAGACGTGGGTTGCCACCATCTGTTTTTGAGTTGACTTTTTCAGTATTATTGCCATTTAAGGCTATAATAAAAGACAGCAATGTGTTCTGTAATCCCTAGTGTTTGGTGAATTTGTGCTATATTGAATAGAACTCCATATAGAATACATATGCAGTTCCCCAAAACTTTGATACAAGAGGTAGCACTCCATAACAGCAGCACATGGCAACGTGCAATTGGAACTGCTGGTGGCTTTACAAAGCAACCACTCAGCACTGCAGCAGATACTGTATTCATTCTCAGAAATAATACCATAGTGCTGTTTACACAGAATGGTCACACATGACATTGTATCTACAGTACCATAGTCTTCATTGATCTAATCGTTGTAATTAGTGAACTGTAGTTCCCAAAACCAAATTACCAAGTACTTTGGCAGACTGTGTAGCCATTTGCTTAAGAGAGGCACAATGTTACAGTTTCAAGGAGGCTGTAGTACCACTCTTTCCTGCTTCTGCAGGTCAGTTTTGTGATGCAGTGGCAAGACAGAGCGGCAAAACCTCCATCCATGTTAGACCTGAAGATAATTAGAGTTTTAAGTCATCAATCCTAGCTTGTAATTCACACACCTTGTATAACATCTTTGATTGCAAACCATAACTGTATCACAGTATCGTTTCAATTTAGTTTCCATCCCCAAATACATTACACACAAACACTTTCTCCATATACTGTAATGACTACTTTAGTTGTTGGTGTTTTATAGCAATAACCCTTTTTCATTTTACGGCAAGGTATGGTTGAGTGAAAATGTACAGTATTTTATTGACTAGTTAATGGAATAATGGAATAACTTGAGATTCATTATTATACTTAATTATATGTAGGGCTTCTGTTTTTCGGGTTTTATTAATTGTATTTTTCGGTGCTTAATTTTAGCTATTTTCGAGTTTTATGTAAATCATTTTTTTTCGGGTCTTTAATTTTTGATATACTGTATGAAATTAGTGTTTTTGGTTACTTTCCAAAATGCTTGAGCATTTTATTTTTTTTTGTCAATGTATGTATAATAGTAACTGGACAGTACTTGCATACTTAAGTTGTACCTTCTTTCCTTTGCTGTCTTCCACAACGAAATCCCTATGGTAACATGCACATTCTTCTGGGGTTTTTGTGTGTAGGCATTTTCGTACATTTCGCCACAATTCTGTTTTAAATCCTCCGTATCTTAACTGTAACACAGCTTTAAATCCCGCTAACAAGCCTCCATCCTGATTGTAATCTCATTTTAAATCTCGCAAGTGGAGTCTCCAATAGAATTGTAGGAATGTGCTGTCACTCAGTAGTTGGGGCGGGTTTAAAGTATTCAGAATGAATCAATGATAGATGCAAGTCAGGAAGACGGTGCATTAACCAGCAGCACTGAGAAATGTATGTATTATTATTTTTGTAGTAGGTTTTATTTTTTAATGGGAAAAGGGTAACGTCAACATGAATTGATTAACCATTTCCACAGTTTTTCCTGTGTTTTCCGGTGTTTATTGGCTATCCATCGATTTCATTTTTTTTGTATCAGGGGGTGTTTTATCGGGTTTTATCGGTTTAAACTGAAAATCAGAAGCCCTAATTATAATGATAATAATACAAAGTTTACCAACATATTAATTGTGGTCTATAATTTGCATACAGTCTACATTTCTACAGATTTAAATACAATATTTATTTTATTACAAGTTATAGTTGATACCTCTCGTGGTGGTACTGTACGTCTTCCTGACCACATTTTTTTTTTTTTTTAAATACCTATCGCCAATACCAATATAAAGTACAATTGAAAGCATCTGGTTAATTTACCAAGGCATAATATTAGACATTGTATAGGATCAGAAGAGAGTAATGCATCATCCTTGTTAATAGCTGCTTGTACCCTGATGTACAGATAGGTTGGCCTGTGGAAGCCCAATGTCATTCCTTCAAGTCACTGGATGACCTTGGGATTGATAACAAGGGTGGATTTCTATTTGTGAGGGGTCAGTGAATAATATTTAATCTGTAGCAGTCTGTTTTCCCAATACAAAATGCAATTAAGGACACCTAAGACTTGGGGTCAATCATGTCATAACAAGGGTTGGAGGTCAATGTAAACAATCAATTGTAAACAATCTGCTGTCCAGATTGGGTCCAGAACCAGCTTTGAAAGTGAACCTGAGTCTAATTATCAAAGCAGATCTGGATCCAGAACCAGCTTTGAAAGTGAACCCGAGTCTAATTATCAAAGCAGATCTGGATCCAGAGCCAGCTTTGAAAGTGAACCCAAGTCTAATTATCAAAGCAGATCTGGTTCCAGAACCAGCTTTGAAAGTGAACCCCACTCTCATTATCAAAGCAGATCTGGATCCAGAACCAGCTTTGCAAGTGAACCCGTCTCTAGTTATCAGAGCAGATCTAGATCTATTCCCTACAAATGGAAGCTGTCACCCTTGAACAATCTGCCCTGGAAAATATTTCTAAAATCATCAGTCTTCTTACTAACAATGAAGTCACACTGCTGCTGTTACAGCTACCAAACACGCTGACACACAAAATACCACATTCATGGACAATTTATAAAATACACTCACATCCTAAATCAACGAGTGGCGCTGGGATACCAACTACTGTAACAATCTTGGTTACTAATCCTCACAAATGGATAGAATTCTGGATAGCTGCTGCTACTGTCAAGCCCCATTGAAAACTGAAGAAGCACAGCTGATGCTTTTCAGACAAGAGCGCTTCTTTCTAGCAGCTGAGCTGCATCCACACAGGCTTGGTTTTGAATCATACGGCACCATGAAGAGTCAAGCCTCCCATGGAGGGCATACAGAACCAAACTTGGTGCCCAATATATGAACATATGAATGACATTTTAAAACATGAATAAATACAGTTTAAAACATGTAGTAAACAAGCAACAAAGTGTTACGAAACAGTCCATTCAAACATGGCTCATATGTGGCTCATATTAGTAGTCATTCTACCCTTATTGTATACCATGGTGAAAGTATGGTAAAAATGTAGTAAGATGTAAATGTTTGGAAATCTGTTACCATAAGAAACTTTTAAAGGGTACAATATGAATAAAAGAATATACTAACCGTGTTACTATTGTATTACAAGTAAATATACTATCAGTAGAGACACTATTAAATGTTGTAATGCTACACATACAACATGCACCCACATACAACTCTGTAGTTGGTCCTAAATTCAGTATAACCATTTAAAAGTAGAGACCTCTTCCAGAAATGTAGCCCCCTCTTGTAAAATCAATTACACACTGTATAGTATCACATATTGCCTTGTATCCTGTTGAAGCTTTTCAGGGTGTATTTTAAATACAAAGTTGTGGGTTTGTGGATAATTATGGTAGGGGCAACATTCTTAAAGCGAGAGCTCCAGAACTGTGCTTGGTGTTGCTTGTAATAAACATAAAGGAAGTGGTTATCTTTTTTTTAACAAGTTTATTTAATCATTTCTGCTTTGTAAAGCAAAGAACAGCCTGGTATGCAAGACAAGAACATGTTTTGATTAATTGTTCTTTAGTGTTATTTCAAATGGACATCCCTTAGGGCTCCTATGATGACAAATTTATTAAAACAATTTGCTGATTAGACATTGCTTCTTTATAGTTTTGTATGGCCAGCAAGTTACTGAAAAAAAGTTTCTTCAGAAAATGTCCTTACTTTTTACTTAAAAAAAGTAGTGCATTATATTACTTGTAATATTTCTTTCTCTTGTCTTGTCCTGCGAAACAGTTTTTGTGACTATTGTTTACTATTTAACTGTATGTCTGTATGTGTCAAACAGGTTTTTAAGATGTTTGTAGTATCCTTTATGGAAAAACATATATTTTTAATATATGGTAGAAAAGTATGATCCTTATATTTTTCATATATAGAAACTGGCCCATTTTTATATATTTAAAATATATGGGATATATTTAAAATATATTTTATGTATTCCATATATTTAGTGCACCAAATATATGGTGCACTATATATTTTCATTAGTCTGTAATCCATAATATATATATATATATATATATATATATATATATATATATATATATATATATATATACATATGGATTACAGACTAAAATATATTTTAAATATATCCCATATATTTTAAATATATAAAAAGCGGCCAATTTTAATGAAAAATATAAGGATCATTCTTTTCTACCATATATTAAAAATATATGTTTTTTCAATAATGGATAACAAACAAACAACACTTAATACTTAGCAAATATCCAGTCAATTATAATCATTACAATACATGCAACTTTGTGCAAATCATAAGGAGTGAACATTTTAAAAAAGAAAACAAGTTTTAAGTTACATGAAGGCTTTTTATAAGAGAACAGCAAGCGTTAGTTGGAAAAAACTGACAATGTATATAAAACATTGTGTTAGATAAATTACTTAACATAATAAATGCACATGTATTTTGTAGATACATACTATGCATCGATTATACTGTTGTGTTTTTTGTATGCATGCAATTAGAGTTCTTCAAAGCGTACAGTCAGTCAAACTATTTGAAACATTTTGCTTATAAATCTAAATGGTCCTTATTGTATCACATCAAAAGGAGTTTAGGTTACTGAAGAAGAAGCTGTTTATGTACCTGTCAGGACCTCCGTTATGACTTTATTAAGCTCTGTACTCAAGTCAGTTAATCCTGACTGTGCGCACGCACGCAATGATAGCTGCCTGTTTTGTTCAGGGTTTCCATGTGTTCAAGGAAAATAGCAGTTGCGTCTTTAGGGACTGCTGTAAGCCCCTAAGTCCCTAAGTTGTTTGTCTTTCTAGTTTGACGGCATGTGGTGGTGACTGAAAATACAATAAAGAGCAGTTTACATTTACGGTTATAACTGTACTGAAATGTACTTTGGCTTTAAAAAAAGAAAAGACCACCAATGTAGGTGTATAACAGAGAAAAGGTAATGAGACAAGCTTGTTTATTTTTTGCAGAAAGTAACTGTAATATTATTACTCCCGTCAACGTGTTATATTACCTTGTTATTGACAAAAGTAATATTATTACAGTAACGTATTACCCCAACTCTGTGTATGGCATACCTTAACCAATAATGTAAGTAGAATAATTATACTGGGGCCGTACCATGTATAGTATGGCAAATATTTAAAAAGATCCACTTGAAATCATAATCTAGTTCTGTTATTTCTGATACACATAAATCATCAGTCATTTACATCTATCAGAGAGATGGCTTTAATGAAAAAAGAACAGTGCCCCCTTTTAACCCAGAACTGTCAGGATCCATTATATCCAATAAGGGCTGACAGGTCTAGGCTTAATTTCACAGCAAGCTGTGCTTGGGGTTTAATTTGGATTCAAATTACAAATGTAGGTTGGATTGCAGATGGTTCAGTTTTTTACAGAATAACATTCCTTCCTAAAACCCAAATTTAACAGAAGATTTCTGATTTCTGAAAAGTTTACCTGTGCTGTGGGAGGATCATACATAATATGTGCTTTGTTGTACAAATTAAAAGGCGTACTGTACTTATGAACAATGTGCCAAACAGTACTGTGTACTGTGTAAAACAGTGTGTTTTATTTGGCAATTATTAAGACTAATATTTAAGAAAAGCTATTTGACCAGTGACTACAAGGAGCTTTCAGTCATGGATCTATGTGTTTTCAGTGTCCAGTAAGTTAGTCAATTTCTGGCCCAAGGTTGCTTCTGTTTTATCTGTCCAACCTTGTTGAACCAGAGGACACAAATCCCAGGGCCCCTCTTTATTTATATATTTTTTCAAGACTATTCCTGTCTAGCATAAGTAGAACCTTGGTGTATTTCGGGGGTCTGGAGCCGGGACTCCTCCCCTGAGTCATCCCACTAATTATCTGTCATTCAACCTTTAATTACCTGTCAGTCACTGTAGCAGGGCAGAGCCCTGCCTGTAAATAATATTGTTATGTGGTGATTTGGTGGTGGCTGGCAGGGATGGGGTTAATTTCCTATCCCTGCCAAAATACATGTGAGAATGTGGCTGGAGCTAATTGAATCATTGATAATTAGGCTCCAGCCACATGCTATAAAAAGGGGAAAAATCCTTTGTTTGGGAGAGGTGTTTTGGGTGAGTGGTTGTTTGTTAGTGCTGTGTTTATTTTTGGGAAAGAAGTGTAGTGAAGGCTAATGCCCAGCCTACCTTTGTGTATTTTGGCAGGGATAGGAAATTAACCCCATCCCTGCCAGCCACCACCAAATCACCACATAACAATATTATTTACAGGCAGGGCTCTGCCCTGCTGCATACAACCACTCACCCAAAACACCTCTCCCAAACAAAGGATTTTTCCCCTTTTTATAGCATGTGGCTGGAGCCTAATTATCAATGATTCAATTAGCTCCAGCCACAGTCTCACATGTATTTTGGCAGGGATAGGAAATTAACCCCATCCCTGCCAGCCACCACCAAATCACCACATAACAATATTATTTACAGGCAGGGCTCTGCCCTGCTACAGTCACCCTATTTAAACTGTAGCCAGCTTCCTAATTCTCGTCTTCAGACCCACAGACTTGCAGACCCAATCTTAAAACAAAACCTTTGTTTTCAATCGGTATAAAATGACTACTTACCCCGATTGCCCATTGAAGCAGGGTGCAATCGGACTGCTTTATTTGTTTCATATTGCAATTCCATATCAGATGATTCTGTCTGTCCTCCTCAAAAGACTCAGCAGAAATCCAAACTAGTCAGTTCACGTGCCGCCCCCACTACTTTGCAAGCTTCACAGGCCTCCGTTTCAGCATCTACAACCCCTCAGCTTTCAATTTCATCTGATCCTTCCTCCAATTTGCGTTATCAGATTTTTAACGATATCAACTCATTCATCCTCTATCCACCTCCATTCTTATAGTATCTGATCGCTTGATGCGCTTCATAACAGGATCGCTCGCTTGGAACCGGCAGCCATTATATCCTCATCAGTAGAGCACCAGCAGCAGCACTCACCTCTCCCTCTCTGCTTCAGCCATGCCCACACCTGTTCTCGAGCAGCCAATCTTGACTTTAGCGACAGCCTCTACTTCAGGATCCTCTGCTGTTTCAGTAGTTCATTGCACTCTGTCTCTCCTCAACTGAGATGCAATATTATTGACGGTAAAGACGTTAATTTGGTCTCGATTCTTATTGCAATCTATCTCAGAATTTCTGGATCACAGGGTAGTCGACTGTGGAGATCTGTCTGTTACTCTGAAATCTCTGGATCCTCGACTGTGTAAAAAACATACTCTTGGAGAATTTGTGCTTGCATTTTCTGTTTTTCGCGATCTCCTTTGTGAAGTTTAAGCTCACCAACGACAAGAACTGGACCAGCCCCAGACTCCCTTGTGACTAGTCCCCTTTATTGACAACTCTTTCTCAGCCATACAGTTGCCAAGAAACAGTTTGTGGTTATCTCTGATTTCTTTTTTCTTCAGTGTACTAACCCTGTCAGTAACGAAAATGCCTAACAGAGCTGTTTCATTGCAGGTCATAAATGCACATCTTTAAGCTTTAATCAAATACAGTACTTGCCAAAGTAAGGGATTTGAACGAGCAAAGGGTCAACCCACCAGCACAGACTCAAGTGACCCGCAACAGAATATCTCTATGTTACAATCTTTTAAAACTAGTGGTTTTCCTAGACTGAACAAACATGGAAACTGAACTCTCTTCCACCTCTTAGCGGGTGGTCTCTATGGTCAGTAGATTGTAGTTCAGTTAGCTAGTTCTGCTCAGCAAAATAAAAACATTATTTTTCTGTGTTCCTTTTTTGAAACTATTCAATTCTACTGTTAAAACAACCACAATAGCACAGGCTTTTCTTCGTGTGCAGTCTGAAACCAGCTAGTGAAGGCAATTCATTTTAGTTGTTGACTTAAACTGCTGTTGAGAGGTACTTCATTTCCCTATTCTTCTTCCTATAAATAGATTAAGGGTTACATGAAAGTCAAGTTATGCTCATTTGCCCTCCCTCTAGATAGATTTCCCATGACTGCTTATCCATCAGCTCCCCCTTTAACACAATTTTTCTCAAATTAACTTATCCCTCTTCCCTGTAGTTTGTCAGCAGCTCAAGGATGGTCTTCCAACATTTCTTTTGATCTTTTTTAATTGTTCAGTTGCATTCATAAACTAAAATGGTCTTGCCCATGTGTTCATACATACATAGTCAGCCATAGTGTATATGAATCCACCCACGTTAACGAAGTAAATAGTTCCTTGTGTATAAAACCTCAAAAACAGAATACAATGTGACCAAACCATTTTAGGACACTATAAGGGGCCTGTGGCAAAGTGGCTTGCAGTGCACAGGTGTAGTGGTGATGTGATTATAAAACAGAAGACAGACAAAAAAGTTCATGATCCAAACGGATTTTATTTTTATAATCCTGGTCTGGCGACCACAAAGAATAATCCAGGGCAATACAGAGCAATGTACTGTTCCAAAACAATGGGTTGCAGTCCCAAAATAATAAGACACAGTTTGTAAAAAATAATCACAGTAGAACACACACAAAGACACACACGTTCACAAATCCAGAGTGAGTGCTATAGTACTCGTGGTGAAATACAATTTATCCATGTAGAATGGTGCAGTGTTGTCCAGGTTTAGTGCTGGCCTTTAGCGATCCGGATCGTGTTAGCCGTCTAATAATAACAGACAAGTAGATTTTTAGACACAACAAAACAAACAAAACACTCACAGACATTTGCAGAGCTTTTTGAGATGTTATAGTAATAAAATAATGACTTGCGTGTTTAGTGACATATGGAGAACAATGTAAAGCAATAACGGCCTAAATTCATGAAACTTTTACTCACAATTTGTGTTTGACACAAGTTGAATGTTTTTATTAAATAAATGCAATATTATAACAAGGCTTTCTACTTTTCGATATTAATCGCTAAAGCTCGTTAAATGTCAAATTCCCCCCAAATATGAGTTCGACTGAAATAAATTTATATAGGATAAACGTCGGTAAAACCACTGGCTATTTTGTATTTTCATACCAAAAATAATTATTTAGAAATCATCTCTGGTTTGTGTACTTTTTCTACTTACTGTCTGTCCTGTCACCGTTCCACTCTGAATGGCACTCAGTGGTCCGTTAGTACCATAGTTTCACTGTCACTGTCATTTCAGTGTAATCCACAAAGAAATGGTTAATTGACCACAAAATCAACATTTTACAATGGCCATCTCAGTCTCCGGACTTGAACCCCATTGAAAACATGTGGTTTCAATTGAAGAGGGCAGTCCATAAGCGCAGACCGAAGGATATCAAAGATCTGGAAAGATTCTGTATGGAGGAATGGTCTAAGATCCCTCCCAATGTGTTCTCCAATCTCATTAAACATTATAGAAAAAGACTCAGTGCAGTTATCCTTGCAAGAGGAGGGTGCACAAAGTACTGAAAACAAGGGTGCCAATAATTGTGACACTTCATTTTTTTTGGAAATAAATTTATAATTTGAGAAATGTGTAATTTTGGTTGATTCCATTGAATCATTAATAAAGTCAAATATATTCCACATGTTGGAGAATTACAATATAGCTCAGTACTGGTATTATTTATTTTATACAGTCTTTTTTGCTCATCTTTATCAAGGGTGCCAATAATTTTGGAGGTGACTGTATATATATATATATATAGTAAGACAGCAGGGAGGGGGTTAAATCCTCCCTGCAGAAAACATGTGCGTAGGCATATTTGTTTAATTTAGTTGTTTATTGTTTTATTAGATTTGTTTATTGTTTTATTATTAATTATTCCCTTGCACCTGTTAGTTATTGTTAAATTAGAACCAGGTGCAGGGTATTTAAAGTATGCAGCCAATGTACTCGAGGCTACTGTGTGTGTAGAGCCCGCTTGCCAGGGTGTGCAGGCGTACCAAGAGTAAGGTACTGTGAAACCTGTGAAGGTGTGTTGGTGAATTCTGTGTTCATTTTCTTTAGAGTTTGTGTAGCAGGTAAACGGCTTAGCCGTCCTGCAATTTAGTTAGGTTCCTGTGTGTTTAGTTAGTGCTCGTATAAGAGCTAGGTGTTTATTTTGTTTCATTCATTTTGTTTGTTTATTAAAATAGCGTGTCAGCACGTTGAAAAATCCATTTTCTGCGTCCTGGGTCAATTTTTAAAGGGGCCACGAACCATATATATATATATATATTGTGAGATAGAGGGTTGTGAGAGACAGCAGGGAGGGGGTTAAAACCTCCCTGCGAAAGAAATGCACCTTTTTGTTTGATTGTTTCTGCTTTTTCAGTTAATCAGTTTTGTTAATTGTCTTATTGTTTTGTTTTATTATTAATTATCATCCGCACCTGGGCGCTATTGGAAATTAGGCCCAGGTGCGGGGTTTAAAAGGAGAGCAAGCAGTCTGCTCGGGGCTGCTAAAGTGAAGGAGGCAGAAAGGAGTGCTCTGCTTCCTGGCAGTCCCGAGGAAAAAGGTACAGTGCAAACCTGTGTGGTTAAGTTTTGTGGAACAGGGAAACGGCTTAGCCGTCCTGTGATAGTTAGGTTCCTGCGTGTGTAGTTAGTGCTCAGAAAGAGCTAGGTGTTTATTTTGTGTGCTTTGTTTTACGTTTGTGTTTATTAAAAAAATAGCGCAACCGCGCTGAAAAAAAATCCATTTGAGTGTCCTGGGTCGTGTTTTTAAAGGGGCAACGAACCCAAGTGGGTGAGTCCTTTTACATTATATATATATATAGATAGATAGGTAGATATAATAGATTGGCTTCAGTGAGTTACAGGAAAATAATTCCATCTAGGGTTTATGTGACGTCATAAACTACAAGGCCATTAGGTGTTATGGTTCAAATTGCAAGTGAATTTAATGAATAATAACAATGTACATTAAGTCAATATTAAAGAATCTTAAATGTACTATTCTATCAGGATCGGTGAATTAAACTGGGTAGATAATGAACTGCAAAAAATAACGTATTTTTAAGGAAAATGTGTTTCAATGGCATATGATTTTTTTTAATTAGTTTTTTTGCTGTCAGAGTTGAAGAGTTGTGTCGCTCGCTATGTTGGTGCTCCCGTTGGTAATAAAGTAAGCACAATTATGATATATGATTTAAGATGATTTTCAACCTCACAGTTACTGCTACAAACGATTTTGCCAAGTGAGAAGGTCCCACATGACTAAAGGATACTGCACAAGTGCTATAATGCTGACAAAATACAATATAACCACACAAAAACACATGATTACTACAGGATTTAGCAGTTCTTTGGTACGCTGTTTGTCCATCTAATATGGTAGGTATATACTTGCTGTTTCAAACCCTACAACTGCAATAGTTTTTTGCGGTCTTGGCATAGGTAGTTGGTGAAAGAAAGTGTCAGGGATTGGTATGATTTTCCTGTTTGAGGTCACTGGAACAGTTCTGCTCTGTGTTCTTCCTGTTTTCCCTGTATAAATCATGTGATTGCATGACCTGGAGCATTATCTACATTTTAAGTCCCTGTTTTATTCAGTGCACATGTGACACCTTGCATGGGGCTGGCCCCCTTCCAGTGATGCATGGTCAGATTGGCCTGGCAAACTGCCATCCTTCACAGAGAGACAGCATGTTTTGTGGTCTGACTTCCAGCCACGGCCCATCATTCCCGGCTGACAAATGAGTTTATGTTGGCAAGGCCTCCTTCCTCGCAGTTGTTGTTTTCTCAAATATTTGATCGTACGATATCTGGGATTAGACAGAAAGCTGTGGAGGCATTGTCAAGTATGATAATATCTACATTCTCCTAGCCTGGCTTCAGTGCATAGGACAAATTGTTTGGGCACTACAGCCATCATCTGCTAGGCCTAGGTATATGCTAAGGCTTCCACTTGACATTGCAATACATTCATAGAGGCATTTTGTTATCCTTTTCTATACTATTGTATTTGTCCCCAAGCTGAACTTGCTTTCAGGTACATATAAATGCTTCTGTTTAGAGATACATAGCATATGAACAGATTCCTATCTAATTTATTTTACATATACTTGCAAACTTCAAACCTGATCTAGTAATGGCAGGGTGATATATTTTCTGGGAAGTTTTGACTTACCCATTCTTCAATTGACTTGTAATTTAAAAGGTTGAAATTTACTTTAAATGACATTTTGTTACAAAAAAAAATGGTGGAGTGATATTGTTTGATTTGTTTTTGTGATGCGGTTACAAACATTCTAAGGGATATATTAGGGGTTATATCCCTCTAGCTCAGCCAGTCAGTGTGCTGGGAATCTTAACATGTTCTATTGAACATAGATAGATAGATAGATAGATAGATAGATAGATAGATTGGCTTCAGTGAGTTACAGGAAAATAATTCCATCTAGGGTTTATGTGACGTCATAAACTACAAGACCATTAGGTGTTATGGATCAAATTGCAAGTGAATTTAATGAATAATAACACTGTACATTAAGTCAATATTAAAGAATCTTAAATGTACTATTCTATTTGATCATTCAGGATCAGTGAATTAAACTGGGTAGATAATGAACTGGCATATGATTTCTTTTAATTAGTTTTTTTGCTGTCAGAGTTGTGTCGCTCGCTATGTTGGTGCTCCCGTTGGTAATAAAGTAAGCATAATTATGATATATGATGATTTAAGACTAAATATATTTTAGTCTGTAATCCATATATTTATTTTATATGTTGAATATATATGGTGCACCACATATTTTCATTAGTCTGTAATCCATATAAAATAAATATATGGATTGCAGACTAAAATATATCCCATATTTTAAATATATAAAAAAGGGGCCAATTTCTATATATGAAAAATATAAGGATCATACTTTTCTACCATATATTAAAAATATATGTTTGTTCCATAAGGGGGGGATGGCAAAGTGTTCCCCTCCTCCTTCCCCCTCTTGTCTACCCATTACTACTGACATTCTCTTTCACCTTATCACAATCCTCCGCCTAGGTTGTTTATCTTCTTTCAACGATATAGTCATGGCATCTCTTTACCTTCCCGCCTTCTTCGGTTTTCTTCGCTATTATGAGTTTGCTGCATCCTCCCCCTCCCTGAGCTTATACTGTACAATGGATGTACAGTAGGTCATGTTACTGATGGCTCTAATTGTGAATATTAAAAAACAAATTTTTAAAAAGTTTATTTTTCTAGCCAAAATACTTTTTAACAACATTTGACCCTAAATAATAAAAATTAAAGGATGGCAGAATTATCTGTAACATTAAATTAAAAGGTCAGAACTTTAAATAAATTACTTTCCAGAACCTTTAAACTTAAATATCTCTCTATGTTATTGCCTTTTCAAATAAGCTTTAACCCCTACTTACAAATTCCAGGAAAACATTCTGTTCAAACAGATCTTTGGGCATTTTTTACCAGATGAGGCATCTGTGAAGATGACGCCTGGGCAGCTGGCAGCACAGTTAAAGTCATAAGAACTCATAATAATTAATATTTCAATTCAGTGTACGTGTCATTTGTCTCCGTTTCACTCTAAACACTGGGGATACCAATCATTTGAGGGTTTAACGAGATTGTCATAAATTAAAGAATTATGATCAACCCTCGAGACATGCCAGTAGTCAGTGGTTAGCATGTAATCTGTCTCTGGGAATCTGATTTACAGTCGCAAAGCACCATCCCTGACAATGCACTAAATTGTGTCAAAATTCTGTTAAATCAATTATTAGGAAAGAATAATATTCCCAGCATGCCAAGGGTCAGGAACCTAGCTTGTCGGGGCTTAATACAAAATATGGGCTTGAGGAATATATGGTTTCCTCTTGTCTTAACTTGTAATTAACAATGTAGCATCAAATGTCCATGGTTTACAAATAGCTGATACACACTTGGAACTTTACGTTCTGTAGTCCATAGATTACAGGTGTGGGTACGTTTGTTGTAGCATTGGGCCCTATTTAGAGGGCTGTTTTATGGACTTTTTTTAAAGACTGTTCATAAGCATTCTTTTTGGTCATTTCATTTTTTTTGGAAATTGAAAATAAACTTCTAACCCTCTCTGAAACAGTTGAAACAGATTTCATGAACTGCAAACTTTGATTTCATGATCAAAATTAATGTCCAGTCCATAACCAAACATTCCTTAAAATATAACTTTTGTGAATAGGACCCATTATGTAATGCTGTTTGCTTTAACTGGTGGTGGAACAAGGAATATATGGGTAATCATTCTAGGAAGGACTGCTTATGATTCATCATTTACATATTACTTGATGTCTCTCTGTGATCTGCAGGTTACTTCTCTATTCAATAATAATAATACAAAAACTAACCAGCATTGAACTTGTGTGTGCTAAAGACATAGACTGCCTTTTAACAGGGGTCAGCTGATTGGCACTGAGACCTGGTATTTGATTCAGTCATCCATAGCCTATTGGGAAACAAATGGAATTAAATTTTTTTTTTTTTTTTTGGTAATCAAGATGAATGAAACTTACAGATTTTTTTCTCATCTGCATATGCAAATTCAGTGTACTTCAAGTGAATTGTTGACAAATACTCCTGGATTTACCTTTGATATACAATTGTTGTTCAGCTTTTGATGTTCTACAGACAAAAGCAAAATAGTATTCCTTAATGTCTTCATCCTTAAGGGTTATGAAGCAAACATGAAATGCAAAAGCTCCCACACATGACACTAGAATTTGATCTATTTCCCTTTGATATGTCTTCAAGCACCAAAAAGCATGCCTAATCTACCCAATTAAGCTCTTAACAAATGAAGCCAAATCACTTTGGTTCACTTTATTCTTTCTATTATATGTCGAGAGGGAATGCAGAAATATTTAGGTTTCATGTGTTATAAGCTAGCAAACAAATGAGGCATACAACCTTTAAGAAGCCCCCTGCAAATGCCTAACCCCTTATACTCAGGCCTATGTGATGAAAATAAAATGTACTTTGTTTCTTTGCTCTGCATTGATAAGAAATGGAGACGAACTTCTTCACCTTTCAGACAGGGTCTGACATGTAGAGATGGACTGGTTACTATTTGCTTTTAGCAGATCATCTTATCTTATTGTCTTTCTGAAGTATAAGAGTTCAATCCAAGTTTTTAATGGATTTTGGTTTGCCTAAGGCTAACCTGAAAGAAAATAAATAAATAAAATAACACACACACATAAGCTTATTGTTTTGGCAGTTGGAGGAGAACTATGCAGAAGAGTTCCCCAGAGATCCCCAGACAAAGTCCATCTGATTTAACCACTTCAACACCATGATGGACACACGTTCGTCAAATGAAAACCAACTTACAGTACCATGCCGTAAGTGCGTACGTCAAGTTTCCCATTCTATTCTATGATCGGTTTCTCAGTCTAGCGTTTCTGGTTTCATTCTCTAAGGCAGTGCTAGTACTGTGGAATGTGCAATGAAAGTCGGGGGAGGGTCAGGTGACACTGGTATCCAATTGCGTGTCATGTAGCGATTCCAATCTATCTGTGGGCATTTAGAAGACTGAGATATATTGCGGGAAGTATATATATAGTGTTTTTAATTATTATTTTTTGTTTTATTATTAGTTTTACTTGTTTAGTTGTTGTTTATTTCGTTTTTAGCGAAAGCTAAACATGGCAACGTAGATGGTCTTTCTATAATGAACAACAGGAATAAAGTTGGTTCGGAGGATTTCAATACAAGTGACAGTGATGCTGACTTATCACTCAGCGATGATGATGAAGACAATGTGGAGCCAAGAACAGTACAAACTGTACAAGCAGAGACCGTAAAAAAGGTACAGGGTCTGCTACGAAAATGAAAACAAAAGAAAAGACACAAGAAAAATGTGCAGTGGTTGCGAAGGCAACCCCGGGTTCTGTTGTATTGAACATTTCAATAAATGGCACAGAACAAGTCGATAATGGCACATGTTTTGATGTTGTTTTATTTTTATTTGATAACTACTGTTTACTGAGTATTATTGTTATTATCGTCATTAGCAGTGTTTTTGTTTTCATTGTTCAAAAAACAAAACAAAATAAAATAAAAATGTGTTTTTATCTCTATATTGAACATGGGTATGTAGTACACAGGAGTATAAAGGGTTAATGAAAAACACAGTTTAGGTCATTTATTTGTGTTTTATTCACCATATGTTAACATTTTATAGCAATTACAGGTTTGAAAACATTATTATTATTATTTTCAAAATCTGGTACCTGGGAAGGGGTTTTATTTTTACATCTGGAGTTGAAGGGTACTGTGACAGGTTGGCTTGTGTGGTTACGTCAGGCCATGAAGAAACACACAGAGTGGTGTTTGAATTGCACTGGTGTGCCAGTTTATTGAAAATAAAAGGTTTAAACAGAAAACAAAACACTGACAAACAAAACGGCACGTTGGCCAAAACAAACATACAAACAGACAGTGGACGCACACGAAACAAACAAGTATTGAGCTGAGCTATGTCAGCATGAGTAGCAATTGTTATTTTAGTTAACAGATTTGACTTTACTTTCCACTCTAACCCTAACCCTAACCACCCAACTCTGAGTGAGTGATTCATGCATCTATATATACAGCTGTGCCGGGATTCAATTGCTAATTAATTATTCACTTGAATCCCAGCACGTGAATTAATTTGTGCACTCCCCGTGCCCACATACTAATACACATTTTATCTGCATGTGAAGTGATTGTGCAATCCCAGTGCCTAAATACAACTATATATTTTAAATCACCCGTGATAACCCACACCCCTTGCACCAATACATACATACCACATACAACATATAATACAAAAATACACACAGGGGTGGGGCACCCCGCCACAGGTACTCAGGGTTTGAAATAACACTGAACGAATTTCTGACAACTGTGTTAATCCTCAAGGGAAATGAATCACCATCCCAGCTTTTTGTACATGGATGGCTCAGTCACCACCACACTTGGCACCTGGATTGGCAACTTCCATGAAAAGAGTAAAGGGATAGAGAAGGAGTTGAATGGCAATGCCAGTGGATTCAGGAGAAGATGATCTGTGGAGATCAAAGTGCACTGGCAAAAGATGAAGATAATCCTTTCTTATTTTTGCGCTAAACTGACAGCAGCCCCTTTGCAGCTTTAAGGAACTGATGTCCTCTAAACTGAAGAATGTAAATTCTTTCGTCTCATTATAGCCTGTATACTACGACTGACTGGATTAACAGTGCTGCTCTTTTTCAGTGCTTTGTTACCCCCACTTAGATTTTATTATTTTTTTTTAATATAAAGTGTTGGATGGTTTTCTTTTTTGAATTCTCATTTTGGAGAAATGTGTTCCTCTAAACCAGTGGTCACTGTGTGTGGCTCTTTGAATCTATTCCAGTTCAGGCCCTTGCTCCAACTATGTCCTTAGTTATTGAATTCAAAATTGCAGCTCAGAGCCTTGTTCAGACCAGATCTTTAATTGTTTAACTGAACCTTGCTGTTCAATGTAATAATTAATCGCCTGGTTGGAACATTAGGTCCTGTTATGGACCTTATGAAAGAGAATACCATTGCTCTGAACTATTTATTACTGTTGATCTAGACACTGTTACTCTTTCACAAATCCACTAGACCGGAGCATTTACATTATTACTAACTACTGATGCAGAGCTTAGGAGCTGTGTGTGTGTGTGTGTGTGTGTGTGTGTGTGTGTGTGTGTGTGTGTGCATGCAGGTGGGGGAGGGGCTTTTGACAAAGTACATGTGACATATGCTTTAATCAGAGTATGGTGATAGATTTTTTTTTTTTTCGTCAGCTGCCATTCACTGACTAAGTGTATTTGCTGCGGTGGAGCTCCTGGTCTTGATACTGCTGTTTCTCAGCATGTCTTTCTGCTCTTCAGTGGAAGGTCAGCCAGCTTCGTCTTTGTCACAGTTTTATTTTCCAGTGGGATTTGACATATTTCACCATATTACAAGTCAGGGTACAAAGCAGTTTTAAATCTGGAAAATATCTTGTAAAAAATGGTTTGAAAAACATTTTTTAAACTTTAAAAGTGTTTTGCTTTTTATTCTGGGACACTTGAATAAATCTAGACATTTTTGCGGTATTTTTACTCTCATCTGCGGTAGGCTCCATCGTTGCCATAGCGATCTAATGTTTTTTTTTTCAACTAGTTACATTTCAAACATTACAGAAATCAGAGATCTGATTGGCTGTAAAGGTTGTGATGGTTTATAATGTTCTATATTCTAACACTTTACCTGGTAAGCTAAGAAGATACACTTTTGTCTAAAGCCTTTATCAGTTATGAAGGCATTATCGAAATTGTATTTCTACTTGATTTTATTAATGGCATCTGGGGTATATCAGAATCACAAATCAAACCTACATATTCTGTTAACTGGCCTAGGCATTCATTCAAGAACATGCTGTATAGTATGCTTTGCCAGGGTCAAAGAAAATTGGATAAAAACCTGCTTATTCAGCACTCTACTGGAAAAGAGTATGTGCTTCCTGTATTTACCATGAGCAATACTGTTAGAATGTTTAAATGATAAACTTACATCAGTTTGAGTGTGTATGAATGTTCTAAAGCTGCTCCCCTTCCATTGTGTATCCTCATTCAGTTAAAGTGTAGATATATTTTTGATATCTTGAAGATGGTATGATACAGGAAAATACAAAATACACTGAATACAAATCTTCAGCTGAGCTTGACTCAGATTCAATAATAATTCAGAATAATGCAGTAACAACTGTAAAGGTTCAAGACCCTTCGTGATTTGTGATCACTTATCTAAAGCAAATACTGCATGCATACCAATCAAATTATTAGAACAACTCAAACAAGGTATTAATTAGTAACCCTATTGTAAATGATGGCATCCCATAAATTATAATATGGAATGAAAGCTCAGGGCCATGTTATTAAAACATTCCTTCTGGTATTTTTATGTTGTTTACTCGGGGGATCTGAATCATAGCATTTGAGTCACACCAGAACCATATTTGGAAAACTTTGCTCCGTTCACCACTGTTTCATTTATCAGTGAGGTAGTTATGTGCACATATCTGACTCTTAATCAAGCAGATGTAATCATGGGGCATTTGCACTTGTTGTTACCTAATGATAATCCTACTGCAAATGTCTTGTGTAAGTGCCAACATGTTTAATTTTTTTTATTTTTTATTATGTTTCATAAGAAACTAATACCTTAATACAGGAACTAGCAGTCTACTACAAAGAGGTGATATACCTCCTTGCTCTTGACAATGTACTTACAGTTTAGACCTCCGTGAAATGCACATATAAATATTTACAGAGATGAGGTTAATGTAATTATTTTTGGTAAACAATCAAATGGAGAGTATATAGCCGATGTAAAAGGCTATGTGCTATGATTAGTCCTAATTGTATTTATTTTAGGGGCAAATAAAACTTTCAACTGCCCAATAAGCGAATCATTGGCTTAATCTGTAAACTATTGACATCGGGAAATCAGTAACTAATTGCTGCATATAGTCAGACTGACACACTTTAATAAGCAGGCCTTGGTTCAGGGGTTTTTCAATATGCAGGTGAGGGGAATGGCACAATGCATTGTAGAATAGTATATTACTTAAGGAATTTAGATGTATAATAATAATAATAATAATAATAATAATAATAATAATAATAATAATAATAATAATAATAATTCACAAGGTAGGAGCCAGGCCTGCATAAGGGACTACAGAATAATAGTCGAGAGAGGTCAGACTCGGCTGATGCTAAAGAGGGCCAGGGGTCAGCAAAGGCAAACATAAAATAGGAAAAATGACAATGGTGGATGTCATATGGAATTGTATCATTTTTCTTTTTCTATTCTCTCTCATATTCCACACTCCTTGCTAAGACGCTGGAGTTCATCTTTTCCTTGAAGAGCTCAACAGTGCAAATGAATAGTTTAGTAGGAGAATGGAAAACGAAATATAGTTAAAGTTATTTGGCCGGGGGTCCCCTCTGGCCAGTGGGAACAGAAGGTCACTCTTGAAATCAGGACTTAAAGGATGTGTTGCAGTAAGAATACCTCTGTTAAGAAAGGGGAACAACACTAAAACTCAGAAATTGGACTATGGAACTCAGAAATTGGACTATGGAACAATGGTCAAAGGTGCTTTGGACTGTTAATGGACGATTCCTAAAAAAAGGAGTGTTGTTGAGAGCAGGGAGGGAATAATTTGAGGCTGATGAGGAGACTGAAGAGGAGGCTTAGAATGGGCGGTGGAAGCACAAACTCCACAAGTGTTAGCACTGAGATCACTGAAGAATCTATTAACGAGATCATGATCAGGTTGAGACCAGCCAATCAGTCCAATGCTAACCGAGATGCTGCTTTGGCTGAAAAAAAGCTATGATACTCATAAAAAATGGTACCGCCATATCTGACCGAGAGATCAACAATGTTAAATAAATATGAGTCCAGTTCTTGTCGTCGGTGAGCATAAACTTCACAAAGGACATCGCGAAAAACAAATTCTCCAGGATCACGAGATTTTAGAGTAACAAACAGATCTACACAGTCGACTACCCTGTGATCCAAAAATTCTGAAGTTGCAATATTGAAACTAAATTAACGTCTTAACCTTCAATGATATTGCGTCTCAGTTGAGGAGAGATAGAGTGGAAGTGAACTACTGAAGCAGAAGAGGATCCTGAACTAGAGGCAGTTGCTAGTGAAGATTGGCAGCTCGAGAACAGGTGTGGGTGTGGCTGAAGCAGAGGGAGAGATGAGCGGCTGGTGTCCATGATGAGGATGAAATGACTGCTGGTTCCAAGCGAGTGATTCTGTTATGAAGCGCATCCAGGCGATCTGATACTGTAGAAATTGTGGTGGAAAGAGGATAATGAGTTGCTTGATATTGTTAAAAATCTAATAATGCAAATCGGAGGAAGGATCAGATGAAATTGAAAACTGAGGGGTTGTATTCACTGAATCGGAGGCGAGAGAAGCTTGCAATGTAGCAGGGGTGGAGCGTGAACTGATTAGTTTGGATCTCTGTTTAGACTTTTCAGGAGGAAAGACCGATATGGATTTGCAACATGAAACAAATAAAGCAGCCGATCGCTCCCTGCATCAATGGGCAATCCTTTTTTTTAAAGAGTTTTCATGAGTTTGTCGATGGGTCAATGTTTGTAAAAAAAAGTTACGTTGGAGAATTACCCTGAGGTCTAACACGTTTAGAGCAGGGAAGAGGAATGACAGCGGGCACAGCTGTATAAGCAGAGGTTGAAGCAGCAGCATTATCAAATGGAGGAGAAACAGGATGGGTGGATTTCTTTGAAAGTTTTTCCAGTGGATGATTTGTTGACAGCCAGAAGGAGAGAACAATTCTTCATCTGAGTCAGATGAAAACGAAAGCTGCCTCGGGTGAGTAGTCATTTTTAAACCAATTGAAAACAAGGTTTGTTTTAAGATTGGGTCTGCAAGTCTGCGTGGTAACCACAAACTGAAAAGCAAGGCGAGAATTGGGAAGCTGGCTACGGTTTAAATAGGTTGACTGACAGATATTTTAGCATGATGACTCAGGGGAGGAGTCTTGGCTCCAGCTCCCCGAAATACACCAAGGTTCTACTTATGCTAGACAGGAGTAGTTTTGAAAAAATATATAAATACATTTTTATATACAAGTATATATACATGATAATGTATTAGTAGTCATAGTAGTAACTAGGCAAAATGAAAATCCAACCAACATTCCTTTTATAATACTCTTTAGTATGCCTTGCTGTTTTCCTTTTACTACTCTTTAGTATGCAATGCTCCCACACTACCCAGTTTATTTGGCCAAGTACTGTAGCACATAACATGGCAAAGCCTTAGGTGTGCTGGGAATTAATCACAAGCTGACACTTCACTTGCAGAATTCAGCTGCAATCTATCACTCCTCTCACCTTTGGTTCATTTACCATCTGCACATTATTGACAACAATGACTGCCAAACAGAACCTCCTCCTGCAACTTAGAGGCACAAAGCACATTCAAGACTTCTGGAGCTGGTTTGAAGTTTGTCTTGTGTTGCTTCCCTTTTCTGTTTACTGCTAGAGTATCAAAGCCACTGCTTTCTTCTAAACCTATCCCTTTGGAAAACCTAAGGCTAATTACACTCTGCACATTAACCAACCTATTTATTTTATTGACTGACTTGCTAAGCAGTTAAACAATGATGGAGTTTCTATGTGTGTGTTTTTTTTGTAGCTCGAGACATTTGCTCGAGAAAAATGTCTTGTGTAAAATGCTTTTTTGGGTTTCCATTCGCTCATTTTCCATTCCATTCGTTTATTTTACTCGAGTAAACCGGGCTTTTCACCTGACGTCATGCAAATGAAGGGGAAAGGTGGGGGTTGATATGTAAATTAACTATGCGTAAAGAACTCGTGCTGTTTTTGAAGATTACTAGTGACATTTTATGAAAATGTGGTTTACATGCGCAGAGAACTGGTACATGAGTGAATCTAAGCTACTGTAATAAAGAAAATACCTCGTGCCTGGTTGGTTAATAATGTGTTTTACTGATCTTGCCCAAATTGTTTTTCAAATGTCATTAGCGTGGTGTCATGTCGTTAGTAGTGAATACTGTTTCAACCCATTTATCTTATGACTCATTAATTAAAAATGAACTCGGAGGTATAAAATGAAACTGACCAACAGGTATTGCAGATCACCACGGCTGAAAACCGGCGGAGATGTTATATATATTTCCCTTTCTTTCAGGCAATACAGCATATAGGGGATCAGGTGATGCTGCATATACTACCCTGGCTTAGAAACCCTACCCGTCCGGATGGCTGACAGCTGCTGAGGAAGCATTCAACACCACGCTTGGGCAAATATGAGTAGTGGGCACTTGAAAGGGAGGTGGCAGATACTGATGAAACGGACTGAAGTGCAGCATTAGTTTGTTCCCAAAATTGCCACTGCCTGCTGTATCCTGCACAAACTATTGTCAACAACAAAATGTGATGTTCAGGAATCCGTGGCTGCCTGTGAGACATACGGGGAAGGTTACCAGTGTTGCCAATTCTCACAAGAAAACAAGCAGCACTGCCTTTCAAAACAAGCCCAAAACAAGCACAACCCATGTTAGAGTATGGGTGTTTATGCAAATTCCAACCCGCGACTCTCAAAAAATAAGCCCAATCACGATTGTTATAAGCGGACTTGGCAACTGTGAAAGTTACCTCAGCCGCCAGTTTCAATTGGACAGCA
This sequence comes from Acipenser ruthenus, assembly GCF_902713425.1. Taxonomy (NCBI): domain Eukaryota; kingdom Metazoa; phylum Chordata; class Actinopteri; order Acipenseriformes; family Acipenseridae; genus Acipenser; species Acipenser ruthenus. The sequence goes on from NC_081195.1 coordinate 45,714,543, forward strand.
GCGATCTGAGGAGGCTCGTGCTGTCAGAGATTCTATCCTTTCTTTTAAGTTGTGTTGGATTTACTGTTGTGTTAAATATTAATGATGCAAACAAATAAAACACAATCGATACGTTAATTTGCAATTTTATTTGGTCAGTTCTGAGAGGTCATTAGCAACTTGTTGGTATATATGTTGCACTGTTTTGGGCGATCGAGCTGGCTCATGACATCCAGTTATTATTATTATTATTTATTTCTTAGCAGACGCCCTTATCCAGGGCGACTTACAATCATAAGCAAATACATTTCAAGTGTTACAATACAAGTAATACAATAAAAGCAAGAAATACAATAACTTTTGTTCAAGTGTGACAAACCACAATTCAATAATACAGCAGATAATAGTGATAGTTACATCAGGATATGATTAAATAGTGATAGTTACATAAGGATATGATTAAATGCAAAATACTACAGGTTAAACACTTGGTAGATTACAGTATTCTGAAGTACAGGATTAAATGCAGTAAAATAGGGGGCAGATAAGAGCAAAATAAAGCACATTTAAATGAAGGGTGGTAGTGTCCCAGGATACAAACAGAGGAGTTCTACAGGTGCTGTTTGAAGAGGTGAGTCTTAAGGAGGCACCGGAATGTGGTCAGGGACTGGGCAGTCCTGACATCTGTAGGAAGGTCATTCCACCACTGCGGAGCAAGGGTGGAGAAGGAGCGGGCTCTGGAGGCAGGGGAGCGTAGCGGAGGTAGAGCCAGTCTTCTAGTGGAGGCGGAGCGGAGAGGTCGAGTGGGGGTGTAGGGAGAGATGAGGGTCTGGAGGTAGCTGGGTGCAGTCTGGTCAAGGCATCTGTAGGCGAGTACAAGAGTCTTGAACTGGATGCGAGCGGTGATCGGGAGCCAGTGGAGCGAGCGGAGTAGTGGAGTAGCGTGGGCGAAGCGAGGCAGAGAGAACACCAGGCGGGCAGCAGAGTTCTGGATGAGCTGGAGCGGACGGGTGGCGGACGCAGGGAGGCCAGCCAGGAGGGAGTTGCAGTAGTCTAAGCGGGAGAGTACCAGGGCCTGGACCAGGAGCTGGGTAGCATAGTTTGTGAGGAAGGGTCGGATTCTTCGGATGTTGCTCAGGAAGAATCAGTAAGTGCGTGCCAGAGTGGAGATGTGCTGGGAATAAGAGAGGCAGGGGTCCAGGGTGACTCCAAGGTTCTTAGCGGAGGAAGAGGGAGAGAGTGTAGTAGATTCCAGAGGAACAGAGATAGAGAGATCAGAGGAGGGGGAGGAGGAGGGAAAGAAAAGGAGGTCAGATTTAGAGAGGTTGAGTTTGAGGTGATGCGAGTGCATCCAGGAGGAAATAGCAGACAGACAGGTAGAGATACGGGAGGAGATGGTGGAGTCAGAGGTGGGGAAGGAGAGGAAAATCTGAGCATCATCAGCATAGAAATGGTATGAGAAACCATAGGATGCGATGAGGGGGCCCAGGGAGCGGGTGTAGAGAGAGAACAGGAGAGGACCCAAGACTGACCCTTGGGGGACTCCAGTTAAGAGAGGGTGAGGTGTTGAGGTTGCTCCACGCCAGGTTACCTGGTAAGTGCGGTTGGAGAGGTAGGAGGAGAACCAGGCCAGAGCAGTGCCAGAGATCCCCAGGTCAGCAAGAGATGATAGTAGAATATTCGGATATTAGAATAGAATAGGATAGTAGAATAGCTAGAATCAAAAAAAGGAAGGGAATTAATTCAGTTAGACATTTAAGCAGCTCCCTTGCTCTTCGTGTTTAGCTTTAGTGTAGTTTTTACAGCAAGGGTATTCTCAAACAGCTGCTTTAATACTATAACAAGGGCATAACGCAGTTCATGATAAGTGGTTTTATACAAAACTGTAAACCCACAAAAGATATACAACATGACAGAACAGACACAGCAAAAAACAATAATAAAAAAGCAGCACAAATTATCATGAAGGTGAACTACACCACTGCTAACCATAAAACCACCCATCACCCACTTACTTTCTGCCGTCTTGGAATCCACAGTAACAATTGGCCTGTTCCCTTGCAATATTTATAGTGATGTCACTTAAGGGTAAACAAGCTCATTCACATTTACACGTGAAATGCAGGTTTCCATGCGAAACTGGGCGTGGATTTCCCCGTGTTTTTCATCATTTACACGAGTAAATGAGATTTACCCCATCTCTTTGGCCGTTTATTTCAGCCACAAACCTCATTTACACAAATAATTCTCCCAAACGTGCATGCACATCACCATTTCACGTGTAAATTGCCCCGCATGGAAACCCCATGAATGAGGCCCTTTATTATTTAAAATGACTACCTATCCTGGCTCAGCTAATGAGGAAATTATCCCCAGGAAATACAAGTGGTGGACATATCTAAAAAAGTATGTGAAAAATGTGAGCTTCTTAGATTAATACATGTTTAAAAAAGATTGTGAAACATAAACAGGGTGACAGTGCGCTACAAATATTCTTTAAAATATCTTTTTTTTTTAAATTTAGTCGTTGCCAATTATTTTTATTATTTTCTCCCAATTTAGAATAGCCAATTATTGTTTAAGCTCATCTCACCACTACCACCCCTGCGCTGACTTCAGGAGGGCGAAGACGAACACACACTGTCCTCCAAAGTGTGTGCCGTCAGCCGACCGCTTTTTTTCACACTGCGGACTCACCATGCAGCCACCCAAGAGTTACAGTGTCAGAGGACAATGCAGCTCTCGGGCAGCTTACAGGCAAGCCTGCAGGCGCCCGGCCGGACTACAGGGGTCACTGGTGAGCGGTGAGCCGAGGACACCCTGGCCGATCTAACCCTCCCTCCCCCGGGTGACGCTCGGGCAATTGTGTGCCACCCCCGGGGAGCTCCCATCCACGGTCGGCTGAGGAATAGCCTGGACTTGAACCGGCGACGTCCAGGCTATAGAGCGCATCCTGCACTCCACGCGGAGCACCTTTACCTGATGCGCCACTCGGGGGCCCCTCTTTAAATGATCTTTATACAAGATAGAAACGAACTTCTGGCTTGGGACTTAATAATATAATATTTTTTTCTTCAGTAAATCTTAAATTTGTTCATATTTATATTGCATCTTACAGTATTTGTTGTGTCATTTGCTTAAACCTTAGCATTTAAGTAAATATTGCTGCCTGAATTACATTGATTTATTCTTAATTGCTTGCCCTCCAAATACAATCTGCCATTGGCATTATATAACGCATGCATTAGTCAATACAGCCAGTAAATTGGCACACCATTTAATGAAAGAAAAGAAGGGTTCAGAAGATAAAATGAAGTGTTGAGGAGCAGGGAGTGTTACACATGGAGATTACTGACATCAGCAACAAGCTGTTCCACAGCAAGCAGCAGACATGATTAAAACAACAACAAAAAAAAAATGTTCTCTGACTGAAAGTGATCGTTGAAACTAAAGCATTGTGAGTATTCTAGAGCTAGCTACCAAATCAGTGAACTAAAGCAGGATATACATCTAAGTTTTTTTTTCTTAAATGATCCTCCAAGTCTTTTTCCCAGTGAACTAAACTTTGAACAAGTGAATATCATTTTAAATTGTATTAATTGATATAAATCCTTGTTTGATTGTTTGTTTTTTCTTGTTAAACAGTTTAGTCATTGGTTAATATATGTAGAAATGCTAAACTATGGGGCAATAAAATCATAAAATGAATTGTAATTTAAATATTAATGCCCTTGCTGATATTGTGACAGTGTTAGCAAGAATAGAACATTTATATCTAATATAACGATTTCCAAAAGAATGTGTTAAAAAGTAATAATTCAACTTGTTAAGTTCTGTGACAGTAATTTATTTAAAAAATAAATGAAATTTAAGACTCCCATGCATACATTTTCCTAAAGCTTTACTCTGGAGTTTGTGTTTAAACTTTACATATAGGCTTGCTACTATTCGATTTTTATTTTTTTGCCAAATCGACGATTAATATCAATGCAGCACACACAGACTTTTACAGTATAAATTTACGAGTAAAAATATGCACACAACAAAACATTAGATAGTTAAACAGAACTAACTTGCACTTATTATTCAGAGGCTCCCACCTCTCTTGCTTCAGCACAGCTGGAATCAGTCACTGGAAGGCAAGGCAGACAGGCCCGCTTTGTCCTGCCGCAGAGACTTCAGCTGTCAGTCAGGGTATTGTGCACAATATTCATTAAGTGTTTTCCTCTTGCACACCACTTTCAAATTAAATTAGTAACTATCACCATATACCTATAGCAAAAGCTTACCTATACCTTAACCCACTAATTTCAAAGTGGGCGCTTTGAATGACAGACGCTGTGGCTGGCCAATGAAAGTGCACAGTCGGTGCGGGTCTTGATGATTGATTTAAACGAATGAGAGCATTCTAGCACTGCTTCAGTCAATGATGTCAGAACAGGGTGAATGTGACAGTGACAGTGAAACTACAGTACTAACTGACCACTGAGATGACTGACAGCCACCCCTAGCCATTCACAGCGGAACACAGACGGGGCAGACAGTAAGTATAAAAACTACACGAACTAGAGATGATTACTAAATTATTATTTTAGGTAAGAAAATAGCGAGTTGTTTTACTGACGTTTATCTTATATAAATCTATTTCAGTCAAACTCATATTTTTGGGGGAATTCGATGTTTAACGAGCTTTACCAATTAATATCGAAAAGTAGCAAGCCTATTTTAATATATATATATATAGAGAGAGAGAGAGAGAGAGAGAGAGAGAGAGAGAGAGAGAGGGAGAGAGAGAGAGAGAGAGAGAGAGAGAGATTCCACAGCACACACGAGGACTAAGATTAACTTGTTTAGAAAAAGGTGTTTAAAAAATGAAATATTTCCAACAGAAAAATACTATTTGAATAAAGAATCAAGGCCTACAAAAATTAAAATATATCTATGGAAATATTTAACAAAACTGAACTTCTAGAGGGTTTTGTCTCTCAAATAGACAAAAGCTATGGATTGAATGCATCAGAAGTCTGATAAATAACATGATGAAGTTAAGAAAATATAGCAAGTTTCCTATTCAGTAATAATAATAACAATAAAAAACATGCAATGCTGATGGCAGACCCAAATTGAGCAAAAAAGACAGCAGATGCTGGTTTGAACTGCAGTATGTGGGAACTACAGTCTTAGCTGTTCTGTTGTTCAAATATCTAAATAACCATTAATCTGTTGAGATGGACTGCAAAAATTACAGCGAGGGTACTTATTTATGCTATCCCATTTTCTTCAAAAATTAACCATTTAAAAAAATGGGGGCAATCATCTTAATTTGCTATAGGCCCCAAAATGAGTGTCTCGAGCACTTCTTTCAGTGTTAGCAAGGTCACACCAAAGGGACATTACACCAGCCATTTTACCCCTCAATGTGGGCAGCTGGACTGATACTTCATCGTTCTCAAGTGGAATTCCCTATTGAATCAATGACTGCCTTACGATCAGATCTCCAGAGATCCTGAATTATTCACTGGGCTCCAAGCCAGGATTGGGCCTGTACTTCTGTACTCTTTCCTGCCAAAGGATTCACCTTTGATGCATATGCCGGCTGAATTTTTTTGTTCCCAGTTGGAATCCATTTTCACATACAGGATCTTCCCTCAGGCAGGAAACAACTTGTGTCAAGAAAGTCTGATGGCCCTGAAGGCCTTAAATGGACATATATATATATATATATATATATATATATATATATATATATATATATATATATATATATATATATATATATATCTGTGTGTGTGTGTGTGTGTGTGTACTTATTTTCTATTTACTAATTGTATTTTCCATCTTAATGATAACAGATTAAAAGAAAAATAAAGTTTCTGAAAACCATGGTTCAAACTTGATCAGCACTTGCTTCAGCTTGAAGTTCAGACACAGACTACTTGACCCAGAAAGGCAAACAAGGACAGAGAGATCCCAAAGGAGATGTAAAGCCACTTTCAAGGAAAAACAACCACATCCTTGCTGCTTAAAAAAGGCTGAAAGGGGGCCTGCTGCAACTGAAAGTCCTTCTGAATGCACAACATAATTATCTTCATTGAATGACAGATGTATTTTCTTACTTTGCATTTGAAAGCACTACTTCTAACAATTTGTGTTCAAGCTGAGAGTGGAGAATAAAAACAAGAAATGCCTGTTGTTCTTCCTGTGGCCATGAGGTTACATAAAAAAAGCTTGTATTGTTTACAACAAATGCATTAATTTTTGAATGTTGTGTATTTTGTGTTGATACATTTTTCAACATAACCGTGATTATTTTTACAGTATATTTGTATTCACACTTCCTAGGTCTAAATCTGCTGGAGAATAAAACTAAACTAATATATCGCAAGAGGCAGAAATGAACTGGTCTGCCCTCTTGGACCAGTGCATTGATGGGGATATAAACACTGGATGAAGTGATGGTCAGAAACTGCATTGTTTTAATACATGTATAAATGTTCACCTTTTTTTAAAATACAGTGCTTCCTTGTTGCTTAACAATCCATAATCAATGACTAGACCACGTTGACAGTACAAGTACATTATATGTCAGGCTCTTCCTTTTTCGGTTTCTTATTTTTGATCATGTGATGTCCTTTTTTTTTAGCAGACTCTGTTCAATTAAACTCTTGGAAAAGTGTTGATTGTGATTCACGGGGTGGAGCCAGGCCACCTGATGTAGTGTTTAAGACATGGAGTTAGTAACATGTAGAGAGAGGGGCTCTGCCTCTTCAAGGCCCAACATATAGAAGGGGGGGGTTCCGTCATTGAGGAGACCCAACACACAGGAGGGGGGTTACCATCTCTGAGGTAACCCGACATACAAAGAGGGGTCATCGTCTCTGAGATGACCCAACATACTGACTCATGGAGAACCCTCCTCTATGAGGTAAATGAAGCGACGCTTAACAAAGGGTTGGAGAAAGTGGAATCACTAACCCCCCAAAGAATGGACCCCCGGCTCCCCACTGAAGACAACCGAGAAGAAAAATATGAACCGCCAATGCATATAGAAAAGAAAAAAGAGAGAAAACATATACTAACAAAAGAAAAGATAACACTTAACGTGTAGCCTAATGACTATGTGAAGACCCTCTGCACGGTGAAAAGAAAAAAATCCTCTCTTTTTAAGGAGGAAATCTTTGGCTCTAGCAGAAAGGTCGTCTCCACTCTGGACATACTAGCAATGGACTGATGAGTGGAGGACATTTCAGATGATGATGAACGAATATAATCTTCAACTGCTGCTGAGGTCCAGTGTCCCATATTTTTTATTAAATGCTGGTTGATATTTGCTTTTGCAGCTGATGTAGCTGCCCCTATTTTGCATGAGGAGTGTTGAATTGTGGGGGACACCACAGTGGAGAGATGTGAAGAAAACCAATGCTTTGATACAATGGACCGGCTTGAATTGATGAACAAAGGGTCAGAGGATGAAATGGCCTTCCGTTCTGTGATGTACTTCAGCATGGAAGTGTAGGGGCACAAAGAAGTGTTGATTTTTGAAAGCTGAATACATTGTCCTTGCCGCATCTGATCCGTTTTTGAAACCCGAAGGAATAGGATGAAATAGGAATCTTGAATGAGGTTCAGGTCACTACAGCGGATATCTAGAGTAGGAAAGATGGAAATAGAAGGAACTGTATTCGGAGCATCTCAAAAACCCAAACAAATGCTGTTAAGCATATGGTTTCCATAGTTAAATAGTCAAATGGAGAAAAGCAGCCTTGGCGGAGAATAGTAATCAAGTTGCCGAGAATGTCTATAGAGATAGGTAGGCGAGCAGGAGATGGAGCCGGAGAGCACTTGGAAATTCCTCGCAAGAGGAGACGAACAACTGGGATTGCCATGATCTAATTCTGGTTAAATGGAATAGTATTAATCCTGCTTTGGAAACAGAAAATCAATAGGTGGTCCAGTTGGTGAAATAAGAGGGGTGATGGAAGTACCAAGTGCTGCAGCCATGTATGCTTGCGCTGTATTGAGTAGTCCGCTGATAGTTGGGTTCAGTTGAAAATTAGCTGGTTGAACTGGGGTGTCACTGCTGGAGTTGGCAGAGCTGTAGGGACCAGACTAAAATCTGGAAATCTGTAAACGAGAAAAAGCAACAGCTGCATTTTTATAACTGCCCGGTAGATGTTGCGCTTGGATTAGAAAATAATTTGATACTGAAATCCATATTAACCGCTGCAGTAATTGCATAATAACAGGTGAACTGGAACGGCCTTTATTGATAATATGAATTGTAGATTTGTTTTCGCACAAGTATTAATTTCTTTGCTCAAAGATGACCCCATATATGTGCTGCTGCGACTGTTGGGTATATTTGAAGAAGAGCAGTGGATTTTAGATGCAGTTTTCAATTTCTAGTGACCAAGTACTAGAAACCATTGATTGTTTAAAAGACCTCCGAATCCCGTAAATGAAGCGTTCGTAAAGCCAGGTTGTGAGGTGCTGAAATTAAATCATCATAGAACATAGACAGGCCGTTCCAATGCTGAATGAAAACAGACCACATTTTAATGTCTTTCCTAGTTTCTGATGAAATATTAATGTAGGAATCCAAGTTTTTTTGCTGTTGATGAAAGAGCATGTAAATCGAGATATAAAATGTCAGACCTTGGGGAAGATGCGAATTATAAATTAAAATGGTCCAGCAAAGAGAGCGGTGCGTGTTTCTTCATCTGAAATTTCTGAATAGGGGAACAAATATAGTCGAGTTAGTTTCTGCTGGATTTGGATAGAGGGGACGCCATCATCAGAGATTTCCTGATTCTAGAAATAAAATTGCTGTGGGTGAGTTTTCTTCTGTATTCCAAATAATCGATTTAGATGTGGACTGATGGCTAAATAAGGTAGATATAATTGAGGAAAGAAGATGATAGGATGCAGGTGGGTCTAGCATGAATAGGTTAACATAACAAGTTTAACATAACAAGTTTACTTTTTTCACCCGTAACTTGATTGAGACTGTGATTCTGTGTCATTGATAATATAAAAAAGGCAGCTCCTTATTTTTAATTCAAACCAAACACAAACATAGTAGTTTCCTCTCAGTCGTAATTAAGAGGAAACTATTATTTGCAAAACAGGTTATAACATGTTTGCAATGAGTCATTAAGATTTAAAATCTGAGAAAAGCAATTTAACTGAACTCACTTTCGGTTTGAATTAAAGATAAGAAGCTGCCTTTTTTCCTTTTCCTTTTTTACATTATAGGTGAAACAGAATCATAGTCTCATTCAAGTACATCAGAAAAAACAAAAGTGATCTCGTTTCACAATCAACGCTTTTCCAAGAGTTTAATTAAGTAACAGAGTCAGCTCAATATAACTTTAAAGAGACATCTTGTGATCAAAAATAAGAACCAAAAATGAAGAGCCCTAATTATATGTAAGAGCCACTATTTAAAGTGTACATACAGTAATGATGTAATAAAGTTATTTACATGACAACTGCAGGCCACAGTGAGTGTCCGAGCACATAACAGTACTTGTGGATAAATACTGTACATGAAGGAATTTGACGTGGAGAAATTTGAAAGATGACAGTTTTATGTTTTTATGTGTTTTTTAATAATGCATAGCTTTAGAACACCTGGAATGCAAAATACGTCTTTTTATTTAAAAATCATGTATGCAACCCCAGTCTATAATCCAATGTCTGGCTGTTTGTTGTTGTTTAGAAAATGAAAGTGCAATAATACTTTCCCTTCTAGCTCTGGGCTGCTGCTGCTACTGCTGTCTAAAAGCACTATGCCAAGAAAGCTGAAGATTGGATTATGGCCTGTCGCAGTTGATTATTTTTGTCAGCATGCTGACCCAGGGTGCCCCATTTCTTGTGTTGTTCCTTCTGTTTCCATTTTTCATGTCATCTAGCTTTTCATCTTGTCAATCTGCTTCTGACTTCCTGATTAAAGTGTCTGTCACGGGAGCAGCCCAGTCTCCAGTCACTTGTTTAATTTGTTCCTCATGGCGTCCAATTCAGTTATTCATCTACCCCAGCTGTTCCCAAATGCTTCTAGCGTCACTTTTCATGTGTTTGGGTTTAACCTCTATATCTGTGTACAGCAGTATGAATTGTTCCATTCACCGTGTTGACTGCATATAGCTTCTACTTTTTAGGCTCTGTTTTGCTGTCTTTAACAGTGCAAGTCTGCTCAGTGCATTAAGATTTCTTTTTTTTTTTTCATACTGAATTTGTAAACGTCTAATGTTCTGCTGTACTGTTTTCACCGGCTTAAATGATGGGACAAATGAGATTACAATGCAAATTTCTTTCAAATGGCCCTTGTCTAGTATATCATTCAGGAATATTAATATTTTAAAGTGGGGTGATTATAAATTATAGACATTCAAGGTTAATTGTATAATTGCCTATGTAAAATGCCTAAACCTTCTCTTTTGAGCGATATAGATAAATGTATTATTTGAAATTCTTAAACTAGGTTTAGTATGTTTGCACATTCACATTCTATTTAATTTCTTAAATATCGATACAGATAATGTTGTTTTAAAATCTATCACTATTGCAATAATATATATATTTCTAGTTGTTTTTAATATAAATGAACAGTTTGTCATTTCTTAATTCCAATCTAATTAACAGCTAACGAGTCTAGGTTGTCTTGATTGGCTCTTCAAACTCATAAGATACAGGGTTTAAACATCTCAATGAATACTGATTAATGTTAGGAGTTTGCCATGTGTTTCTCCTTATCCAACACATGTATTATTCACATGCAACTGAGATATTACAATATATTGCATAGTCAATTTATTTTTTCAACACTATTTGTGAAGCATAATGATGTATATGACATATTAGTCAAAAGTTAAAATGGACTAGCTGAAAGCTCTTTGCATTTCTAGGTTCAATCATTTTTCAACGTGGTCGCTTTTATACTATCTTATTATAGAAATTCTGCCTTGCTCAGGCTTGCACAGGTACAATGCTGACGACTTTATTAAATATGTCAAATATCCATGAGTGCTGAACAGTAATAAAATGATGACTAATACCACACATATGTAAAAATAAACAGATACAAAATAACATTATGCAAATGAAGATGTTATAACATATTTCGTTAACTGTAATTTAAATAAAATGCACTCTTTAAAATAAACTATCACAGGATAAACAAAATGTGGTAGTCAATCAGTTCACAGGTCTTGTATGAAATTGTTTTAGACAAATGGGCCGACCCATTTTTTAAAAGGTGTCTTCGGAGAACATTTCCAAAAATCATTCAATCATACAAAACAGTACAGATTGTAAAAATTCATGAAGAGACATAAATAATCAATATGCAGTGTAGATATCCATTCAGTTTGATGGAATTCCAGGTATATTTCATCTCTATTTACCGGTAGTTTTCAGTTGACATGTTTCATTCAGGGTTTGTATTCCTTAATCCCACTGTTGCCTGATGGTAAGCATTCCAGAAATATTGAAATTTATAAATATAGCCTTTTTTCCTCCTGCTAAAAAGTACTTTTAAGGACAAAATCATAAAGAATAAATAACTTCTTAGCAGTGCACAATTTAATTTACAAGAGAACTACACAACAGATTAATTAACATAGGTTATATAAAAAACAATCATTACAATTTAAGCTTCTGTATTCTATGTTTTTTTTGGCCTTTCTCACTTGTATAGGTCACTGAATCTTTGTTTTTCTCATGGAACGCAGCTAAATTTAGGCCATGGGCCAAAACTAGCCTTTTAAGAGTTTAAACCCCTTTCCACTATCACTGTTTCTGAAGTATAAGAATCTTTCTGTCAGACAGAATCAGGAAAGAAGAGACTAACCAACACAATCCACTGTTTGTTTTCTAACACACTTTCCCTTAACAAAGGTATTTTAAACATACTGAAACATTGGGAAGTTGGCTCTTTTGAATAAAAACGTATAATAATGGAATGAAGAACTATTTTTTTTATTTATATATATATTTATTTTGAGAAAATAATCAATAGTGTCCATTATTGCTTATAAAGATCCTGAGAATAAATGTTTATTATGGCATTGCAATCACTCAGGTGAAACAATGTTTTGTAATTTGCCCAAACATTAATATTTTTCAACAAAACCTAGAAAGCATTGTAAGGTAACTCAGGCCATAGAATAATTTTTATACATGTATCCCTAAGCAGAATACATAATAATACTAAAAATACTTAACATTTTTTTAAAAAGCAACAAAAGAAACATGAAATATTGTGTTGAAAAAAAAAAAGCGAAACATTTTTATGGTTTCTGAAGTACTTTATAATGCTCCCCAGAGTGTTCTGAAAAAAGGACACCAATTCCAATTTTGTTGTGAATTTGTATAGGAAGAGAGTCAAATACAGCCAAAAAAAACCTCTAGTCCAGGGGAGCATCCCACTGAAAAACGCTTGGCCCTTAAAGGGTTAATGAGATTATGGTCTCAATTGGGCAATTGCTGGTTAAAGAATTAATACAAAATAATGTCCTTGCTAAGAAAAAATGTAACTTGGCTATTGCAAAAAGAATGTCATAAAGACCTTAATTATATATCCAGATCTCAAACAAAGTTAGTTAAGATGGCAACACCTAGGCTGAAGCCAGCTCGTTGTTGTTACAGCTCTCCAGGAAAGTTCAGGGAAATTTAGTAATTATTGGACCAACATACAGATTACAAGCCAAAACTCCTCTAAAACATATTGAGAACGATGTTCTTCCTCCATTTAAATTTTTCCCAGCTTAGCTCCTTAGAAACCATGTTATATTCACATCTGGGGTCCACAAGGCATTTCTCCAAGGTGTACCTTTTAAAATGTGTGTGTAATGAACAGAAAAGGCAGGGTTCTGCTTTGTGAGCCTCTGTGAAATCATAAATGTACCTTTTTGATGAGAAGTGAAAAAAGGGCTATTTTAAAACTAATGTAAGGTTCTATTTATGTGCCACAGGAACTACGTACGGTAATGCAGGCCTCTGGCCTAATCAAATCCAGATGTGTTGAACAATGTTAGTTTATGGACCAAGTGCAGGTGTAGGAAAAGACATCTCTCTCTGCAGTGCCTTCATTAATTTGGTGGTTCCTGTGGACTCCCAACAACAATTTCTTTACAATAGCATTGTTGTTCCACAAATTAGGTCATCCAGAAAGAAGCACAATGGGGTTTACTTTACATCACTATATATACAGAGATTATAATGAATAAGGGCAAGCAAGCAGCGTCTCACGGGGGATTCAGTGTTTATGAAGAATATTAGAAGTGCTGGCTTCACACTGCATTTAGCGTCAGTTAAAAGTGCTTCTATGTATTGGGCCACAAATAGCCTTCTTGGAACTCTGTTAGGGCAAAAAGATTTTTCACAAAGTATAAACATGAGTCATTAATTCATGAGTCATTAATTCATGAGTCATTAATTCATTAATTTATGTGCACAAATGATGTGTTCCAAAATGTTGGCTGCAACAAAAATGTGAATTCTGGCTTTCTGTTCATGAAGGGATAAGAAATTAAGGGAAGGCAGGTGAAAGAGTGGAGCACAAAAGCAAGATTAGCGAGGGCTGAATGAGTGGATAGAAGACTGAGGGCATGCATGGCAGGTGAAACTTGCTGAAACAAAGGAAGGGCAGAATACCGGAATAAAAAAAAGGAATTGTTTAAAATGCAAGAAAAGAAAATTTGTAAGTTAAATTGGTATCGCCAGATGAAACAAATGAAGGAAAAACAACAAGAGAATAAAAGCAATGAGAAAATAGGAGATTATAATAAATAACTGAAGAAAATAATTCAATTAGACAGACATTGAGATTTATTGGGTCTCTGTGAACAGTGAATTTGACTTCTACACAATGCTCTCTGGAGTCTAATGTAACATTTCAACTAAACCCAGTTGGGAATTAAAGTACATATTTCACAGGCATATTTACACCTCTTTTATAATATTATTATGACAAATCTCATTTTGTGCCTAGAATCCTAATTATGTAGGTGGCTATTTCTCATTATCTGACCAGTTTTTACTGTTCTAGCCTCGATTTCTAGTTAAGAACTAATGGCCACCAACACTTTGACATTCAGCTAACATTTGTTTTTCATCAAAATCCCCCCCCCCCCCCCCAAAAAAAAAACATCCAATTAAATCACAGCAACTAAGGGCCAGATATTCAAAGATTTTGTGAATTCATGCAATTTTTATACAACTCTGCTAGCATTGCGAATATCTTGCATATATTCTAAAACCTGTGAAATTCAAAAGGGGAATTTGATAATATCGCAAGGCTGCGTAAATGAATACAGTTAAATGAATCTAAACAGGAAATTAATCAAAACTCAGACTGTACTGAATTGATGCAGGTGTATTTGTGTATGAGAGCAATTTCACTGAAGAGATTACAACAGAACCTCAGAGTTACAAACCCCTTGGGAATGGAGGTTGTTCGTAAGTCTGGAATGTCCAAATCAGTTTTAATAAATACCGTATTTCAATACTCAAATTGTTATGGTTCTACAGTCTTTAAAAAGGTACTATAAATGGAAAAAGACAAAAATTAAGTTACCGTTGAAACCCTAACTGCAGCAAAAACAGATTTAAAACGTCCAGGAAAACATGGGTTAGCGTAGTGCTTGTTTTTGTTTTATTTTAAACAAAATGCATCCCTGAAGCTTGTTCAGTCATTCAGTCTCCTCTGGCTTGAAAAAAAGAAATCTGTGCTTTGTATAAAACTAAAATGTTCCAGGTAAAATTGACGGTACTTGCTTTGAAATCTGCCTCACTTTTGTCTAGTTACATTTTTTGGTACAGTAACATTACCTTCTACATGGCAAGCACACTGTCTATCTGAGGGTCTACTGTATATAGCTTACAAAAAGGGAAAAATAAGATTTGACACTAAACAATGCAAAATGAATTTTAAAAACGAAGCCATGCGATTTTGTACTTAATCATATCCTGATGTAACTATCACTATTTAATCATATCCTGATGTAACTATCACTATTATCTGCTGTATTATTGAATTGTGGTTTGTCACACTTGAACAAAAATTATTGTATTTCTTGCTCTTATTGTATTACTTGTATTGTAACACTTGAATGTATTTGCTTGCGATTGTAAGTCGCCCTGGATAAGGGCGTCTGCTAAGAAATAAATAAATAAAATACTCTGTCACTATAGTCTACATATCAAAAAATAATTATCATGATATGAGTTTTCATATTTTTTTAATGTAAAAAAATGCTTTAAGACCAAGACAAACCTATCTGGATAGGGCACTAAATTAATGAGGAATGTTTATAATTATACTTCACGAACAAAGAAGTATGATCTCATTTAATAATGCTTTTTTAATATATATTAAAAGTAATCGTGTGGTACAGTTTTCAAGATGTGTCACACTGTTTTAGTACCTGTTGCACAGGATATTATTATTATTTAGCAGACACTTTTTATCCAAAGAGACTTACAGGTGAACTATGCATCACAGCTGCTGCAGAGTCACTTACAGTAGGACCTTGGTTTTACATCTCATCCAAAGGATGGAGCACAAGGAAGTTAAGTGACTTACTCAGGGTCACACAGTGAGGCAATGGCTGAGCTGGGATTGAACCTGGAACCTCCTGGTAACAAGCCCCTTTCTCTAACCACTGGATTGCCAAGCCTCCTTAAGTCAGGATATAGATGATATTAAAAATATATGTTATGATTTTAAATTTGAAATAAAGAAAAAACAACTCAGATTCAAAAATCTGCCAAATCCACTGTTGGAGGACCAGCCTCAGAGCAGATCTCTTTAACAGAGTCAAGATGTCCCAAACAATTCCCATAGAGGTTGTGGAAGGTATTGGAGGCCATGACATTATTGGGAGCGCTCCGGGCACAGCTGAACCATCAGTGCCACCAACATCTGTTTTTACTGTACCATTATCTGAAACTGCTAAACTTACCTAGGGCATCTGCATTCTCTGTTGGCGCTGATGGAGCTGCCTACAGTACACCTTAAATATTTAATAATGTTTTTTTTTTTTTTTTTTGTATAGGTTTTTTTTTTTTTCAGTTTTCGCACATCTTTAAACAACTCATTCTTTTTTGGCATATTTCATAATTCCAGCAATTAATTTACTGTAGGTAGTAACAGCCTCTTAATTGGTATTTCCAAAAAGCTTCTACTCAAAACAAGATATCTCTGCTCAGGAAAAAAAAAAACAGTTTACAAATTATAGTTGATTATTTGAAGATTCTTAATTTTGTAAAACTCTCTGTACTTTATTCAGCACTTCCAGTGTGCTTCACTGCTGTTGAGTGGTATTTTTGAATAATTACATGATGTTCTTTAGGTTCTGCCAACTGGCTTATTTTGCGACTTATAAAGTTACCTTAACCTGGCCTGGAAAATAGTTTATTTTTTAAGACTGGCATTTTGAAGATCTTGTGTAACCTTAGGATAACAAATAGGAAGACAAAGAACTAAAGTTCTATTTATTATTGTTTCATTGGCTAACCAATGGAGGGTCAATGGTCTACAGCTGAAAAACAATCAGACATTAAAGGCAGTGTTACCTTTCTACAAGAGACAGTAGTATTTAAAAGCTACACGCACTCATGGCTACCCATGGTAATTGTCAATTTATTAATTATTAGGCTACAAGATGGTGAAACTGAGTTGCCACTGTGTGTTAGTTAATATATACTGTAAAGATGTCTGTAGCCTTGAGAAAGAGTTTGCTATATAAAATTGTTTTATTAGTTAATTAGAAAAGTCTGGGATGTGGCCAAGTGGCAACTGAATGACTGAAGTCAATTTCCCCTGGCCACACCCTATAAAAAAGAACAAAGCAAATGTTTGTGAAGAAGAAAGCACGTGGAGAGAGAAGGGCTGAGAGCAGCAAACTGCGCTTTCTGACCTGCACCGTGATAGCTGTAGCTTGAGTGTTGTTTAGTTTATTTGTGATAGAGTTTGTTTAATGTAAGAGTTTTGTTTAAACCTTTCATTTGTTATTTGTGAATAAAGTGTGCCAAGGTGCTTTAAACTGAAGTTCCGTGTCTGGGTTTGATATTTCTGCCACTGTCCAGCCTTGACTGACCACCCACCACTACGCCACACACCCTCACAAACATGTGAATATTCTCCCATGCACAAAAAAATAGTGTGTTTTTAGCTGTAAAACAAGCACACAATATGCAACATCTGTGTTGTGCATGCAAGGCTGGGCCTTGCACCTGTAAGCAGTGCAGCTGTGTATTGTCCCAAGTGGTAGTGGAACTCTATGCTCATCCTTGGCCTCCATGCCCAGGTTAACTTGTTTAATTTTAGCACTTCTGGGTACATTTGAAATCATTACGGGTTGCCACAATTCAAACATAGGGTGCCCAAAGATTAAACCTATGCAGATAACACTTGAATTCCTAAGGCAGGTACTGAGAGATTAAATGTGAGGCAAGGTCTGCCGACTGAAGTAGCATGCAGGTTCAGTGATGCTCATGTGCACTGGCTTTCTACTTTTTGGTTTAATCTAGCCGAGCACACAGTTCACTGAAATAGACATTTGCTTCCAACAGCAGACCAAATCTAGTGTGGAATTTGTTCAGGCAGTTTCACACCATTCCCTTGAGTACATGAACACACATTAAACTTAGAAAAGTATTGAGCTGAATATATAACTTCCAGCAAGCACAGACAGAAGCTACATGGCATTGTGCTGTAGTGACATTACATGTATGACACTGAAGCTTTTCAGGTCAGTGCCCTAATCAGGGTCTAAAGGGACAAGGACCTGAACAATGCAGCTCACTCAGGAATCAAAAATCAATTGGATCATAATGAAAAACAATGAAATGAAAGATGCCTGTTGTGCTCCTGTAGTGCTCAGAAGTACCATGTATTACAAGTAAATACATTCAGAGCATTACGCTATAACACAGCTTTCAAGATAACATTATGCAGTAGTTTTGAAATACATTAGGGTCTGTTTTAATGATAAAGCAGTGGTAGAACTAAATACAGCTGCCCTTAACACTATTCATGCTTGTGCTTTCCCCTCAGGGTGATTTATTAACATCACTTAGTACAATAAAAATAAAGGATAGAGTTTAAGGGCTGCAGTATATAGATGCGCTTCTGTTTGGATCATTAAAACAGACTGCATTTTGAGTAGAGTTATTAAATCTGGTAATTCATTAATTCAATGTAGTACTAAGCTGACTTATACATTTACAATACAATAACAATGCGTCACCCTGAATAAATCTAGTGAAGCAGGTTACCGGAAATGGCAACACAAAGGATTTGTGACAAATATTACACATGCTTTGAAGCTTTTATTGACATTGCCTATTATTGTGTTTTGAGTATTTATTTTAAAATGACTAATAATACTAACATAAATCACTAGTGATTGCATTAACAATTAACTAGAATCCTAATGTCAACACCTACATTAAATATTTATTATATTGCAAGCTTATTTATTATATTAAAATCTGTGTTTTTCTTCATCGAGAAGTCACTGAAATGTACTTTTATTAAACTGTTGTTGATTATCCATGCATTATGAATAAATATTATAGATTTGATATAACAGTGTTTTTGATTGTAGTAAATGGCATATTTTATGTTATAATGGTCCTGTACCTTTCAATTAACAATGTTGTTCTCAGTGGATGAATTCAATAGTGTACTAAAACTGATAGTTTAAATATAGAAAACTTACCACAATGGTATCATTCTACCATGGCTCTTTCATTGCAAAACAGGCATGACTAAACCTTGTGCTGATCTTTGATGGCAATGTTGTGATACTGCAATGGTACAGTCAGCACTTGTTTATCTGACCCCTGCCGTCACAGATGAGAATTTTAAGAAAGGTCCACTAGACTGTGATGTTGAACCAGAAATAACAAAATGTCAAACAGCATGAGGCAAGCTGGCCTGCGCGGTGACGTCAGACCCGGAAGAAACACAGCACTGCGAGGTGATATGGTGAGTGAAAGGAAGGGAAATCCACAGCAGATTGGTAATGAATGCGCTGCGGCGCTTTTATTAAATAAACAACTGGTGAACAAAATAAAAGG
Organism: Acipenser ruthenus; assembly: GCF_902713425.1. Lineage (NCBI taxonomy): Eukaryota > Metazoa > Chordata > Actinopteri > Acipenseriformes > Acipenseridae > Acipenser > Acipenser ruthenus. The sequence goes on from NC_081195.1 coordinate 45,733,611, forward strand.
TTTGAACAAACGAAAAAAACACTGTAGACAAAACAAAACGGACTAACACTAAACAAATGAACAAACAAGCATTGTGCTGGTTTAAAAGCCAGCACGCTTAGCAATTGTTATTTCTAGTTTTTTAACTCTCCTCTCTCTCTACCCATTCTCCACTCTCGAACACACAACCCTGTGTGAGTGAAGCACTCACCCTTTTATGCAGCTGTACCGAGACTCGATTGCTAATCAATCATTCCTGCACGTGAACTAATTATACTCCCCGTCTTCCATACTAATACCCATTTTAATCTGCACGTGAAATGATTGTGCAATCCCCATGTCTAAATACAATAATACACTTTACATCTCCTGTGCTACATAACCCACACTGTGTACCAATACCTGCACCAACAATAACACGCCACATACAACATATCGACACGTTTTGACCCGGGTCGAATGAGACAAAATGCATGATGGGCGTTTGTAAACGAACAAAGTAACAAACAGCCACACCTCGTGAAGGTTTTACTTCCGCAAGGAACTTGCAAGCCATTTCTGTTTATTCTGTTGATTTGAGACACACCATGAGCCAGATGAAGAAACATTTGCTCTAATCAACATTTGGGCCGACAATTCAATACAGAGAAGCTTGGATGGAAGCGTCCATAACAAGTATGCCATCTTGAAAGTCTGAACAGATGAAAGGGTGGTCATGAGAATGTTGCTGCTTCCGGAGCATTGTGTACCTGTTTCTGTCACCCAGGTTGACCCCGCTTCTTCAAAAAGCAGTGTGAAATCACATAGCCAACCCACATGACATCGAGTTACCACCCCGCTAGAGCATGCCAGTGTGAAGGGGGTTTAAATTACAGTAATGGAAAACAATATTCACAGCATGGTTCTGTACTGTATTATATATAAATGGTATTTCAACAAGCAGTGAAAACACATTACATCAAAAACATCAAACCTAAAGCTTGCAACATTGAAACATACAGTAATGAAAAGAACAAAACCTAAAAAGATTATACATACAATATAAAGCGCTAGTGCACTTATGATGTGAGCAGTACTTGCTTTTACTTTACCAAATGCAATATCAGTAACGATACAGTAACTTTTAACTCTGTTCAGTTAATTAACAGAAATATTATTTTGGATAGCTTTTGAACTAGTAAAACCTATACAGTAAAGCAACAAACAAAAATTTGATGTGCATCCCTGCGGCTTCTTGATTGGATAAAGGACAGTTACCAACAAGGAATATAGCACTAGTGTAACAAAACAATACAGATGGTTATATGTAGTATTTTGTAATAAAATCAGTCTGTTACAGTGCTGACTGATGCCTAAATGAGAGTGACAGTTTAATAAGAGGCTGATAAATTGATGCTCATTTAATGTTATGATTAGGTACACAAACAACAATGAATTAGAATGAATTAAGTAAGCTTCATTGAGGCAAATTAGTCTTTAGTTTGAAACATCAGATTTTTGCCTGTAAAAAGGTCTTTGCCTTGCTTGTAAGATGAGTGTTTATTGCTTGAATAATTTCCTGAGGCACTTGAAGTAATGAAAGGGCACTTGTGTGCTAGCTCTGTGACTTTTCAGTTGGGCACCACTAGCAAAGTGACCAAACATAAACTACCAGGACAACAACTGTTTGTCAAGGTAAAGATTGTGGAGTCAAAAATAAAGGAAGCATACTCCAAATACAAACAGTTGCAGTATTGCTAAGCCTAGCAACTGTACTGTTTGTACAAAAAGGCCATTTGTCATGTTTGCTAAGGCAATACACAATGGGATTATTATATTGAAAACCTGAGTAAATTTACTTCACCTTTCATCAGTGCCTACCACCGAACAATGTGGAATCCACAGCAATGAATAGCACTCCTTTTTCAAAGCACTGTGAAAACAAGAGGTATTGTTGGAGTCATAATGTACACTGACATTTTAAAGAAAGAAAGAGAATATTTAGTTCCAAAGGACAAAGAAGAGAAAGGGGATTACAAATAATGGAAGGGCATGTGAAAACTAGTTAATATCAAGCAGTGTGGAGTTAATCTTTGGACTAATGTATATGATGATAGTTTCTTCTAGTCCTCATGTAGGAGCAGGGGGTTTGTTTTCTGAAACTCTAGTATGCCAAAACTGAGGATGAGTGATTTGGCTCTTTTTGTCAGCTTGGGTCATGTTGGTTTGGGAGTTGAAGACCATGTGGGTGAAGTATCCTTTTTTAAACCACATGGTTAAAAAAAGATACTTCACTCACATAGTCTTCATATCAGTTAAAAACATTACCACAGCAGCGTTTGTGGCTCTCTGACCTATTTCTTTATTTTCAGTCTCATCGGTCACAATTTAAAAAATATGCAAAAGCGAATCTATTCTTGTTAGTGGCTGTTTTGTACTGCCTCAGGCTGTACATGTGCACAAGATACAACTCAGCCCTGTATGACTGCTGTTGTGAAATTGTACACTTATGGTCTAGTACACTAGAAATGGCAAACAAGAATATAGTTTTACCCTTTAATACAGGACTAAAGGTCACTTTAGTTATAATTACAGATTATAACTGTGCAGAAAGAAGATTATTATTTGTTTATTTAGCAAACGCCTTTATCCAAGACGACTTACAGAGACTAGGGTGTGTGGACTATGCATCAGCTGCAGAGTCACTTACAACTACGTCTCACCCGAAAGACAGAGCACAAGGAGGTTAAGTGACTTGCTCAGGGTCACACAATGAGTCAGTAGCTGAGGTGAGATTTGAACCGGGGACCTCCGAGTTACCGTTTTACTGAAATTGTGCATAGGTTTTATTAATTAATTTCTTTAAGTTAGGCACTTTGCGGAGAATATATGTTTAATCAAAAAGTTGATTTATCATTGGCTATCCTTTATATCTCACAACATACAACATTTCTTTGCATATATTGTATTCATGACAAATGGTGCTTTCGTCACTGACAACCAGTAAAATAAGTAACAATATGTTTATGGTTACATTTATCTGTGCCACCCCTAGTTTTCAGGAGTGACCTTTCTGTAATATATTATAACCTACGCTACAATATAATTAAGTTACAAAATGTTATTAAATACCACCTTGTTATAATGTTACATATTTTCAATATGAAATATAACCAAATGTTTATATGACTTGCTAAAATCTTCATTAACTGCATATGTTGAACATAGACACAAATAAAAAAAATAAAAAAACAAGACTCCACTTAGGCTGAAAGCCAAAACCTAATTTACTCTTTATTGTGGAAGTGATTACTCTGTGGTTTCTTCCGCTGAGATGACAGGCCTAAGCTAATGGAGTTGTAATGTAAGGTAATGTACTTCATGACAGTGCAATTAATTACAGAAAACCATTGTAAATCATTTTTGTTGGTTTCTGCCCTGTCACTAAACGGATTTAATAATTCCCAGTTGATGTATTTCAGCTATTCAATTATCCATTTATATAAAATAAGAAAGAAAAAAAATATGTATGTGTTGTGTCTATTAAAATACTGTGGGTAAATACACAAAGGTGATTTAGGGTGGAGAGGTCTAAGAATAGAAACCTTGCGAAGTTTCAGGCAGGAAATCTATAGTACAGGTGCCTCCTACATTCATTCAAGCCTATTGCCAGCAAGTTCTAATTAAGGTGCATATATACACCCTCTTCGCAAACTGTTTTGTCGAGCTTTTGAATAAACCGCTTGTCGTTTGCGTACCTCACCGGTCATATCAACGTTGTCCCTTACCTTCGCATTATGGAGTCAACTCTCCAAGCACAGACCAGTCCAGGATTTGGGAGGAAACATCCTGACAGGAATCGTCAAAAAACCCACGTCCATCTTACAAACTCTGCATTGCTTAATTTTACAGCAGTCCCTTCATCCCAGTCACTCTGTCGCCATACGTTTCTCATTCCAGTAATCCTCATCTCAAAAAATTCACAAGGTAGGAACGTATAATGTAACAATATGGCATAATGAAATTCAGGACTGTGACACCTTGCTTGTGCAAAAACCTGTGGCGCAAATTAAATGCACCGTCAGCATAGCTGCCATGGAACGTAACATGCCAGAGCAGTCACACATCAGGATTTCAGAAAAAGAAAAGACATTGTTCATAGTTGGTAATAGGGCTGTATTAGAAGATTTTCGAAGGTTTGAAGGTTTGTTCGCTAGCCAAGAATTCGAAGATTATTTTAAACCTTCGAAGGTTTTTTTTTTCTGTTAACAGAAATTGTTTGACAATGTGTGAATACTGTAAATCACACATTAAATGTCTCTCACATGTAAAATTCGTATTTGTACAATGCATATTACTTAAACAAAAGTTGTATTAAAATCCAACCAAATCGTAGGAACTCTGTGGCGCCACTGCAGGGTATATTATCCAAAGCACTGGGGGGTACCTATAGCGGTTGTAGTGCTTCAGTAAAATATGTACTGAATACCTAGTGTACAAAACAGTGTAAGGTGCTATGGTGGAATATGTTTGAAACATACAAAATATACGCCAACACTAATAATTTTAATTTCGAAAAAACTGAGCACCATCACCTTGGGGTCTATTCATAAAGGGTTAAAACCTGCCGAAATGAGAAAACAGTACATCATCGGATTTCGTCCATAGCTGCCTATTTAAAGGCAGTTGCTATTCATAAGAGATAAGAACATAAGAAAGTTTACAAATGAGAGGAAGCCATTCGGCCCATCTTGCTTGTTTGGTTGTTAGTAGCTTATTGATCCCAGAATCTCATCAAGCAGCTTCTTGAAGGATCCCAGGGTGTCAGCTTCAACAACATTACTGAGGAGTTGGTTCCAGACCCTCCCATTTTCTGTTCTGAATGCCCCTTTATCTAATCTCCATTTGTGACCCGTGGTCCTTGTTTCTTTTTTCAGGTCGAAAAAGTCCCCTGGGTCGACATTGTCAATACCTTTTAGAATTTTGAATGCTTGAATCAGATCACCGCATAGTCTTTTTTGTTCAAGACTGAATAGATTCAATTATTTTAGCCTGTCTGCATACGACATGCCTTTTAAACCCGGGATAATTCTGGTCGCTCTTCTTTGCGCTCTTACCAGAGCAGCAATATCCTTTTTGTAACGAGGTGACCAGAACTGAACACAATATTCTAGGTGAGGTCTTACTAATGCATTGTAAAGTTTTAACATTACTTCCCTTGATTTAAATTCAACACTTTTCACAATATATCCTAGCATCTTGTTGGCCTTTTTTTTTATAGCTTCCCCACATTGTCTAGATGAAGACATTTCTGAGTCAACATAAACTCCTAGGTCTTTTTCATAGATTCCTGCTTCAATTTCAGTATCTCCCATATGACATTTATAATGCACATTTTTATTGCCTGCGTGCATTACCTTACACTTTTCTCTATTAAATGTCATTCAGATGCGTCGTTAAGCCCCAACGATTTTCGTCTATGAAGGCATGGTTTTAACTCATTAGCATATAGTTTTCATCGGACCTGAGCGTCAACCGGCTATTCATAAGAGTGAATGACAGCAAAATGCTGTCGATAACTAGGAGTTATTGAACGCTTTCTACAGTCAAGTCTATACTAACGACAGCCTCGGCAGACTATTTTTTTAAATACATATTTTATTACTACACGTGCTCTGTTATACAAAAAAAAAAAACTGTAGCTTTATATGAAGAACTTGTTTAATATTTCTGGTAAATGGGCTGCCTTCGATGTCCTTGATTCTTTTGGAGGCAGTGGTCAGGTTTGTATTTTTTTTTCTGTGGTGGATTGTCATCTTCTCTGGATTCTGAGGATGAAGTGGTATCATTCTAATAGAATGAGTCGCTCAGTACAGAAGAGCCCCTTCAGAGACTTGAAGAATCTGTCAAAGTACACACAAGTGCCCTTTTCCAGCTGTGCTGTTAAACGTGCTACAAGAGTTTGTCCTTGGGTTATTCTTTGGTCTCCTGTAGCATTCCCTAACATGGCAAGCAGGTTGTCTATTCCCTGGTACAGCTCAAAGTCAGGCACTATACTATTGGCTGCAGCTAACACAATTAAAGATCCCCTCAGGATTTGGTTTTCAGATTTCTGTAAATGTCACACACCCAATTCTTCAAGATCAAGAACAATTCAAACAGTAATTTGCCCAGGTCATTCAATTTCGTCATTCATGTTATTTTTCTAACCACAGACCAGACTAGTTTACCAGAAGGGAATTACTTCACTTAAGTTTTATAAAGCCATCTCTACATGTTTTTTTTTTTTTTTTATTGTTTTTACAAAAGCTGCTCGTCGCCTTACAATGTATTATACTTGCTTCTCTAACGTATTGCTTCCAACCCCTGATAAACTGGATGTTCTATCACTCACTCACACACCAATCTTCCAGATCAACAAACCATCTCAACGAATCCAATAGAAAATCTATTTTAATTTGGAAATGACGCTGCGGGACATTCAAGGACCTTCTCCAACATTCAGGATACAAATGTCTCCTGGAGTTCTGACAACATTCTGTGCCCCGGATGCTTCTTCCCATTCAAGGATGTTTTTCTAGAAACTACGTCATCTCTGCTACTGTGGGTTCCTCTGGCATGGCAAAATCCCCACCGAAACCTGCTCCTTGATCCATTATCGGACCTCTGCATAGGAGACCTTAAACTCCAATCTCAGGTCATGTATTCCGTACATTTTAACCCTTTGCAGTCCATTTATTAAGTGCGTGTCAGGCACGTCAGGTCCAATTTATTGTCACACGCGCAGTTAATTTTAGACGCGCTGTTTAAAAGTATTTTTTTTCCACAGTCAGACGGGTTTAAAAGGCCCTGCATAGCACTCACTAGGCATCTCCAGCCCCGCCCCACCCTTTCGTTCACTATCGCTTTCACATATGCTAAGAAATAAATAATAATAATAATAATAGTCGTACATACCGATCAATCATCTCCCGATCACTCGTTTTATCACCAAACTCCTCAATAATGTGATCCAAGTCATGATTTTATTACTATAACATCTCAAAAAAACTCTGCAAATGTCCGTGATATTCTCTGTGCGCTGATTCAGTAACAGCCAGCTTGTTTTCTTATGGCCGCCCCTATCTGATGCCTGGGGCAAGTATGACTATTCGTGAGATACGCCCTTTTTGGGGGGTTTTTTCGGCTTGTCTCGGCTCCTGTCGCTCCCACTCAGCCATTGAATGGTTTTCTCTGCTTTTTCCGGAGAAAAAAGGACTAGAAACCCATATTTTTTTTTTTGATGATGTCGGACAGGGTCCGACATTGGACCGGATAGGAATAATTGCAATGTCGGACCAGGTCCGACATAGGACCGCAAAAGGTTAAAGGACAAAAACAAAATTGTACTAATCGTATAATTGCTCTTTATGCTTCTAGCTGCCTGTCGAGGCATTTTTGTGGCAGTATTCCGTGCACTTGGAGCACAAGCGTTGTGCGGTTTGCGGTCGCCCTTTTCTGCTCCCTATGGCTGACTGACGGGGTCCTGTTGCAGTTCAGGGAGTGTATCTATCTTTTGTAAACAAAATACATCTGAGTAAATTAAAAGGGGAAACTGTTCACATTGCTCGCGCTAATTCTGTGTCTTTTCTGTCCCCACGCTTCCATGCTGAGATATCTGGCCTCCAGACCCCAATCCGCACCTCGGGACAGGCTGTAAAATAAAATTATTTGTTTTCCTCTCAAGGACATTCTATCATAGTGCCATCATTATTTAGCATATTGTTAACATTTACAATGTTGGTGATGTCTCCCTTTTCATTTCAGTTTGTTATTTACTGTACAATTTAATGAATCCATTGTACTTAAATCATTGTTCATATCTGCTAATTTTAAATTGGATTAGGTTTACTTTGTGGTTGGCCAATATATTATGGCTGAGTATTACTTTTGTATTCAAAAGCTTTAAAATTTCATTTACTCATTTATTTTTGTAACCTAACCTTGACACCATTTTTTTCTCTGTTTTAAAATATTGTATTGTCACTCTGACTACTATTTTATGACTGTTATGACAACTACTAGTACTACTGTTTAAATACCTTAACTTGTATTTAACAAATTGAGATATTTATTATTGTAGGCCTGTGGAGGAGTGTCCCGCCCCTATGCATTTATTTATTATTATTTGTATTTGTTTGCGGCGCAGATAAAAGCGCTGCGTCTTTTGTTATTGTTTTTTTTTTATTTATATTTAGAAACCCTGTGAGGATGCATGACTGATCAGCTACTGATTATTTAACTAGTTGACAGTCATGCATTCTTACCAAATGCGTGCAGGGGTAATAAGATAATTAACAGCTAGTTAACCCCTCGGCCAGAGTATAAGAACCTGCAGCTGTCCGTTCTGCAGGGTGGTGTGCGTACAGAGGAGAGTATGGAGAGCGGAGAGAGCAGAGAGCGAGCAGACGATAACAATTGCTAAAACGTGCTGGATTAGCCAGCACGTCACTTACTTGTTTGTCTGTTTATTCATTTGGCCCTTGTGCCTTTTTGTTTTGTGTTTTGTTTGAATCTTTTGTTTAATTATTAATAAATCTACCTGAGTGCCGTTGCACTCAGCTTCATCCACCCATCCATTGTTTGACTCAGTTACTTCCTGGTCCGTGACGTCACCACTGCAAGCCAGCCTGCCACAAGGCCTATGTATTGAATTATCTAAAAGTCCATTGAAAACAATAAGCAAAGACAAAGTATACTTTACAAAGTCATAGATTTTGTGCAGAGATGTTTTGATAACTGCAGTATGCCAGATATAATTTAAATATCAAACTTACCTGCTTCCAGTGGAATTTAGTTGTGTACAGTTTAGGCATGGAGGGTAGTTCAACTGACATTAAACCCTAAGTGGGTTTCCTTAGAGAACAGTGGACACGTTTTTATTTTGTTTAGTGTCTTTTATATTAAATAAGATACATGAAACACCAAACTTTGGCCAGCTGTGTTGAACATACTGTAATTGTTTTTGTTTTTAAAAAAATCTACATTATATATTAACATTTGTTTTATCTGTTAAATTTATCTGTACTATTTTGCCATTTTTGTTTTATTTGAAAGCTTTTTTTTGTAAGCAGGGCTCATGTTTAACAAATCTCTTTATTTAATTTATTTAACCTTAATCTAACTTGTAAAGGTTCAAGAAGGTAGCACACCTGACAAAATATCAAATATAACAAAATAATCTAAAACGGATACAAACAAGTACATCGTTACTTGAAGCTGTAGGATGTATACCAATGCAGAAGCTGTTTAATAAACATTAACACCAGCAGATAGGCACCAGCCATCACAACCTTCAAAAAATTGGTCAGATCTTTGCATATTTCCAATTGAATGTTGTCTGCACCAGTCATTAAAAGAGAAGACCATTCTACTGTCTTTATGCAGACCATTCCTGAACCATGCAGTGTATATTATGGTCTAGGTATAGTCTCTTTCCATTCAACCAAAAAATCACTTCTTGAGTTTTAGATTTCCCATACCCAGAGGCCAATATTGATCAGCTGTCAGCCCCACAGTCGATAACAAATTAAAACAAGTTTTTGTCTTGCTTTTCCAGTTTTTCTTACAAATCTCTTTCTTTAGAGGCAGCTCACAGACAATCATAATTTGTTTTTTTCACAACCTTTAATTTGCATTTATCTTCATTTATATAAATTATCATCCTGGAGCCTCATTGGAGCCTGTGGCGGAGTGTCCCGCCCTTAGGTATATAAATATATATGTGCGCTATTTATATTATTTGTATTATGTATTGTTTGGCCAGACGAGCGAGACGCTGTCCGCCAGGTTATTGTTTATATTTTAGAATTGCCTTGTGGGAATGCGTGACTGATCAGCTACTGAGTATTTAATTAGCTGACAGTCACACATCCTTATTTAACCTGTGCAAAATGTGACCGAGGGATAATAAGATAATTGTTAGCCAGTTAGTCCCTCGGTCACCACTATAAGAACCTGCAGCTTGGGCTGGACGGTGAAGGGGGTTCAGAGTGGAGAACAAGTGTGGAGAGGAGGTAATATTAATAAACACAGAGAAATAACAATTGCTAATGTGCTGCTTTATTAACCAGCATGATACTTGTTAGTGTTTATTGTTTGTTTGTTTGTTTGGCCAACATGCCCTTTTCTTTTGTGTAGTTGTGTTTTGTTTACATCTTTTATCATTTAAATAAAATAACTGAATGCTGTAGCATTTCAGTTTTGACCCGCAAGTACCTGCTTGTGTGTGTTCCTTTCTGGTGTGACGTCACCACTGCAGCCATCCTGTTCACAGAGCCCCTACAAGCTCTTAGAGATGACCCTGCTTTTCAAAAGCTGTTTATATCTACTGTAAATGCACAGCTTTATAAACAGAAGTTACACATCAACAGTGAGAATATGTTTGCTTTTTAGGGTATTTTTCATCTACTCGTACAGTTTTTGATGTCCCTTTCTATCAGTGACATCTGCTGTGCATTGTCCCCACTGCTCCTACATTGTCTGCCTTCATGATACTCTGCTTGGCTCCAGAATGTTTTCACCTCTGTGATTTCAAACAGCTCACTTTAAGGACTCCTCATTAAAACAGAATGCAACATCAAGTTTGAAATCACCCTGATTTTCAAACTATAAGTATGACAGATGTCCGCCATCTGTTTCAACAAAGTTTCTTAAAGTTGGCTTCTACGCTGAGCCATTTCCAAATTAATTATTTCATACTGTCAAGCAAATGTTTTATGCAAGCATCCTGTCATTTTCTGAGATTCCCGCTTGGCACCTCTGGTAAAGACTCAGAACCATCAACTTAAGAAGTTACTCCTCTGCATCATCATCATCATCATCATCATCGAATATTTACCTGCTGCGTATTTGGACTGGCAAGCTCGCTCCCATCCATAGCAGGTGTAAACATATAAGAGGCAAGATATTATCGTTCTTTGGGCTGCACTGTAAAGTAAGATTGTGGTTTAATGTATTGTGCATTCATGTAATTGGCAGTATTCGTTTGTTTCATTGAACCATTGTGTCAATGAGATGTTGACATAAAACAGCGATGCCATAACATCCTCACCCTGATGGCCTGCTGTTGCTGCTTGCTAAGTGTCATTGATCTACAGTGTATTGCACTGCAAGATACACTGGACATGACACTGAATTTTTATTTTTTTATTTTTTAATACTTTTTAAATTTGTATTAAATTATTTTTTTTTACTTAAGAACTGGAACTAGCAGCTGGTTATATTTTTACTGATTTATTTTCTACAACAATCAACAGCCATCCTGACATTTTTTGTTGATCAATTGTCAGGATGCATAAAACAGACACCTTTGCAGTAGTCTTTTGAAGTAACAGCCAAGAGTTGCTTAATATACAGAACAGCAAAACTACTGTCATGCATTTTACCACTGGACAACATGCAACATCCAGGTATTGGGATTTAGGGAAGGACAGGGTATCTGAAGTGTAACACAATGATTAAGCAATGTGCTGTACTGTTTCTATGCATACTTCTAAACTACCTCAGTCATTTTAACATGCATGACAGTACCACTTATACAGTATTTATTACCTGTTCTAACAAGTTAGTATAGCAACACAGTCAAAAATGCATTTTAGAATACGAATATGAAGTTGTGAGGGTGACAGGATATTTTATGCTTTAATTATTATTTTTTCTGCTCTTGTAGAAATGAGAACCAAGCACTCAAGAGGCAGTCTTTGTGCATTAAAGTGTTGTGTAGTGCTGAGGGGTTTAATCTACTAGTTAATGCAGGTCAGAGTGTACTACTGCAAACGAGGCTATGGCTAAAACTCACATACTTAGTCACAGTATAAAATAGTTTAATTGCAGTGTTGTATTTGGATGTTGTAACTCTGCAAGTTTGTTACATATATGTACATAATTACAAAAAAATAAATAAACAATAAAAGAACAAAAAAAGAAAACACAAATATATAATAATGTTTTAGTGTATTATGACCTAAAATGTTTAAGACTGTTAGTGACATTTTTCTGGATTAAAAAAAATAAAACCAAAAATTTGACATAAATCTTTTTTTCCCCTTTTACTAAGTGTATTCATGTTTTTACAAACAATCTAGTTACAGAGATATGGAATAGCATATGTTAATACTAATTATGCTATGAAACAACTAAATGGCCTCTAAAATATCAGTTTTATTTTCCCTTCCCATATTTTTATAATTCCTGTGTTTCTCTGAATGCGATAGAAAATCTCCTTCTGTTTACTTTTCTAATTTCCTGGAATATTGCCAGTAAGTAGTACAGTACGTTTCCTTTCCTTCTGTTAGGAAGCATGTCACAGCTCACAGGATCATACAGAAAGGCAATTAAGCTTAGAAGTAGTTTGGCGACCCCCACAATTAATCAGAATAAAGTTGCGACGGGCGCTACTTTTTCTCTAATATGAAGCATACCTCATGTGATTAGCAACTGAGGTTTAGTTAGTTAACTGCTGACATCTGGTGGTGAGAAATACTCCATATGGATACCTAGGGTTTATACCCAGCAAGTCCCGCAACAGGATGTAGAACTAGCCACCCAAACTCCCTTCTTTTTTATTTGACTAGATTTGCAGTTTACTATGCTTTATTATATGTATACCATATATTTACCATGGTTATGACTTTAAAATGAAACTAGCACAAGCTTATAAAATATGAAGTATGTATTCGGCTTCCTATTGCCTTTGAAATTACTGTCCCATCTAGCTAGAATAGTTTAACAGTACCTTCATCCTCATCCCATCCATTAGATACAGATAAAGCATTTCTCTCCTCTGCGTTTCGTTTTGATATGAGCAAATAATAGAATTCACAACATCCTGTACCCTGTAGACAACTAAATTATGGGCACTGTCTTAGCTAAAACAAACGTTTGCAATGCTGCCAATTGCTTGGTATTAAAACATGCAAGGTGCCACACAAAGGGGATTTCCCTGCTTCTCTAATGCAGAGATGTCATTTTAACGTGGAATAAAAACACATTCATTCAAGTGTTGTAGAACTCACATTCGGTAATACAGGTTATTTTTTAAAAGACAGCCTCGAAGTTGCTCTTATACAGTGTGCTTGAAGACTTAAAAAAAAAAAGAACAATAGTAAAACATAGTTTTCTGGTCCCATGCGATGCCAGGTTCGATATGTTTTACTATACACTATTGGATGCTGTAGTTCTGCACCATTGTTAAATGACTGTGCTTTTACAGTCTGCAGGCTTAGTATGAAAAATATTTCATACAAACATATTCAGCTGGATATTAATTGTTAGTTTTTATAGATATATTTATGTAATTTATGTTATTTTGAATAGTGGAACATGTCAACTGAAAGGAATTCATGATGCTAATATATGCAATTCAATTGCGTTATTTTATTAAATAATTTTAATTAATCTCCGTATAATTGTTTTCATGAACTTTCATGAAGAACACGAAGAAGATCTGTAATTAAGAAACATTGTTGAAAAATACTCCATATAGATTTTTTTGTTTGTTTTTGAACAACTGACCCTGGACCGAATGTCAGAAAACCTCTGTTCATCTTGATAGACCATGTGTGTGTGTGTTAGGGACGGGGGCGGGCGGGGTTGCTTTGGTTTTATAGGTCCAGTCCAAGCTTCCTGCATCCACTATATAAAAATTCCAGCTTTTCTGTAAAATCTCTTTACAGCTGCAATTTTTGGGCATTGGCAGGGTATGAACTTGTTTTGTGTTAAAGGCTGTGGTGGAGGGGATGGCAGATGTAAAAGAAGCATGGGGATAAAAACATTTTTGATAATGAAAACTTAATTTACTTTTCGTCAGTAAGAGAAAGTGTGGTATTGGTTTTCCTCTTCCTAATTAAAAAGCGTTTGCTGTGACAAGGATGTACGGCTCCCACCACATGGTTTTATTTTAAGAAACCACAACATATTAAAAAGATTTTAATATGTTATGACTTTTCATAAACTTGCTAATAAAATAGTAAAACTCTTTCAGTATGGCATGCATGGTATAGACCTAAGGTCACAAATCCAAAATTTTGATATCCAAATAAAAAGAAAAGTACAGGGTTCAAAGTTGGCCTTTTGCTTCATAAAATCGGTTCTTTGTGCTCCATATTAAATGACCTTTGTTTATGACTTCCAAGTTAGGGTGTAAGTCAAATAAAGAAAGAAAGAAATACAGTGCATTCCTGGATGATTTGATTCTTATAAGCGGTTGATTCTTAAAAGCCGTCTGATATGATTACTGTGGTGAAGTGCTGCAGAATCTGTATGTTAGTTTGAGAATGAAAGCTTTGTTCCCTGCATTGTAATGGGTTGACCACTAGATGTCATGAGTTCCTGCATGTATGCACAGGGACCACACAAAGTATTGTTTAGTTAGTGTTCCAACTGAAAGCAAGGTTTATTTGTTTAGTTTGTTTTATTAGCGGTTATTTCCCCACCGCACTGTAAGAAAAATAAAACCAACATCAGTTTTAAACTGTAAATCAAGACTCCAGCCTGATCATTTACACTGGCCCTTGGTCACGTCACATTACAATTAGCAAAAGCGCCTCAGCACGTCAGCAGTTTAAATACAGTATACAAATGTCAATGGTGCTCAATCACTGAGGACAATACATCAAAACAAGTCCTCGTGTGTAAGCAACTTGTTATATCATCACGATTATGTTTACTCAAGGCTGCAGAATTCTGTTTTACTACAGTATACTTGAGAAGTGATCGTCTTGTGAAGGTGCCTAGTTTAACTGCCGTGCGGTGTTACGTGTAATGCCCTATGTCATGAATTAAAATGACATTACAGTATAGTTTTTTACTGTCAGGACTACCACTGCATTTAAGCATCTGTGGCGTACTTATTTTCTGTTGTGATGCAAATCTCACAGTTTTTCATTAAGTGGAGGTGCAAAGCTCTGCAATCCCCCCTTCCTCATCCTCCTCACCCTCCTCACCGCGCCGCAATCCCACTCCCTCTACATGCATATCACACAATAACACTGCTGTATGTATGTATTTGATGAATGTGTATTCACTTTATTGAAACACATTTTCACTTACAAAGAACACAAAATACATACCTGCACAATGCAGTGGTGCAGTCACAATTTGATTACAAACAATGCAGTGTTTCCTGCATCACTGCACGATCCATGCTGCATACGTGCCTAAGCACGCAAGCTGTGATCAAATTCAAAATCAGAAACAGCTTTATTGGCTGTACTCGTCATTGCACTTGATCAAGTACCGTATTACATGTAGTCAGTTTGCCCCTTAATAATTCTTATAAGTGGATTATTTGACATTGTTTAGTATAGGAATGATTTTGTCCCAGTGGTTCATTCTTATATCAGTGATTATTTTAAAGGGAGGGCACTGTATTTCAATGTATGTCACTATGTGCCGCAATTTTGGTGAATTCCCTCCAAATGCAAATTGCAAATTGAGTTTTATTGCCTTGGGGTTTGCCCATTTTTCTTCAATAAGGGGACAGTGGTCTAGGTGTTGTAACCATATTGGAATTCTGTGTTTCAGGCAACCAAGGCACTCAAGTAAACTGAGATAATATCTTAGCAGTGTCAGCGATCAATCACACAAACATAAGTAAGAAGACTAGTTATCATATATGGTAGCCACTTGCCCCTTTTAAGATGAATTGATTCTGCTTTGTATCCTACACATCATATGGAAGAAGCTATGTAAATTCCATGTGCCAAAAAATGACAAACTGAATGTGTGAAATAGACAAGTGACTTGAATATGGGAATTGAATCAAACCACAGACTTGCTTCCAGGGAAACATTACAACCACTGCTTTTTCTGTAGAATTCAAATATGTATGTCCTTCAAAACCCTTTTTTGTGAGGGGCAGAGTAAAGAAATAAGACCTAATGGTACAAGCACACTCACACTTGCTCAAGAAGGCAATTTATTATTCCAAGCATTTACAAGTTCCAGATTCAAATCTTGGAACAGTTTATTTGTATATATTTTTCTAATTAAAATACAGGCGTGTCACAAAGACGGCCAGAGTGGGTGGCGTCAGACCAGACAGGAATTCAAAACAAAGACAGTGGTTGATGATGAGCTGAGTGCAATGGCTGCACTCAGCGTTTATTAACAAATAAAAGGGTTGAAAACAGCACAAAACACGGGACACGGCACTATACGCCAAAGTAAAAAGACAAACAAAACGCACTAAACACAAACGGTGCTCGGAGACAAACAAACACGGTGAGTACACACACTTATCTTCACTTTTACGACCTTTAACTTAACTTAACTCTCCTCTCTCTCTCTCTCTCTCTCTCTCCCGTTCTCCTCTTCCGAACACCTAACCCCGACTGAGTGAAACTGTGCATCTATATATACTGTTGTGCTGGGATTCAATTACTAATTAATTACTCACTTGAATCCCAGCACGTGAATTCATTACGTGCAACCCCGTGCCACACATTATACACATTTTATCTGCACGTGAAGTGATGTGCCATCCTCGTGCCTAAATATAATTATACACTTTAAACACACGTGAAACACAGACCCGTTTATATCCCGTGTACCAATCTATACACCAACATTAACATACGCACGCATATACACAACACAGAACACACAAATGCACACAGGGGCGGGGCACTTTGCCACATATACCCCCCCTTGTGCGCAGCACACATGGCCTCAACGGCCACCTCCCCCCTTAAAAATCCAGCAGTCCAGGACAAAGTCTCGGGCTGGGAAGGGAGGCTTTAGTGGGCCCATGGCTGGACATGCTGTCAGCTCCCCTGCCGGTAGTGGCACGGCTGACAGCATGCTGGTCCCGTCCTGCAGCGAAAAAGCTGCGGGGGCAGGTGGTCCCCCGACCTCCCCCTTCTTCATAGCCGGCAGCTCCCTCCTGTGGGGCTCCGGCCACAAGAACTCCTGCAGCGAAACTGCTGCTGGGGAAAGTGGTCTCCAGACCTCATCCCCCTTCTTCGTGGCCGGCAGCTCCCCTTTCTGGGGCTCCGGCCACCGTACTCCCTGCGGAGGTACGGGCAGCAGAGGCAGCTCCAGCTCCTCTGCTCCAGGCGGTGGCGGAGGCAGAGGCAGCTCCAGCTCCTCTGCTCCTGGCGGTGGTGGAGGCAGAGGCAGCTCCAGCTCCTCTGCTCCTGGCGGTGGTGGAGGCAGAGGCAGCTCCAGCTCCTCTGCTCCTTGCGGTGGTGGTGGCGGAGGCAGAGGCAGCTCCTGCTCCTCTGCTCCTGGCGGTGCTGGCTCCCTCTGCTGTGGCGGCTGGGCATGTGCACGCCGTGCTGCCTTCAGCAGCATAGCGAGAGGCTGCTGGGGGACACCAGCATCCTGCCCTTCTCCCCCCCAAAAATTTTCAGGGGGTTGAGCCTGTAACTCCTCCCCTTCCGGCTCTTGGGGCTGAACCAGCAGGCATTTTCCCTCTGCTGGTGGCTTGGGTCCCAGGGCTGTGGAAGCCCCGACTTGCCTCCCTTTGGGCTGTGGACGCACCGACTCCTCCCTTTTGGGCTGTGGACGCACCGACTCCTCCCTTTTGGGCTGTGGACGCACCGACTCCTCCCTTTTGGGCTGTGGACGCACCGACTCCTCCCTTTTGGGCTGTGGACGCACCGGCTCCCCCCTCTTGGGCTGTGGACGTTCGGGCTCCCCCCACTCAGGCGTAGGACGTTCGGGCTCCTCCCACTCAGGCGTAGGACGTTCGGGCTCCTCCCACTCAGGCGTAGGACGTTCGGGCTCCTCCCACTCAGGCGTAGGACGTTCAGGCTCCTCCCGCTTGGGCTGTGGACGCTCAGGCTCCTCCCGCTTGGGCTGTGGACGCTCAGGCTCCTCCCATTTGGGCTGTGGACGCTCAGGCTCCTCCCATTTGGGCTGTGGAGGCAAAACCAGCAGGCATTCACCCTCTGCTGGTGGAGATGGGGACAGCAGGTACTCACCCTCTGCTGGTGGAGATGGGGACAGCAGGCATTCACCCTCTGCTGGTGGGCCTGCTACCTGGGCTGCTGTTCCTTTTATCGTTGCCTCCAGGTAGCTGAGGAGAAACTCCACACCTTCCTCCAAGGTGTTTGGGGTGTGTTCCTCCTGATAGGCCTCCCATCTCTCACTGTCCATCATCCACAGGGCCCGGACGATTATGGGCAGAGACTGGGCCTCCAGCCCAGCATTCTCTAGGAACCAGCCCCGCAGTTTGATGGCGTCTTCTGCCATTGACCTTTTTTTTTTTTTTTTTTTTTTTTTCCAGACCCCTCCTGGTCTGACGCTTGGAGGCGCGGCTATCCCACGATGACACCACGTGTCACAAAGACGGCCAGAGTGGGTGGCGTCAGACCAGACAGGAATTCAAAACAAAGACAGTGGTTGATGATGAGCTGAGTGCAATGGCTGCACTCAGCGTTTATTAACAAATAAAAGGGTTGAAAACAGCACAAAACACGGGACACGGCACTATACGCCAAAGTAAAAAGACAAACAAAACGCACTAAACACAAACGGTGCTCGGAGACAAACAAACACGGTGAGTACACACACTTATCTTCACTTTTACGACCTTTAACTTAACTTAACTCTCCTCTCTCTCTCTCTCTCTCTCTCTCTCCCGTTCTCCTCTTCCGAACACCTAACCCCGACTGAGTGAAACTGTGCATCTATATATACTGTTGTGCTGGGATTCAATTACTAATTAATTACTCACTTGAATCCCAGCACGTGAATTCATTACGTGCAACCCCGTGCCACACATTATACACATTTTATCTGCACGTGAAGTGATGTGCCATCCTCGTGCCTAAATATAATTATACACTTTAAACACACGTGAAACACAGACCCGTTTATATCCCGTGTACCAATCTATACACCAACATTAACATACGCACGCATATACACAACACAGAACACACAAATGCACACAGGGGCGGGGCACTTTGCCACAAGGCGTCACCCACATTTGCATCTATTCCAAAATGTACAGTAAATGTACAGGAAAGTAACCAGATGTGATAGTGTAAATAGTGTTACTGTCAGAACACTATGTCCTTTACATACATTCCCAACTACAGTAAATTTTGCTTTATAAAGTCGAATGAAACCTGGCAAATAATGTTGTGTTAACATATTAAATTACATACTTTTTTGTAGTTTTCCATACTTAACAAAAAACTGACAAAAATAAAAAAAAAATTGACATTTCGAAATGTAACATGAAAATACATGATTTCCAAAAAGACGTCACATATCTTGACTTGTGTTACTCAATTAGAAGTGATCAAAAGGTGACAATTAGACGTGGTAGCTGGATAAAAAATATTTTTTACATAGATTTTGTAACTTCAGAGCAAGCCATGGGGAAGAGCCACACCTCTTCGGAAACACGCTCAGCCATCATTGCACTTCATAAAGAGGTGATGCCAGCCAAAGCACAGGATCATCCAGAAATATAAGACGACTGGAGGATGTAAAGCTGTCCCCAGGTCTGGATGTCCAAAAATTAGCAGTGCTTGCCAGAATCTGCACCTATGCCATTCAAGTTTGAAAGATAGGACGGCCAGTAATGTCCACTTACTGAGGCAATGGGAAAGTGTCTCTTGGAGAATAGCCTGGTGCAGGGAGGACTGCAAATAAGCCTCTTTTAGCAAGAAAAACACCAGAGATCACCTGAACGTTTGTCACACATACAAAGACTGGACCAAAGATGACTGGGCCAAAGTAATGTTATCTGACGAGTTCCCCATCAGCTGTTTTGGAAATCAAGGTGGATTAAGAGTTTGAAGGTGCAAAGGAGAAAGATACAAGTCAGAGTGTACCGTCCTGACGACGGAGGATCCGGAAATTGTCCATAGCTGGATGTTTTCTGCCAAAGGGGGATGTTACCTGCGTGGGTCGTCACTGAATAATAATGAGTCAGACACAGAGCAGTGGGTGTTGACACGCTGCACAGGCGCGAAGATTAAATAAACAACACAGTCTGCGACGCTAGGGAACCAACAATAATAATCCTAGCGCTGGCATTTATAAAGAAAACAAAGCTAATAAATAAGTTTGCCACACACGCCGAGTGCCAGCCCCACTAAAAGGAACGTCCCGCTACATGAACCTACTACACTACGAAACGTTAGGTTATTATCATAACCCTGGCTCCCTGAAATAGAAATGTAACCATTACCATATTGAGTATTTACCCACTAAAGACCCAGAACCGGAATACTGATACACCAACAAGCCTGTGACACAGTCATGGCCCGCCCCCGAGGGCACAAAAAGACTGCACTCACAGATCTCAGTGTTATGGAGCTGCCTCTCTCTGTCATACTGGAAACGAGGTGGATGGAAGGCCTCCAATTCCAGACTGGTTGACATGAAATGTCAAAATCATCTTCGGCAAAAAGGCAGGTTTGGTACAGAGCGTGACCTTTGTCCTGGCCTCTGTAAAAATTAAGCAGGCTTTCACTTTGCGGAGGTGATAGCGAGCAAGAAAACCACTTTGAGTGATACAAATTCCATCTCAGCTGAATGCAGTGGCTCAAATGGTCTTTCGGAGGTAAATGACCATAAGTTAATGGTTACATTTCGTACTTGAAAGGGAACTCTCTCTATACTGGTTGGGATCAACATCCCCTAAACTAACCTACTGCTGTTGTTCCCGAAATCCCAGACTCCAGATCGTTCCAATAGTCCTGGCTGGGCAGCGGCGTCACAGGATCCGTCTGGCAGTTGAAGGGTTCTGTAGTAGTTACCCTGCGGAGTGAACGCTCAGCGCTGCTGAACCAGCGACAGGATCCTCCCTGTCACACCACCGCAAGTTTGACATACAGACAGACGTCCTTTATGTTTTCCCAGATTATGATACTATCAATAACGTGTGCTAAAGAATGCCTATATTATAATTCTAATTGAATAAGTGGTTCTCTAGATATATGTAAACCTGATGTATGGTATGCATACAGTATATACGGATGTACATACAGCAGCTGCTATCTCACCCTGTTGCCAACAATGACTGTCCTTTCTAACATTAAGCTCCTGAAAAGGTGGAGTGGTATTGAAGAAAAAATAGTTATGTATTGGAAGGCCTATTTCATTCGATTCTGACAACACACATCCTGTGTAAAATCCACCTTGGGTTGCGTAGAGGAGTTATATTGGACCCTGACACCCCCCGATAAAATGAGGGAGTGGTTGTACAGTATTTGTTTGCCTATTCGTTTTTCTATGGGTCTCTCTCTATATCATGGCCCTCGATATATAGCGGATTTATATTGGACCCCCACTACTGTATATAGCGAGTGGGTGGTGTAGCATATTTACTGTAAGAATATAACAGCCTATTAATGTTCATTTATTATGAAAGGAGATTTAAAGTACACACAATGCATCCAAAGGATTCATAATACTTTGAACCATGTTTCTAAGCAGTGTTATTATACTTTCAATCTTTAGTAGCAATTGTTTTTCTGACACTTGAGTGCCATTGGTTGTTTCTGTTTGCAAACTGTGAGGGTGGCTGACATTTATTAATGCATTTTTTATCAGCTTGTTGCAATGTTGCCCACCTTAAAGACCTATGTTGTTTTTTTTTTAGTATTGAAAGTTATTTAATGACCTAATAGGAAAATACATGATGTTTAAAGTACAATATATTTTCTTTCAATTTAATAAAGCTCAATATTTTAAGTTACCTACGTGTTGTCTTTCTTTGTTTCCTTGAAAAAAAAAAATACACAAGCATAAATAAATCAAACAAACCTGATAATAGATTAATAGCCTTTTTTGTGTCCTGGAATATTGTGATTTACATTGTAAGTTCGAATATGCTTGTGAAGTCTGAGAGAACAACATTGATTGGCTGTGCTAACAGTCACTTCGGGATCACATTTTAGGCCCCCCTACTTTTTTCTCCATAAATTTGAGCACTGGACCTTTGACCCACAGGTGAGAAAATGTGTCTGTTGCTATCCATGATTTAATTAGATGAGTGAATTATTAGCTCTCTTTTACTGAAAAAATAGATAGAAATAACAATAAAAAATGTAATCAGGTCAGTCATAAAAAAATAGCATTATAATGAAGCAAGCTGTGTACAATTAGTTGGAATTTAAATATACAGCTAGTTTAAATCTGAGCCATTTATCAGATAAAAATAGTCAGCAACTCGAATGTTGTGATTAATGAGGTGAGACTTCAGCTAATTACTGTTTCCTCCAGAAGTAATTGGGTTGGCATTGCTAATCAAGATGAATGAATACTTTGACCCCCTTTTTAATGTAAAACTATGAGCTGCTTGAAGCCTCTGCTGCAATAACATCATTTAGTTCAGGCAGTGTAGTCTTTATTAAACTTGCAGTTTGATTACATTCTTTTGTTGCAGAAGGCTTCACATTAGCATGTGGGCAGATGAATGCTCTGATGTTCAAAGCGATTTTTTTTTTTACCCTTAATTGAAGATTTGAAAGGCTGGTTTACAGGGCGATAAATAGAACAGCTTGTAAGGTCGAGAGGTTTTTAATTGGAGATGGCTGCAAGTCAAGGCTATCAGGTATTGTATTTTAAAGTGTCAAGGAAGAAGGATCGCCCAGCATCTTTTTCAAGCTACAGGTTATTTCTAGGAATAACAGAATAGAAAAATAGATTGGAGGTATTGATTCTGATTTCTGAAACTCTTGAATGATTCTGAGAAGAAGTCTGAGGAAGATGCACCATGCTGGACTTTATTTCTGTAATAAAAGAGCTTGTGACTTTATTGTTACCAAAGCATTACCACAAATATATATATATATATATATATATATATATATATATATATATATATATATATATATATATATATTTATATATATATATTTTTTTTTTAATCGTGCAGAATTTTATTTTTGTATATAAAATAAAATCAGCCAATAGAAGATCTGCATTTTCTCCGTGGCAGTCCAATCATAAATGAGCAGAGACGGGACATAAATAGTCGAAGGTCTTAGTAGGTTTAACCAATGGGAGAGTCAAAGATCTGCCCCTTGTTATGCAGCTGTCCAATCATTAGTGAGCGGGACATAAAAATGTTAGGGTAAGGGTGTAAGAATAGCTGAATTTCACGCGATATTGCTTATTAGAGAGACCGTTATTGAGAATTATATTGAGAACTTCAAAGTAATATTTTGAATTGCTTTTTACAAATTTAAAAAAAAAAATTGACAACGGAGACATTGTAGTCGATTTGGTTGCGCATTTTCAAGAACTTTCTCAGAAGAAACGGAGGTATACATCACTTCACGAGACGGCTGTCGGGACTAGTGTA
Organism: Acipenser ruthenus; assembly: GCF_902713425.1. NCBI lineage: Eukaryota > Metazoa > Chordata > Actinopteri > Acipenseriformes > Acipenseridae > Acipenser > Acipenser ruthenus. The sequence goes on from NC_081195.1 coordinate 45,756,883, forward strand.
GTACATAGAAGGCAGAAAGGAGGTGTTAGTGCGACAGTAAAGGGTGAAGGAACCCGACTTTAGAGAAGTGGACTGCGGCCCGAACTTCTGAACAGATTGCGGTCTGGATAGAAAAGAGATCCCCCACCAGAGAGCCGTCCTCTGCGGAGGAGACGGCTTGGTCTTGAAGGCTGCGGCCCCAGGGATCTGAAAACATGAGAAAAACTCTGCTGCAACAGAGCTGCCTCTCTGGGCGAGAATAGGTCTCGCGGAGACCTAAAAGGAAGTAACAGTAAAAGGGGTTCCCTGACCGATGCGGTGCTGCCCTCGGGTGAGGTGAGACTGTGGCCTCCGAAGCCGGGAGCAGAGGAGCGTCCCGCAGCGAACCTGTAAAGAACAAGAATAGGTGGGTTAGTTGGGACTCGAGCACTGAGAGATTAAAGCGGGCCACGTCCCGAAATGTAACATATAGGAAAGAGCCCATAAAAAGCGCATGAGCTGAGAAAGGATAGTGTGGCCGGGGGTTCCATTTGATTCACGCGGTGAGAACCTCCCTTAAATAAGGTTGAGGAAGCGCAGCTTGCCTAAGGTCGGGGAAGTGAGGCTCACATTTCCCCTAAAGAATGGACCCCCGGCTCCCTGCAGAACCTCACCGTGAGGAACAACAGAGCACGTGCCAATGCATAGCATAAATTTGAGGATGAAAAAGACATATGAGACAAACAGAGAGGGGTTAGAAGGTTTAGTGTGTAATGATTTATGTTTTCACCTGCCGCTCAGTGGAGAGGAAAACAACCCTTTCTAAAAGGGGAAAAACCTCTGGTAGCCCCGACGGTCAGGTGGCCCCTACTCCGGACATGCTAACGATTTTCTGATGGTCCATGGCAATGTCGGTGGGAGATGGCAAATGTATGTATCTACTGCTGATGAAGTACAGCGCCCCATACTCTTGATTAGGTGCACATTGATGATAGCGCAGGTTGCTGCTCCTATCTACAATGATGAGCCGAACTGAAAAGGGAGCCAAGATCTGCTGTAGTGGGAAGCAATTAGCAGTAGAGGACAGGATCTGCAGAACGGTGCAGTGATCTGAGGAAGTAAGCAATGGAGTGTGGTCAAAGTGTGCAGTGGCCTGCTGTAGAGAGCCGCCAGCTTCGAATATGTATAACTTGTGGTGCTATACTGCTGTCTAGAGGTTGCAATTGGAATTAAAACCATTGGCTTCAGTGAAGCAGGGTAGAATATATTTGGGTACTGTGATTAAAATCCTTGTTTACGTATAAAACATTTGCGTATTCTTTTTAGATTTGAATAATAAATACATTAGATGCATTTTGGAACAGTTAGTCACGTATATAAAAGGAGTTAACGTAGGTCTACAAGACGAGCCAGCAGTATTTAGATGCCCCAATTCGGTGAGTTGGACTTGCTCTCGCCGGTTGTGAAAGTGCAGCAGCAAGAAGCCAGAATATTGCAGTACTGAGGCTCAGGCTTGCAGTGCCTGATGAAGCTTCCTGGTCGCCATGACAACTTACCCCTCCCATTAGTCACTCGATGAGGCGTTGCCGTGGTAACTATGGTGTGTGAGGCGCCGGTGGAAGAGAGTTGCAGTACGGCAGTGTCGTTGGAGCATGATCCGTCGCAATCACGAGCTGCTGCTTGTCAAAATAGTTTGTAATGGGCTGGATAGGTCTTTAAAACGTTGGACATACCTGATGGAGGTCCATGACAGAATCTTCTGATGGAACGGTAAATTGTGCTGGCTCTGTGGGAGCGGTGCTGAGCGGGGGAGGGGCGCCTGGTTGCAGACGACGAGTGAAGACGAATTCGGCGGGCAGTCTGTTTTTAACAACCCGTTCCTTTCTAATACAGCCGTACTGCTGCAGAACACTGGACAGAGCTTCGTGGTAGATATGAATAGAGCGAAGGCCAGGCATTCGCTGACAACGGGGATGTCAATGTCTTGTCGACGGAGATTTAAAGGTTTTAACAGAGGTCCAGTCTGTTTAATGGAGACGCGGATAAAGTTAATGGAGCTGCGCTTTGAATGGCTCTGTTGCTGGGCTGGATACTGGACAGAGCAGGAAAGACTAACGTTGGAGCTCCTGCAGCAAAATAGAGAAACTGAATGATAAGCATCACCTGAGTAGGTAGAAAAATAGTTGATAATATCTTGACAGCGCTGTGCAAAGAAGTGACCTGCAGAGAAAGGAGCGAGAGTTTAGATATTAGCGAAAATGTTAAGCTGAAGCATGAATGACGGGGTCTGAGCGTTTGCTAAAAACAAAAAAACACTAGACAGGGAAGGTGTGTGTAATTAGGGTTTAAATAGGAGATTGGTAATGATAGGCAGCAATTAAGGGTCCTGGCACGCCCACTCCCGAATCTCGCCGAAAGGCTAACATAAATACCCGAACTGACACAGGAAGGGAAGGGATATACTTGCCACTTCCAACATTCAAATTATGAAAGGTATCCGTGGCTTACCAGTAGCTGTCAATTTTAAAAAAAAACTATACTGCTAGAACTGTATTTTGTTCAGTACAGGAAAGGTGGTATGGAAAAAGCACTGGCTACAGCAATCTAGGATGTCTATTGAACTCAGCACAAAAACATGAGCGTTCCCAAAGTCACTTGCAAGCCACTGTTAAACTCAAGACTTTTGGACAAACCCAGATTGATGTCCAACTGGATGAGCAGTAGCGTAGGGGTACAATACATCACAATGAGTTTACCCTGTTGCTTACCTTGGCAAGCAACAACTGGTATTCAGAGGGCACTAAGAAGGCACTGATTTCTCAAACAGAAGTAATTATGTGTAATTACTTTCTCTGATTTCTGACTATGACAGCATGTTAAGCAATCACTTGTCAATAACCACAGTATTCTCGGGTACCTCTAACAAGATTTTGAATGACTTAATCTCTTTGATGCCTCAGGTTCTGAGGTTCTGATAGATGCAGAAGTACAGGAAGCCAAGTGCATAGCTATAATGGTAGATTAAACAACCAATGTTGGAAATGCAGCTCAGCTGTCTTGTGTTTTCAGGTATGTGACTGACAGTAGCCCGAAAGAACAGTTGTTCTGTGAAATGTGTTACATTTATTAAAATACTGTTACCTTTATTAAAAATGTGCACAGATTAATTTACTAATGCCCATAAATTAACCGATCAAAAATTGTAATCAATTGACAGTCCTAATATATATATATATATATATATATATATATATTGTATTCATTGTATTCATCATTGTATTTATCTTGCTCTTAATTGTATTATTACTTGCACTGTGATTCTTGAAATGTATTTGTTTATGACTGTAAGTCGCCCTGGATAAGGGCATCTGCTAAGAAATAAATTATATATAAATATATATATATATATATATATATATATATATATATATATATATATATATATATATATTTTAACTCTGCAACAGCAATTTATGAGTCATCAGCTTTTGACATGACTCATGTATGCAGAGACTGTGTCGACTTGAAGACGGTGGTGTTTTGTGTGAGCTAGAAGAACAAGGTTTTCAAGGTTTCGTGAAAAAATAATTTTTCAAACCCTCATGTCATTCAATCTAGCAGTCTTTACGGATGTTCAAATGACCGGCGGGTGTATAGACCACACGGCAATGATCAATAAAATAAAAATAGTGCTGGCTTTGTTCTGTTTTCTTTATACATACACACTGTAGGTTTACATAGCTAAAAATGATGGATGAAACATACGGGAATGTTTTTTTAAAAGCTTTATTATTATACAACAATTATAACAATACTTAGGTCAAACATATAAGATACTGTACAAGAATACTGCGTGTGCCTGTTCTTGTTCACGCTATGTTTAGCAAGCGACTTTTCTCCTCCCCCTTCCTTGTATACAACAGGAAGTAGAGAGGAGCAGTGTGATGTGTACTAGAGGGAGGTGTTGTGCAAAGTCGTTGAGTGGAGCAACCATAGATATGGACGCAATGAACTGTGGGTACATGGCTGGCTTTATTATTATTTCTACTACACGCTGCTTGTTCCGTGTCGTATACAAAAATAAAATTATTGCTGTAGGTTTTGAAATTGACTAAACTGAATTTCTTGATTTAAACTCGAGGCGCGTGCATCTATTTTTTTTTAAATGGAATACTCGTTACAATTATATTTTCATACAGCTATTGTTATTTTTTTTATTATAGCTATATATTTTTATTAAAGATAAACTATTATAATATTATTATATAAAATTATTAATAATCATTATTTTAATACTAATTATGTATAATGTATTATTTATAATAATAATTATTGTTAATAATACATAAGTTCACATATTTACTGAACACAAAAATTATGATTATCTTTTAATTTATTAATAAATCTATTTATTCTCGTAAATTTAACTTGCTAGTACAAAAATAAACTGTCTGACATTGGGCTAGCACTGGGCCAGTGTTGTAGTTTTATCTCTCAAAATAAGCCAATGGCAATGGCATTGCACCAGAACTGGCCCTACTGCTACTTACCGCTGCGACCTCTAGCTGACTGTGCTGCTGAGCCGGCCTGGCATTGTATGGCTACCTGGGGTGCACTGTGTGCATATTTTAAATCTAGGTATTTATTTATTATCCTGCCTAAAAAGCAATATCAATTGTTTGATTGTGTTTCACTTGATGCAATCTCCACCAGTTATTAAATCCTCCTGAAGTGTTTTTTTTTTTTTTCTTGACCTTCGGAAACTGAAAGTAATAAGAGGATGTGTGAATAGCAGATACTGAATTCTTTAATTAATATGCTGCTCTTGAAGAAAATAACTTCAGGGGCTGTAGTTAATTCAATCAAAGACCTACTGCCTATAGTGAGCTGTGGCTTTCAAGACAAGATTATTAACTTTAATAACGTTTGTACATATTAAGAAACACAGGGCAGAAAGTGTATTTTTTATCTAATTTAAAAAGATTCACATTCTTTGAAAATGTGGATTATATTGTAATTGTAGGGCTAAACTGTAAAAAATCTTCAAAGCACACGGAGAACCTTCAGAGAGCTGTTTAACATTCTTTTGCCTCAAGTTTCAACAGTCAGAGTGAAGTTTAGCAGCACAATATGTCAATAGGATGTCCACACAGCAAAACGGAGGTGTTCTATGTAGTGAGTGGTAAATGGCTTTGCATTACCACTCGCTGATAATTGATACAGCAACAGAAGGTAGTGAGAATGTCATGTGTTTGATAATAATGCTTTAAAATATACTACACAGGGTTCTCATTTGGCTCCTCTAGTAAAAGCACTGTTGTTTGGAGTGCGGCATGAGCCATGCTTTCGATATTGTCTGAAGACCTAAAGGTCTGCTAGGGACAGTTCTCATTAGGCTTCATTGACCACTATTGGTGAATCGCCAGACTTCCCAGGCTGGGCACTTGTTTGCAGGTTAGCGGTAGCTTGGCCTGTTTACCTTCAATCTAGGTTGAATGAGTTCTGAGTGATGCATGGGTCTGAGTAAGCAGACCTTTATTGAATAACACTTCAAGTACAGTATATAAAAACAAGAGTTTTACAATATTGCATATATTAAATTCTATATCAGCTTGGTAGATGTTATAATTTAATTAATTTCCTCTTGAAATTTCAGTGTTTCAGTAACATAGCAAAGCCCATTTAAACTATAACCACTTCAAATTAACATAACCCCCCGTCTCTCCTTCCAGTCTCTTCCCACATCACTCACTCACACGAGCGACACGTGCAAGCAAATTACTGCACCCAATCAAATATCGTCATTCCTGAGGCTTTCAGGCCACATAGGATGCTTTTCATTGCCATCTGTAATTCGAAGTGTGTGTTTGTATGTATGGGTCTGGTAAATTTCAAGACCCTTCTATTACAGCTCTGCGGTTTCCCTGTGAGGACACCCACAGAGCAAATAAAAAAATACAAAAATGAGAGACCGTCAACCTCTACCAGTTAACTTTACAATTTGAAGCTGTTTGGTGCATTGAAGTGGTCAGTCATAAAACTGATCTCATTTAGAAAGGGGGGGGGGGGGTCTCAGGGATTTGGTGCACTACGGAAAGAATACACATCAGCTGCCATCGTTTATGCCTGTTTTAATCTAAAGTCAGTTTAACCTCTAGATGCATATTTATATATTTCCTGTTAAACTATTACTTATTAATTCATTGAAAGTAATTATGATTTTTTAGACTGTCACCCTTTCTCCCTATTTCACACTAAATAAACAAATCAAGATTGTTAAATAGGACTGAAACTTACAAACCAAGAATTGCACTGGTCTTTGATCCAAATAAAAGTACAAATTATGCTACTGTACATGCTTTGTGGTCTTTGTGGATGGCTATCTAAGACCTGCATTTTCCATGGAAGGACAATCAGAGAATCATTTACATCTGTAAAATATTTGGTCAAAAGGTAAAAGTAAAGGTTGGTCAGAGAACAGGAAAACAAGAGAGTTAGGATACACTTGGCCAGGGGTTCCCTCTGGCACGCAGATAACCTTTCTGGCGGAGGATGAGGCCAGCAAGGCTGGGTCTCCAAGGTTGGGCAGCAAGCTTTACCTGCCCCCAAATAAGGACCCCTGGCTCCCCCTAACTGTGCCACCAATACAGAGGAAAAAACCCTCAGTCGGAGGAAACCTCCCATGGGAGAGATGCCCCCCACTCCAGGCATACAAACAATATGTTGGGCAAAAGAGATATCATCGAGAGAGGATCAAACACAAGACTCCACTGCAGTGGAAGAACTGTTGACATTGATTTTGGCTGATGAGGTTGCTGCACCTGTACGAAAGGGATAGATTGTCTTATGCGTAGACAAGTAATGAAGAATAGTCCTAGTTACAGGGGGGGGACCAGCCAGATGCGGAGATGAGGATAGAAGGAGGGAGGACAGCAGCCGTGTAGACTTGGGTGGAGGTGTAGATTGGCTTTTGCGTGAGAGGAAAGACAGAATGAAATCCTGGTTGGAGGGTGCAGGGGAGATCTGATTTTGCTTGCAGAAGGTTGTGAAGGCAGACCAGCCCATTAGTAGGGGGAAATGCCCTAGCTCCTGCCCCCTGAACCAGAACCTAAGGCTACAATAAATGCTATGAAAAAAATTCCATTAAAAATCAATTACAAGTTTAACATGTGTGCCTCCTTCATACAGTATAGGAAAATGTGGGATATTCAAAGTGATGGTAATACATAGGAGATAAGATTTACTGGAATTGTTTTGTTACCTATAAGTACTTTAATGACATTTGAAGATTTGTATGCTTAGACTATATTTTTTACTGTATCATTTACTGTAACTATCTTTTTAAAGCCTTTATAAAAAATAAAAAGATCCCTGAAATCACCAAAGACACAACTATGATATAGGTGGCATGTTTTTTTTTTAATGATCACAATATAACAAAGTATTATGTGTTTCCATGCAGAATACAATACACATTTTGTTATATGACAGGGACAATGTTAAAAGTAAATAATATGCACAAAAAGAGCACAGGTATAAATTCAGATGAGACATTGGGTGCTAAGAGCACATTTTCTTTTTTTTTTTTTTTTTTTTTTAAAGTGCCAAATTCACAAAATTATTACAATAAATCCCTCACATGTCTGGACATAGCCTCACAAAACATATTTTACGCATATTTTTTACAGGTAAACCCACAAAATGTTTAGGGGGAAAAAGTTAAATACAATGGGCCAGTTTGTAAGAAGGATAATGTAATTACTCATAAGTGTACCTAAGGAGTTTCTTTTCACCAAAATTGACTTTGCACCAATTTGTGTTAAATACCTTGTTAAATATGGCCCCACGTTTCTTAAAGAAGTCTATTAACCACTTAAGATGTATAGTATCAGTTTTAAAATGTAGAAATATTAAAACAAACTTGAGAAATCCAATGAGTATTACAGTAGAATGTCAGCGTTATGAACACCTAACCTATGAACTGACCTTCTACCGATAACCCCACTTTCAGTCGGAAGTATGCAATCACTCAACCATTCATGCAATGCAACCCGATAGGCGCTCCTATAAGTGGCATGCTGGTCATGGAGAAAGCAAAATTACTGTACTAACAAACGTATCCAGAAAGGTGAGGCAGATTTCAAAGGAACTACAGGCAATATTACCAGTAACATTTTGGTTTTAAACAGTCTTTTTTTTTTTCAAGCCAAAGTAGCAAGCTGTTTGAATTAAAAAAAAAAAATTGAAACATGCACCACATTAACCCAGGTTTTCCTGGACATTTAAATAAGTGTTTTTGCAGTTACGATTTCAATGGTAATTTCAATTTAGCCTTTTGTCCATTTATAGTACTGTTTTAAAGCCTTTAGAACCAAGACAATGAGTATTGCATTACTGTGCTATACCCTTGTATTATTCACCAGATGAAGGCTGTAGACCACATGTGTGCATAATTATTAAAACCATTGAAAACTAATTTTCAGACTTATGGACATTTCAGATTTACCAACAACCTCCATTCCCAAGGTGTTCATAACTCTGAGGTTCTACAGTAGCTTAATAGTCTGTCATAAAATTATTATGAGTTATATAGGCTGATTTTGGCTTGGCTCCATTTTTAATTATGCCATAATTTCATCTTATTCCAGTATTAAACTGAGGCTGCCACTGGTTCAGTATGCAGTATACAATCCAATCAGAAACAGAAAATTATACAACAGGTCAAAGATTGGTTATATTCACCTTTAGTATAATGTATCACATTTTAGTGATGATTAAATGCATCCTTCGTATTAGACACACAATAAGTAGCTTCCTCCATCAGAGAAAATTCTCTTGATAAGTATTCCTAAATCATGTCCCTCTGCTACCGATGTAATGGAACAGGATTGTTATTCAAATCGCTTTTAACTCAATTTCAGAGGCAGATGGAAACAAGGCATTGGTCAGTTGAGGAACAAAAATTCTGCAACAAAAAAACAGTATGTTATCTCACTTCTCTCTTTTTTCCAAACTTCATTTTAGAAGGGGAGCATTTCAGTACATAATACATACCACAAGATAAGAAAACACATTTTACAATTATTTTCATAAACACACAATTGCTTTTTTAATATTATACATTTTACAGTATGCTACACATGTCAGATACGTTTATATAGAGCACTGCTTTACAAAAGCAAACATGCCACTATAGACTAGTTACTGCAGTGAAAAGATAAGCACTGCAAGCAGAAGCAGAATATTTTACAGTACGTGTGATCTCCAACCTCAACTCAAGACCCCATCAAAACAAGTGCTTGTTATTTCTATATATATATATATATATATATATATATATATATATATATATATATATATATATATATATATATATGTTCGTATGTGTGTGTGTATTATATATGCACAATATATGTACAGAAGTATTTGTATAAAGTCCAAACATCCCCAACCCCACCATTACAAACATCAGATTGGAGAACACTTTGGTACAAGCGCTGTATATTCTTACTTCAGGCATTGGGTGCCTACCAGTTTACCTATTTATTAAGGCGATATAATATTGTCTTGTATTTTTGCGCATTCTTTTTTTCTTCAACTTCATATTCACTCATTACATATATTGATGCTTTTTTTATTGCTTATTACAATTAAGGCTACGATTTTGGGCATTTCATATTTCATGGGCAAGGTGTGGCAAAAAAACAAGAATTCACAGAGAGTTCACCAAATGTAGTTTTAGCTACAGCAACACACACAAGACATTTTAAATAGTACACCAAAATCAATAATATAAAGACAATTGCTTTTGACTACTGATATGTTTAAGTGTTACTTTAGGGTACAAAATTGATAGTATATACTTCAGACTCCGACATAATTTCTGGTCGGAATCGAGGGTCTCCGACCCTGTGTGCAAAGTCAGAATTACGTCACCTACAATCTTGAGATATGCAATCACGATGCGTCTCGTACAGCTAATAGTGAAGCTGCCCAGCTTTTAGCTGTCTGCGCCTGACGTATCACATTCATCTGCAACAGAAGTACTGTATGAATCAAACATATACAGATACTCCCAGATTTGTATTTTCAGTGCACGACGTACTGCATGTTTTAAAGGAAATAAAGTAAGCGCCTAGTCAAAAGTGTTTTTACATCCATTTCCAAGATTTCACAATTTTTTTTTTCAAATTCACGATTTTCATGATTTCTGAGACCTCTGTGATAAAATCGTAGCCTTAAGTATACTGCCTAAAAAGTGACGCTAGTACTTGTACTTTAGAATATATATTTTTAAAACCAAACTACTTCATCTTGTTCATTAGGAAAAGCAATATGGTTAATAATTCACTGCTATTTTACAAGCACCTAAAAGCAAGAGTGATGGGGCTCATAAAACAGCTTGATTTTTTTTTTTTTTTTTTTTTTAATAACTGCCATTTGTTAGGCTCAGAATAGCATATCTCAGAATAGCAATATTACTTTCAGTATATTAATAGGAATCCATGTTGCTTTGATGTCAGTGATGCTTTTAAGCAACCTCCATTGCTTGACACCTAAATATTTAAACACAAACTGTGGAAAATAAATCGCATTACCTCACGTTTACCTTCCTTGAGTCTACCTGTGCATAAGAAAAATAGTAACGTGCCTTATTTAATCAGAAAAACTAGACATGTTGTACATTAAAGCATTAAGGCTAAATTTCTCCATTCAGTTTTATTTGTAAACCATGATAAACAGGTTTATTGATAAACTTAGTGCCTGAAGCACCCAAAAGAAGTTATAGCTCTAATACAAGCTTTCATTTTAATTTGGTATTTTAAAAAACGTCATTTTGAATAAAATAAAGCTTACAAATTAAAGTGTCTTGAAAGCAGAAATTACTTTTAAAACTATATACAAGCAGGAGTGTGAGCACTTAAGTCAGTGTGAAATTGTTCCCAACTAAGAATTTAATAGTGTGACAATGTTTAAGCCAGTTTTCCGATCACTAATTACAAAGTGAGCATTCATATTAAAATAATAATAAGTTCCTTTATTTTTAATCCTTCTGAAAACTAACAGGTTTTCTGTTTACAGTTAATTGCAATATTTGAACCATCACCACTTCCACACAATCAAACAATACATATACACAAAGAAAACATCTGGTCCCAAAATCTTGGACTTGGACAGTAATCTGGGAAGACAGCAAATACCAAATTGCTGAAACTTTGTCAGAAGTTGCTCCTAAATAGTAGAATATGTAAAGAATGTATTTTTGTGCAAGCTCAATGTATTGGGTTTTCATGGGTCTGACTAAATGGACTTCTGTTTATCTACTTTTACACTGGAGATCTAAAAATAGATTTCACGGTTAAACATAATATTTTAAAAGCAGAAAAAATAGTGTTGTTATATTGAAAATTTATCATTTTTCTCTACAGTTATTATACAACAAATTTCACAGAAATCGTGAAATCTGTGAGAACCGCAAAAAAAAATACAGCCTTAAATTATAAATAATCCACATCTCCCTGTAGAACATATATTGACGAAGTGATCGAAAACACCCTGGTGATTTTACAGCATGTCAAGCTGCCTTCCACCTTGTAGATAAAATGGTGCTAGGTCTAAGCTGATGCATTAATGTTTTCAGCAAAGATGGGTCGTGTCAAGCAACTGCTTATCTAGAGTCCACGGAGAGCCAACATGCACACCATTGTTTCTTCTGTGATGATTCACTTGATGACTTTCTGATTGAGGATGGTTTATTATGGGAAGTTCAAGGCTGTCACTTCTGGCTTCATTTTGATATACTGATTAAAGCGGACAATTGCATACCTAAAAGAATATATAATAAGATGAAGAAGAAATACATATTATAAAAGAATCAATCTGCAATCATGTCAGATATTAAACTAAATAAGCATTCCAATGTGTAGAAAAAATACTCTAATAGCAGTGAATCTTTTAAAAGTGCAAGGTAAATCTGCCACCTACAGGCAGATGCATACAATATATAAATAACTAAATAAAAAAAAATTAAAAAAAAGAAAACATGCCCTTTTGACAAAAACTGAGAGTATCCATGAGGTCAAATTATGACACAAACATAAATATCCTTTAATCTGAGCTCAACACAGACACAGTAATTATATTTATAGTTTTCATTTTGGAAATGTGACCTGTAGAATTATATTTAATTTAAACTGTGAACTGGTTATAATCAAAATCCCTCCGACTGCTGAAGTACACAAATTACATTTTCAAACAGTTCAGATGGAGACAGTAATCAATCCAATGTAATGGCATTTGCTTTTTCTTATACTGTAATGCCATCTTAATGGAAAGGGATATAACTTGACAGCTCAAACAATATGGCTATAGAAATATTTCAAAAAGATAGTGTTACACAGGGTTTTTAACAAATTACAGTTTGTCACAAGGGCACAGTTTTATAAAATGGAAAACAAATCAATAAAGGCTAGATGTTTTTTTTTCATGTGCTCTTCACTAATTTCACTTGTACATTGAAACAGAGAGAACAGAATACAGTGTAGCATTAAAGATTATTTAGCACATTCTACATGTTAATACATTAGCAAAGCCTGCAATTGTGCAAACACCAACATTAACAAGTCAAAAAAAAGGTATTATTGCAATAATATGCATTCCATAATACGTTTTTTCACAATTGTTAATTAGTGGGACAAAATAGAAACTTACCCAAGGAAATCAAAGTCGATAGTTGAGTATTTAGCTTGGATCAAAGCCCACAGTCCCCAGAAGAAGTGAGAAGCCTAAAAAAAAAAGGTTTTATTAAATCAAAATTATTGGTATTGTTCAAACAATAATATTCTTTGTTCTCTGAGATAATTTGGTATTAAGCCAACTCCCAATAGAGAGGGTCTTTTGTATCCCATTTACCCATTGGGTTTGGGAGACAGATCACAACATTAAAACATTAACCTTGGCCACTTTTATAACATACTATTTCAGGGATGCAAGCAGCATCCTACTCCGGAACCCAGTGATTTGTATTGTAACCATGAATACAATCTATTGAGCAAAATTGCCATCATCATACAACTAAACCCCCCCCCCCCCCCCCCCCCCGCCGACCCACCTCTTTTTTTTAAGTGGCACCTACCTGTAAGCCACAGATAACTTTCATAATTTGAATTCTGAAAGTGCTGAATATATCTTTTCCCTTCCCTTTTTTTAACAATCTCCAATTTTTCAGAGAAAGTTCTCCTTGAAAAAGGATTCGTTTTCTCACTTTTTTTGTATTTTAGGGTAAAATAAAATTCTAAATAATTAGATGTTGTAAAGGTATTTGTATTTATCAATGTATATTTATAAACAATATCGTGCGGAATACAACTATTGTCCTAACTGCAGTGCTAACCAAGGAATATTCATGTTTTGGGGTTGCTCACTAATGATTGGTCAGCTATCTTTACATTTATTTTGGCTGAAACTCTACAGATTGGCAAACTATTGCAAATAAAACATTCAATAAACTGCATTATACACAGAAAACCTATATTGTCGTAAATTTACGATTTTATATAATTACCGTATAGTCCCATGCTTTACTAAAAACAGGAGAAGACTGCCTACATTTGTATTCAAATTTCCATTTAGCAGTGCATTCAGAATAACAATACAAACTTGGTATCTTAAACCAGCCTTGTGGGGAGAGATAATAAGATAACTGGCATACCACTGGCCAGCATTGCATTTTGCACCACCAACATTGCCTGTTTTATGCTGGTATGTTCTAATATGTTCTTTGCTGTTTCAATTAATTTTAATTGGGAAAATGAGGAAGTGAGTTTTCTACAGCCACAAAGCTATTGTCACATTCAATTAAGAGACTTACAATTGTAATGTCACTGTGTTGAGCTGCTTCTTTCACAGACCATTCACAACAGAACAGAGAAGATTAAAGTACTTTGATTTAAAAGTTTGTTTTGGTTGAATTTATTTTTATTAATGGGGTCTTAATTTGCAAGTAAAAAAGATTCAATACAATGGATCACAATGCACAAACTGTTAATTAAATGGAAATGATATAATACATTTATAACTTACTAAAAATTCTACATGCATCAATTTAATTGAATTACTGTCTAGTATAAAAGATTATTGTTGCGGTTTTTAATAACCATTCTTCAAAATAGAAAATGATTCAAATCGCAATAAGAAAATAGAATAATGATACAGGTCCGTTATAAATGAAGAAAACGCATCTGGCAACAAATGCCCTGGCATACAACCCATCCACAGTTTATCAACTATGAGGCTGTGTGGTCCAGTGGTTAAAGAAACTGGCTTATAACCAGGAGGTCCCCGGTTCAAATCCCACCTCAGCCACTGACTCATTGTGTGACCCTGAGCAAGTCACTTAACCTCCTTGTGCTCCGTCTTTCGGGTGAGACGTAGTTGTAAGTGACTCTGCAGCTAATGCTTAGTTCACACACCCTAGTCTCTGTAAGTCACCTTGGATAAAGGCGTCTGCTAAATAAATAAATAAATATGGCCCCCAGTAGCAATCCATAATGATAACTTCTGCCATCCAAGTTACACATTCTAGCATCTTTGTTGTCCTCCAACTGTACAGCTTTTATTTCCAAAGGTAAGCTTTTTAATTACAGCAATGCAGACAAATAGATTTAAACTGCAGTTCAGCCGTTTATTTAATTCTTTCACCAACATTTCAACAGAAGCCTGACTGTGTACCAGATGACAAAATAAAATTATGTAAGCAATGTGCTTTGGCATCTGAAAGTAATTGTAATTAAAAACAGCCACTGATGCATTGAGAAAAAACACTAGTCCAATCTTGGGGAGAGGAGGATGCTGGCTTCCTGGCCATGACTGAAGCTTCTACCACAGTTTAGATGCACATAGTGTTTTAGCATGGGTACAGATCTCAATATCGTAAAAAAAAAAAAAAAGAGCTCTGTTGAGAATATTATTCAGAACTTTAAATGGACATTTCTAGAACAAAATAAAATGTCATTCAAATAGAAACATATTTCACCAAAATATTATGTTGATGTACTTGTTTATTGAGTTACACCAGTGACAGTCCTTTATATACAGACTGAGGGGTAGCTGTACTAAATCATTGTAGCTGTCGCAATAGTCACAAACAAGCTGGAAATGTACTAATCCAGAGCAATACTGTTAGCAACTTTTTAAGGAATGCTTTGCGGCAGCAGTTTTTAGATGAATATGTTATTATGGGTTTTCCAGCATAAATTCACAAATGAGTGCAAATGAGGGTTCTCAAACATTATAATGAGATGTACTAAAGCTGCCGGCAATTGCGACACTTACAATTGCATCAATTTGTTAAGAACTTTTGAAAGCATGTTTTAAACAGTCGAAATTAGCAAACCTTTAAAAGGCAGTATGAAAAACATTATCCCCTAACCATGGCCACTGTGATTACAGCAAGAAGGAGACATTGTCTTAAGCAAGAACGAGTGATTTGTAGGATGAGAAGAGAAAGGGTATTTCATACCCGCATTACCATCTTCGATTTAAATGAAGACCAAATTAAGCACAGGTACAGGCTTGGCAGCCACATAACTCTTGAGCTGCTGTCTGATTTAAAAGATGACCTGGAGCCTGTCACCCAGAGAAGCCATGCTATCCCTGCAGTGCTCAAACTGTAGTCCACCCTGCATTATCTTGCCTCTGGGTCCTTTCAGGGGACTGTGGCAGCTGTTGTTGGCATTTCTCAGTCCGCTTTTTCTCGTGCGTTGCCAGTTGTGCTCAATGCATTTTTGAGGCCAACACCCAAATACCTATTTTTCCCTAAAAGCAGGGTGTACTCATACTTCTGGTTTGCCCAACGTGTTGGGAGCAATAGACTGCACACATGTGCTGCTAACCCCTCCCGCTCATTGTGAGCATCTGTATAGGAATAGTTAAAAATAATAATTTTTAAAAAAGCACTAAAATAATTTAGTTTCTATTAAAAATCTTTTATTTGCATAGTTACATCAATGTGTACAATGCAGCAGCATGATTTATTTTGTGTTACCGGTAGCCTACAGGCTAAAGTAAAAAAAAAAGAAAGTGCGCTAGGTATTCATTTAATTTTACTACTGTACTATAACTGTATAGGTCTACTGTACAGATTTATATTTTTACATAATGTAATGTGTAGCCTACCCAAAACACATTAGTGTTATTTCAGCGCAATGATTTATACACTTAAAATACATTGAGCACTATAAATGCATATGTGTGCAACTTTATTGTATTTTTTTAAACCCGACACCTCCTTATGTCGGACAAACATGTCCGTTTAGCGAGGGGCTACTGTATGATTATAAAAAACTTTTTGACAGAAACACATTTTTTATTTGGGGGTGAAGGTGGGGGCCCCACTATAGAATCTGATGGGATTAAACTGCCTTTCATTATTTATTCGAAAAAATGTTGCACGACTCTCGCAATGTTAGAGATCTCACTAAGATTACGCAAAACCTATTTAAATTAGTATATTGTGGGTCTCTTCGTTAACATATTTTGCGAATTGTCGCAACGAAAATGCAAACTGCAGTATGTTTTCACTGTTCACTGGCCCATCTTAGTTTAAAAAGTATTGTTTAAAAAGTATTGTTTAACCACCACGCTGTGTTCTTTGACACACCATAAACCCAAAACAAAGTAGTTTAATAGAATTGAGAAATAAATACACAGATTCATTCAGTCTTTTCAGTTTAGAGCAAATTTAAATTGTAATGTGCTTTTTTTTGTAACTCTTTTTTCATACTTTACACTAGCATGAAGTTTTTGTTTGTTGTTTGGGGTTCCTGGTAGCTAAAAACAGTTACAGTACGACGAGAAGAAGAAAGATAAAAGATATACATAGATGTATTGCAGTTTCTTTAGTCAACTTACAAGAGCAAACTGATTGACTTGAACATAGAGAACCTCCACTTCTTTCTCTGAGACCTGAGAACCCTGGCCTTTGTATTCTTTGTAACTTTCAAGGTAGGCTTTCAGCCACTGCATTTGCAGCTCTTTGCTGGGGTAGCGGCTGTAGTCCACCTCATTTATACCTGAAAAAAATTAAGGCACTGTTAAAAGCATGTTAGTGATAACTTAGCGTAGCTGGAGAATGGGTCTAAAGTTAAATCACTGACAAACAGACAATATATATTATGTATCTGATTATGTCATCCAGAATGCCAACAAAAGATTTAAATTGTGTACATTATACACAGGCGGTTTCAGCAGGTAAGACATTGATAAAACAGTAAGTACAACCATCAGGCATTTAGAGAAAACGAAGTACGACTACAAAGCAAATATGTGTCTATTAATGGAACTGGTTCAATCTACTCTGGTTTACTTCAATGTTTATGAAGAGCCATAAATGTTAAGTACCGGTAACTAAAGGACAAAGGCCTTAAGGGACTTCTGAGGGTGACTTTTAATCAAGTCCAAACCTCTGTTGTATCCATAGAAAACAGTCATAAAATGCTGTAAATGCCCTGCGTTGTTTTTCAGTTTGAAAATATGTTAGATAGGAATGCATGCACCAACATACACTACAAACACACATTTATAAAATATATTTAAAATAATACAGAGATGAAAGTGAGGAGAAGTAAAAAATAATAATAATAAAAAAAAAAAAGCTGAAAACTGGCAGGAATCTGGGATCCACGGCCGAGTTGGATTTTTTGCTCGGGAACCCAAATTGAAGTTAAGATTCAGATTACACCTGAAACTAGAATGTATACCAAATAATACGTGAACTTTAACTTTCAGGACAGTGAAATAGGGTCTTTGAAACTTGATGCAAGTATTAAGTCAAATAAAGTTGAGGTAAAATCTTTTTTCTTAAATAAATGCTGTACAGCATGTCTTTTCTTTTAATGTTCTTCTTCATTTGGATCTCAAATGCACCTTGTTTACATCAGAAAGTCACTCCCTTTTAATTGTTAAAGGGCAAAAAAGAACTATGTACACTTTCAATTGTTAATTTCTATTTTTGTGGCACCTTCCTTTCCCCCTGTTGTTTGAGCTTTATTAATAATAATAATAATAATAATAATAATAATAATAATAATAATAATAATAATAATAATAATAGCCTAAACATTGAACCTGCAGAAGAAGCCACACAAAATTCTTTCAGTGCGGCACACACAAGGCAAAGCTCTTGAACTTGAGCTAATCATCCACTCGTTTTGGGTTTTATTTGCAATACTAAGCATTTAATATTGGAAATGTTTATTTTAAGCACAAAGTTGACATTTTCTGCTTCATTTTATGTTACCATGGAAAAAAATGTAAGAAAATATAATGTTAATAAAAACAAATACTAATTGCTTATGTGAAGTAAGTTTAATAATACAAAAAAAATGTTTAAACTTAAAAAGCGTCCGTGTACAACTTAAAACAAATCTTAATGTTCTGTTAATAAAAGTTTAAAATGACCTCTTGATTTTTCAATCTTCTATGGGAATCAAATGTCTTTCAAAAGATGCTTGTTTAAACATGGGGTGTATTTTATAATTCGCTGGATCACCATGTTTGTCTTCATCAACATCAGGTCACAAAGAAAAAGCTGTAGTTACTGCAACGAGTACTTATGTCTACATGCTTTTTCTGCAGAGAATATGGCTTTCCATATATTTTTAACAGAAATGCATTTATAATAAAAGGCAGAGATGGTGCTCAGTGTTTGAAGGTGATCTATACATGCCTAATTTATTCATTATTCCAGGAGAGTGGGGGTTACAGGGTTTGTCAACAATGTCCGTGATCAACCCTCACTCCACAAATGAAACAGAAATTTTTCGCCATCACCATCCTTCCGTTACATTATTTTTCCAAATTTTCTGCAATGTGAACTGTAGAACTGCACCATAACTGTTTAATTCACAGTACCGTACTTCAATCAAATAGCAACTTGCCAAGACAGCCGTCTGCAAACACCAATGCAATAGGGTACGCAATGTAAAAACAACTGCCTTATTTTTTCAGTTTAGTTTGTTTTGTTACTTTGCCGAGATCGATTTATATAATAATTTAGCGGTGTTACACTGTAAAAACACTTCACACCAACTGTCATAAATGTGTTGATAGCTAAAAAAAAAAAAGAAATTCAGGAATTCCTCCCTCCCCCGGGGGACTGAGTAAAAGCAGAATTCCGCCATTTAGTGGAGATTTTACATCTCTGACAATAATAATAATAATAATAATAATAATAATAATAATAATAATAATCAGGCTAATGGGTCTTTACCGTGTAATTAAATACAAAGTCTAATGAGTAAGTAACGAGTGCATTAGTTTCCACACACTGAACAAATTAAATGTTGAATGTGTGTTGTCAGATTTTGCTTTGTGAAACATTTAACACAGTGCATGTAAAACTTTAAAAAAAGCTTAATCAAACATGTATGATGACCTCAAGTAATTAGCATGGAATGTCTACATTTTAGAACACAATTAATAGACAAGATGAAACAACCTGATAGTGTAGTGCAAACAGTGTCAGTTGTAAAGAGTTCTTAATAAGGGTATTGTACATTTGCATGATATATTCAGTATCAGCTTAGTAGAAGCTTCAAAGTTAAGAAAATGAATTATCTTCACCATGGTTCAAAGAAATGCTTACCCACAGTGTGAAAATAGATGACTGTACAAGGTATAACTGAAAATACTCAAGAGACTAACCCTGTGTTCCAAAAACGACTACAATTTTTAGCCCTGACAAAAGAACAAATCTTTGTTAATCCTGGTAGGTATGTGTACAGACTAGACGCTATTGAATGTACTATTACAGGAGTCTGACTCAGAAGTTTAAATTGACCTTTGTGCTAATTTTGAATTTAAACATCAAATCGTTGTGAGTATCAGCATAGCTGAAACCCAGGACAATGGGAATTAATTGGTTTAATTCAATGTTACCATGGTATCGGAAGTCCTTTAAACGGGTTATGCCACAAGTCTTTCTTTAGGGAGGTTTGTCTTACCTGCAAACTCATTAAAATGGTTCCCAATATCAAAGCCCTGGTAGTTGTAGCCAGCATATTCATAGTCAATGAACTTTACATTACCTGTGTAGGACATAAAAAAAAAGATAATTTAAAAACAGAACTTTGGCAAATCAAAGTTCCAACCCTAGACTTTCATATGTTTCAATGGATGTAACCTGCATTATATCCCCCACATTGAAGCTTTTGTGTAGTGTGCATGCACTTTAGTGTTCCAGGGTAAGGCTGTGCATTTTGAAAAAAAACGACACTGATGAATGTCGTATGCATAGTGTCCATTACATTTCTATACAAAGTACTAAAAATGTGGTTCAAGTTTACACGCTATGAACAAAAAAACAAAAAGTTCATAAAATACTTTAAATGTATACAGGGTTATGAAAAGCATGGTGCACTCTATATGAATCAGCAAATATCTTGTTGATGCAGTGTACTTAGAACTTAAATAAATCATGAAAATATCACTTATGCTTTATATAAAAGGTTTGTACATTTAAAAGGCAAAAAGTGTCACATATGGTCATAAATGCGTATTACATAATTAATTTGCGATTTTAGGTGAAGACACAAACACTTTTCTATTCATTACCACAAGGGGGAGTTGAGTACAGGAAGGTTTCATACATTATAGTAAGTCACTGTTACGAGAGCTTTGAATGCCCTCTTGTGGTTCACTGTGAGCAATTGTATGAGAAGTGTCCAAACAGCTTGAAGATTTTCTATACAAGTATTAAAGGAAAAAATAAAGATCCTGTTTACTCTGCATACTGTTTAACCAGCTGCATGAACATAAGACACAAAATACAAAGCCTTACCCCAATCAGCATTGCGCCGAAAATATGACATTCATTTTCTTATGTATAACTGTATTGTGTGAACTAAATAAAGCAGGTGCAAAACAAAATTAGAGAAAAGCTATCACAATTAGCATCTTTAATCAATGAACTTTCTTCCAGTGGCATTACTGTAAGTTAGTAGGTACTGTACACAGTATGCGCTTTCAAGCAGAATCCCATTACAGTTAACATTATTTAAAAAAAACAAAACAAAATGAAGCTAACAAGATACTGATTAGGGTTACCAGGCTGCGTGCTGTCCTAGGGGGGAGGTACATGTGAACAAGTGGTGCCAAAGACCTCCAGTCAGTGTGCTAAAGCAGCACGGCAGCAGCCACCGTGGGGCAGCAAAGTCAAACCTAATGTGCAGCAGACGAAGAGAATTCGGCAAACTCGCATCTCAAAAAACAAAAAGCTTCACTTTAACATTCTGTACATTACTTTATGGTTACCACCAGTCTCTCTCTGATCCCAACCTTCTATTAAATTATTTCCAGCAGTACAGGATGGGCCCTGGTTTACGACTGGGTTTACCTTGAGCACAATGTAGTTTACTATTCTGCCATGACCGTCTGGCTAATATAGTTAGTAGTAGTATTCACATACTGTATGCAAAACTCAACCATGTTATTTTTTTTATTTTTTATTTTTTGGTATCATTTTAAAGCTCCCATTTTTGGTTATCATATTGTACTGCAAAATTAAAATATACATTTTAACATTGGTACAGAAGCATAAAACTCCTGTTCATAACTATTTAAATATATAGTCTCTAGCGGATTCAAGTGTACGACTTCATTTTCATACATATGATAAACTAGAGTCATTGTTTAAATCTCAACCTTAAATTTAAAATCTCCCTGCTCTTTCAGCACTAGGTAATGTAAAATGCATAAATTAAATAGTTTCAGTGCCTTCTATGGAAATTAATTTTACAAAAATTGCATTGGGGCATAGCCAGTACTGTGACTGGTTAAATAGTCTGCTGTGTCGAGTACTATAGATACCAAAAAATGGCCACCTATATCTGGGACATAGCTATACGTGTTCCTCTGAACAAAGACTTGTTCCTTGTTTTACATACTGTAATGATGTAAAAAATAAAATAAAATAAACTTTACTTCCTGGAGTTTTGCAATTGTTTTATCCTACAGCAATAGATTTAATAGGTCACTATGTAAATCCTAACATTACCATCAAAAACTGTTCTCAATGCAGATATTTACATTTAAGGTTGAGACTCTATTAAAACTAAACATCCAGAAACTTTCATAAACAATAAAAAAAAGGTTTGCTACAGTAACTACCACAAATCAGTCCAACATTTTTTTTTATTTTGCATATCTGAGTGTTGAGGTTTGGTAACTGAATTGCAGTACATATTGGAGAACACAGTGATACGGTAGCACTTCTGTGATCTAAACTTTTGCTAGGTAGATTAAATAAATGTATATGCTACAGACTACTACAGAAAACTTTGAAAAGCTCCTTCTTTAAGGACTGATCTTTGAGGGACCCCGTTTTACTATATTCCAAGGCAGATTGTTTTATTTTAATGATATTTCAATTTGTAACTTACAAAAGATAGAACACCATGTTAACCATAAAGAGGCCATTAATTCCCCTTAATATAAAGTTCCTTCTGGTAAGTTTATTTTCCTGTAGTGTATCAGCAGTGTATGCAGATTGTGTGGCTAATAAAACATGTCACCTTGTTTATAAAATATATAACCCACAGTCTTCATGGTTTTGCTTCAGACCCGACTGAAATTCATGAGAGAAGTAAGTAATAAAAGCCTCTGTGTTACTATTTCTTGCCAACTATATTTCCCAGAAGCCTGCGTCATGAGGATAGTCTAGTGTATGGGCTTAGAAGCCAACAGTCCACAAAAGGCCTGCATTCTTTCACTACTAGTACATGGGTTTTATGTTGTCATTATTAGGGATTTTAATCTTGACATTTTCTTTTGATCGACTAATCATCTGATCTATTAATCACACCTGTTTGCTTGTGATATGAAATTATATAGATCACTTGCTGCACTACGTTATACAACATCCAATTAAACGAGATTTACATTTAGGCAGATGAGGAGAATGACAACAGTAATGGCTAATTCTAGCAGCAAAGTGTTCAAGTCAGAGAAATATCCTGATACATGGACAACATACCCTAAGCATTCAATTTTCGGACTAACAAAGGTAACTTACTGAGTGCTATTTTATGTTAGTTAGATGAAGAAAAAGTACAATATAGCTATTCATTTTCTGATACCATTGAAAGAAATACGTTGAATACATAAAAATAATAAAAACTTACTTGCGACTATCTGCCCTTTTGCGAAGGTCTTTAGCACCATTTTTTGATACAGGTAGACAATGTGAATCGATCAATAATTTTTTTAATCGATCAAAGCCCACAGGTGTGATTAATCGATTAAAGCCCCTAGTAACTATGGTGATAAAAACAGTAATGTATAACTGTGCGCTGATTCAAATTCATGTCTTTAAGTGTTGATGTATTCCTCCCACCCCAGCATACAACTTAAATAAAATCTTCAAAACAAGGATAGTTTTTTTTTTTTTTTTAATGAGTTTGCTATTTGGGTCTGTAATGCAGAAATTCATTTCAAGCTCTACTATGAAGCCGATTTAAAAGACAAATAAATAAAAAAAAACTTGAACTATGAAAAACTACTCAGGACAATAAACCAACTGTTCATCCCTGCAACCACATTGTTTATTCTTTATATTGTATTCTACTGTAAAACATCGAAAATGAATATGGTAAAATGCAGAGACGCTGTTTTTTTGTATTATTCTAACTGCAAAATATTATATAGTTTTACAAGGCACACAGAGAGTGGCAGCTCTTCGTGTGTTCAATTAATTCAGAAACAACATTATAAAAGGTTTGACTACAAAATCCAGTAACCAAACCTCAGAAACATATACAAGCGTAAAAAAAGGATACCATTCAACAACACACCCTGAAACAACCTTCTGTACCTTTTTGGGTATACTTTATATACCACCACTCATGCTCCTAAAATGTGTTATACTGCATGTGCTCATTTACTATGTCTCTGTGAAATATGTTCTGTATTAAAAATCAGATAAAACCAGTTAGAGTACTGGACCTGTTCCTGGACCACCTTAAAAAGCTCCTGGATCCCAGGTTTTCAACTCCCGTTGTGCAGTTTCAAAATGCCAGTGAAAGAATCATTACAATCACTCAGTAATGACTTTAGGAGAACAAGTCAGTTCTACTTAGTCTCCAGTAATAGCAGGGAGACTCCAGCACCTGGATTTTACAGCTGTCTCACTGGACTCTTGTTTTCTCCTGTCGATCCTAGGAGAGAAAATCTAGACAGAAGGAGCTGTGAAAATGCTCCCAATGGGAGCTACTACTTGGTGTGGATTTTCCATCTTGGGAACAATCAAATGGCGCAGCTTAATTCTGCACAGGACAAGGACTTTTTGGTGTTAAACACATGGTTAACCACAGGGGTCTACTTATAATGTATATGTAATGCATATTTAAAATATATACATCCACACAATTTGCAATAAAATGTTATTGTATTTTTTTAATTGTACAATAAAATAAAAAGGAAAGGTGACAACTTTAAATGTGGTACTTTTTGTTGAATTCCTTTTATGTAATTAAAAATCAACATTGTGATTTAACATACCAAGGGCGCAGATTTACTGCAGTATTATACTTTTTTTTTTTTTTTTAAACAGAACTAAGTCGTGGTCTCTTGGCATTTGGCCATTCGTGTTATGTAATTTTTGGCCCAACCATGCTAACAATCTTACTATTAAATAAAGTTTACAGTTACAACAGAATGTCTATCTTGTAATTCTTTCTATTAAAACATTTCTATTATGCTGGAGGGCAACATGTCCATACAAGGAGTGGAATACCATAACAACGTTCCAATTAATTAATAAGCATAGGCTTCTAAACAACATATATGTTGTAGTTTTTAAAAGCATAATTTAATCGATTACCACAGTATAGGTTTACTATTAATTACAAAAAAAAACTCATCCCAAATCTGAATAGCAAACCATGTTAATCATGTTAATTTAGCTATTGCTCACCTGTGTTCGAATTACTTAAGACCTGCGCTCAAATAGTACACAATACAACAGCAGTTGTGCCGTTCTATGTAAGACACTCACCTTTCTCATTGAAGATAATGTTTTTGCACAAGAGGTCATTGTGACAGAAAACCACAGGGGAACCCAGACCTGAGAGACGTTCCTTCATCCAGGCCATCTCCTGCTGCAACTCTTGAGAACTAGGGACTTCTTTTAGGAATCTGTTAGGAAATCAAACATGAGGGTGAGACGAGAATGTTTCTCTTTAGCCTGCAGGGTACATTGGTCCCCAAAAATCATAATTTGGCCTGCACCTCAAAAAAAAAAAAGTAACTAGGCTTCAAATATGTTGCCAATGTTGCTGTAAATCACACATGGTTTGTAAATGGTTTGTAAAGGTCCTAGCACACATTTCACTGGTCCACTTGTCTTTATTGTTCAATAAAAAAGTTACAGGTTTACATTTGATGATTTACACAGTCACTGCAATGGTTAATATTCATGATACTGAACTTTATAGTTGAAAAGAATGTTCAAAAAGTTTCTTGAAAGTCATTGTTTGTCAAAACATGGTCCCTTGTTTTAGACACAGTGGCTCCAGTTTACACCACCCCTTAAAATAACCAATCAGCAAGAAGTAATTTGTCCTTGGAGCTTAAATTTTGATTTGTTACATGGCAACACTTTACAGTAAACATCCAATTACCTTGGTGCTTGAGCTCCAACCTCATTGCCTCCCAGCATTATTTACTGCTGAATTATTTTAGGCATAGTCACTTTTATTCATTTTTCTGTATTAGACACTGAAACTACAAATCAGTAACTTCTGCTAATTCTGCTAACATTTTCCAGTTGTCATTTCTTCAGATTATGGAACCATATTGGTGGAGGATTTTAGAATTATCATACAGTACTTGCTTAGTTTTCATACTACTGTATATGCGTCTGTCTCATAATGTAGTTACTAGGCTAGTAACGATAATAATCAAATTATTTATTGATTGGGACCCCACAATAACAAATCGATAATATTTTAATGAAATCGAATAGTCCATGAAATTAAAAACATGTCTTGTATATATTAATTTATTGTCAAGAACTGTCGCAAAATGTTCACTCACTTAACAATATCAGTTGAGATCGCCTAGGATACTAAACCCCGGATGCCCATATCTACCAATCAGTGAGGAGAGCCCAGAGTGGTTATTGGCTGCTCTTAAGTGTCAATCAATAAATCCTGTCCAGTCTTTTTTTCAAATTGAAACAAGCTTATAATCACATCAGGAACCTGGACCTATACACATAACTTAATTGGATTTAAGTGCAGGGTGAAAGTACTAGGGGTGGGTTAGAGTACTCGAAATAATTATAATTACTCGAGCACTCATTTTTTACTCGAAAAAATTTAAATAATATCTCTTCATGAATGTAAGTTCAATATATTGTAGCGACACGGTCAGTTCAGGTTGGCAGACCTTTGTTTCATCTGGTCCTGTGCATTCACGTTATCTGTATTGTTCCAGGGTGGGACCATACCACTAGTTTCGGTAGTGTTGGTGTGTGTCTGTATGTGTGTGAGCTGCTGTCGCATGCAGACTATGTCATCTAGACTAAGTGGCTATGCAAAGTCATGTAAAGTTTTGATTAAAATATGACAGCAAAAGGTGAAATACACCTCTGCAGCCACAGCACATTGGAAGGGACTGCTGCTTTCGTTAGCAGAAGCTAGGCCACGTAATTCATTTGTAACCAACAGTACATTTTAAAAAAATGAGAGATCAAATTATTTCCATGTGAATAGGCCAGAATGTTAACGTAGTTTTCAAACCTTGTTTTTTTCTCCTGTGGACAGTGGGGTTGAATTTTTTTTTTTGTTCTTAATTTACCGTTATCACTTTGTTCCCTAAACCACTCGCACCCATTCACACTGCGCAACAAACATCAAATAATAACCAGTTACATAACTGACTTGCTACTAAACTGATTAGTGGAAAAGCTAAAAACATTCTGTTGCCGGGGCCAGATTAAGGGTCGTCTTCATTCAAACCAAGTCTTTACTGTACAACCGTAGTATGCTTACTTTGATGGACCAACGCCCTTTTTTTGTTTGTTGTATTAGACTGTACCATACAGCCAACACTCCCAGATTTGTTAGCGACCACTTTTAAAGTAATGAAAAAGCTGCAAAATATTTGACTGTTACCAATCAATACCGGTGAACAAATGAGCCTGTGGGCAGGTAGGATAATAGCTCAAGATTAAATAATAAGAGTTCAAGATTATAATCCTCAGGCTAGAAACCTTACTGGAAATCAGGTCAATCTTTACTTGGTTAGTAAACTACCATGGTTAACCAGTATGCAGCTCAATGTCATAGACACTGCTGGCAATGAGTAGGATTCTAGTTGTGCTGGTGGTTTTTATAAAAACAGGTAAATGGGCCGGCTTCCAACAAGGTCCCAGGTTAATGACAGTGTCCTGGGCAGAAATATTTCCACTACGCCATTCAGGCTTCAAACATTTGCAATCTATTTCAATCAAATTGAAACCATAGTCACTCCAATTGTGACATACTTGTGTTGATTGATCAGTACAACCAAGGTGCTAGTATTGAATCCATTATAAATCCCAGCTGCTGACTGAACACGATTTTGAAGCTGGCAAAAAATAATCTTTATTATAAAAAGACAAATTCCAGCATAGGTGCAGAAAGACAGGCCACGCTCTTTACCTGGTGCAGAAAGACAGGCCAGTGTAAAACTGTACTAAATTCTTTTGATTAGGGTTATGGTTAGGGTTAGGATGATTTAAATCTTAAGCTCAGTATACAGTATATCTCTCAGCTGGCCCTGTCGCTGCAAAGAGTGGCCCATCTTTCTACCCTAATGCCAAAATTCCTAGAAATCATACAGTACCAGTACAAATGCAACATGCTGGTGGAATTCTTTTTATAAATACTAGTTAATAATCTGTGATTTTCTTATCATTAGCTTTGCAGCTACAATGATAGTGCAATTATATAAATCCTTACCTATGGTTTACTGCCTTGTCCTCAAACTCTGTAGGGGCAAGGGAAAAATACTTCCCCATCTTCATCCACAGGTTGGACTTTGGGACCCAGCCATTGTGAGCATGAATAGCGTGGAATTTTGCCAATTGTCTGGCTATTAGCCTACAAAAATAAAATCAATAAAAAACATGAGAACGCAAATCTGTACCGTTAACTGGATCATACATTTTGAATGAATGATTTATAAGAGTAAATGAGTGAAAAAATAAATGTCATCTGACTGTTTTTCCCATTTATATACTATCTCAAAACAAATGTTTAACAAATCTGCTGCACTGGCTACCTGTAGAGTTCAGGATTATTTTCAAAACTCTCCTGTTTTTTTTTTTTTTTTTTTTTTTTTTTACTGTATATCATGTATTATGCATTTCTCTGTATTTAAAGTATTATGGATTTTCTTGTTGTTACTGCATCTTGTAAAGCGCTTTGTGATGGTGGTCCACTATGAAAATAATATATAAAATAAAGATTGATTGATTGATTGATTGATTGATTGATTGAATCATTGTCTTTCTGTCATACAAGTTAAACCAGTTTATTTCAGAATTTGTTAGAATCCAATGCCACATAATGTTACATATAAATTAAATGAAAGACAGCAAGGCATCTTCCTCATTCTAAAGCGTCTGTGGCTTTTGTCCAAACCACGTCCTTCTCATGGGTACTTGTCTGCAGTGCATCATCATACATTGGTTATAAAACATTTTTAGACTGCTGTAAAGATATTTTTATCCAAGAATGTGATCCCTTGTGTGAGAAAAACAAAACAATACATCCACTATGAAACTGGACATTCAGGAATGTTGCCATAACAACTTAAGAGTTTCTCAGTTGGCATGCTGCCATACAGGCCATATTACTTGTCACATATCTTTGCTTGCCTAAACAGCATATGGAGTACTGGCAATATAAAAACATATTCATTATTATTTTGAAGTCAGATGCTGCAATATTGTACTGTAACTTCTGATATAATAAAAGCTTGGTTGAATAATTTCCACAGCAAGGCCTGGGTAGTGGTGAAACAGACGTCAGGTCTGTAGTATGTTGCCCTGTCCATGTTATTTTTTTAACACAACAAGCACTGAGAATACCTCCTGTCCACCTTTAATTTAACTAAAATCAAAGCATATTTAGCTAACTCTCTTTTCTTTTAAAATGTTACCAGGAGACATACAGCTGTATTGTATGCCACCAGAAAACCTTTTTTTTTTACAGCACTGGTGTCTTGCATATTGTTATTTCACCGCACCCTTTGCAACATCCTTGTCAAAGATCAAGTTTCAAGCAGTGTTAGATTCAGGGGTGGAAGCGGGTGGACGGCAACCACTCACTTTTTTGGAAAGGTGGACGCCAACTACCCACTATTTTTGGTGAAACACCATTTTTCACACCCTTTATTGTTATTTATCTTGAATAGTAGCCTATTTTATTTCTCCCCAATACTTAATCTTTAATGTTCCAAGCGCAACTGTTCCCGTTATTGCGTCTGCATGTGCTCTCTGGCTCAACAGTACTGAAATTGACAAGCGGCATTGTTGTGGCACAGGTTTTTAGAGGATGATTGCATTTTAGTTTTTTTAAAAGAATGTTATCACATAACTTGATTATTCAGTTAAGACATTTCTAAAATAAACTAAGTGAAAATTACTATAATAGCTGGCCTTGTTTTTTTTTCCTTTCAAAACTGACAAACTAAAAATTATCTGACACTCGATGAAAAACAGGACATAAGAGGCACTGCCTCCCTTATCCATCCTGCATTCCTAGCAAGATCTCTTGATTTGCTGAAAATAATTGTGAAAGCTTATAATACAAAAGCGAAAGTTGTTTAATATCATATCAGTGTTTACAAAGACACCACACACCTGTTTTTACTACGCTATAATATAAAGCCTTCAGTTCTTTCTTTTATTGCATACATTTTGTCGTGTTTATTTTTTATTTGTGACCTGCTATTTTGTCCGATTTTTTATGGTTTTTTTTGTTCTTTCTTTTTTTAATTTTATGCATTCTCTTGGCTTGTTTCTTATTTCTGTGATCTGTGATGTCTGTATGGGCTTTATATTTTTTATTGAAAAAGAGCATTGGGATACTATTTTGTATGTAAAAAGGGCACACGTGTTTGGCTAATATTGTCTGTTTTTATGCTTTCGTTTTTATTTGCGACCTGCAGTTTCATGGTCTTTTTTTCATGGCTTAGCATGCAGCAATCATTTTTATTCGATTGTACTTATGCTATTAGTGTGTAGGCTATAGTGTGGTCATTTTGAATACTTGTCGTATTTGAAAGAACTGAAAGAGTTTCTTTGCTATATTTGACTGACTGTGCTCTGTCAAAGGAGAACAGTGTACCATTTTGATGTCCTGCAATGTGTTGATACCAAGATTTTTCTATTTTGTGGACAAAATATATTTTTCTTGTGGCAGGTTGGCTGGGTGGTGTGACATCACAGACCCAGAAGTAGACAGACACAGTTAGCACTGGGGGATGAATGGGCTGCTTACGTGTTTTAATAATAAACAAACAAAACAAAGGTTTGAACAAAACAGAACACTGATACAAAGAAAACGGCACGATGGCCAAAACAAACAGGTCAAATAAATCAACAAGTAGCGTGCTGGTGTAAACCCAGTATGGGCAGCAATTGTTATTATTTTATGTTTTAATTCTCTGTAACTCACGGCTCTCGTTCCACCTCTGAACACACCACTCCATTCAGCCAATCTTCACATAATATAATGATTTTACTGCAAATAAACATTTTCCCATCCAACTAACAGTACGGTTTTTCAATGACCTGGGAGTCTTTTTTTAGGTGTAAAATTGACTGCACTGGCACTGTAAATGTGAATTCCCCAAGGGCTTTGCCCCTGGACCCCACTGGGGGTCTAATGGGTCCCAAAACCCCTTGTGAGTAGGAAAACCAATCAAACTCAAGCTGAAACAGTTTTTCTTTTCTTTTTTAATGGAATCATTACGTTTGTGGTAGTTTTACTGGGTTGTGTGAATTTGTTTTTTTACCCTTCATGTAATAATAACCTTGTCACGCCATTACAGTGCCAGTGGGTTCATGCTCAGCTAGGAGTATTCATCTAACTATAAATATATATGCAAACACCCCTCAATTCACATTGTATTACATTTATACATATCAGGCAGCCTGATTAAAAAACAGATAGGACATCTTCTAGATCTAATGGACTTGGTTAATGAAGTCTAAAAAACAGAATTCACTGTCTTAAGCTTTTTTGATTATAAAGGATTTTATAATAACTAAACTCCAGAGTTTCAAACAAACATTGTTTTTAATTACAAGGGATCAACAGCAAGTGAAGGTCCCTTAAATAGTAAAATACATGTTGAATTTACAGTCAAAATGGCTTAACTGTGAATTCTGAAATCATGAGTACTGCATACTGGCCTACAGGGTGGTTTGTGAAAGCACATTACATGTATGAGCAACACAGCGTGGTAGTGATTTGAAGTACTGTACCTGAAAAGCTCTGGTTGGCGGATGTCTTCTGGGTCAAGGGCAGTCCCATGCATGAACTCATAGCACAGGCCATTGTTGAAAGTGCAGTAGAGAGGGGGTGCACAGTTGTGAGCATGCAACACACGAAAGCTCTTCACTTCATTCTTACGATCCACAAAAAGCTCAGTCTTGTTGCCATAGATCCTTACCAGGACTACGTCCTCCATCCCCTTGCCAACGTAACAGCCAATGAGCTTGTTAGTAATGCCATCTGTGAAAAGCTATGGACAAGCACAAATATAGTCAATAACGTATCAGACATTTTAAAAGCAGGTACTGTATTTATGTTAAATTAACTGTCCACAGAATTATAAATCATGACACAGTACTGGATATAAATAAGGCTGCCTGCAAGTATTAGTGTATCATAAAAGTTCAGCAGATAGATAGTGTAGCGATCCGTGTGTTTGTGTTTTTATGCTAGATTTCCGCTGTGTTTCCTGTGTACTGTAATTCTGCTGTGTATGTGTGTTTACGTGCTGTGCGTGTCTATGTCGTTCCCGTTGTTTGTAATTGTAATCCCCCTCTCTCTATTTCCCGTCACTGGGGTGTTTGCCTCCATCTGTGTCTGTGTAGTCCTAGCCTGCGTGTGGTGCCTTTTGTGTCTCCCCTGTGATTGGCTGTTGTTTGTCTGTGCTCACTGGTCCTAGTGTGTGGCCAAGGAACAATGGGATGTGTTTAAGTTCCGGTACCCTATTTGAATAAAGAGGTGCTGCGCCACCATTTTGTGTTGCTGTTCGGGTTAACCTGGTTCCTGTGTGTAAAGTTGTATGCTGTGAAGCAGACAGAGCAGTGGTCTCTGTCGGGCGCTGAAATAGTGTCCGAGAGTTAGATATCTGTGAAGCGGACAGAGTAGTGACTCTGGCTTGGTTGCTGACAGAGCGTCCAGAGAAGAGAAAATAAAAATACTTTTTGGAACCAGGAACAAAGCGGTTCTTCTCCTGTTTTCTGCCTCCTGCTGAAAGGCTACAATACTTTAACCAAAGATTTTTACTTTACATGTATTGCTTTGTTTTCTGTCTTTACATTTAAAAGCAGAATGACAGGTATTGTCTACCTCCACAAGGCAGGTAAAGTAGCAAATACAGTAGTAGCTCTGTACTGGTCAAATAAGTAATATCAATATAGTCCTAAAACTGTACTTAAAAAAAACTGCTGTGTTGATTACATTAAACACACTCTTCCCTACTCTCGCTACATTTACTACAACTAAAAGGGTTGTGGGCAACATTCCAGTTCTAATCTACTGTTGAATTTACAACTGACTGTGGGTCGGAAGATTGTTAGGAATTTTATTTTGTTCATGCCAACTGTTTCAAATATTTGCTGATCACTGTGTTTTCTAATCATTGATGAATGAAGCAATTAAGCTACGTGTAAAACTTTCTTTATCCCGGGTTTGAGAGAAACGAAATTGCATTTGCATATAGAGGAATCAGCATTATGTGGAATTTGTAGCCCATCTGTACAACGTAACTCTGAAACTTGTTTATTTGGGTATCACATGTGAGCAAGAAAAAATGGCTGGAATGTTATTGCCACAAATACGAGTACAGGAAACAGATACCTATTGAGAGACAACACAGTTCAGCTCTTCTTTAGCTAATCAAGCTTAAATAAAGCCATCATGCTGACCGAACTACATAAAAAAATAACATTACTGCCTCTCTATCATAGAACAAAACAGAAGACAAAAGAAGAGAAAGGGAAAAGTGAAATCAAACCTGCACAAGACAATGCTTTGCAGATCATGGTGAATTTGCAGATCAGTTTTCTAAAATATGAAAAGGTGTGCAGTCTTTTCAAATATAGTTGTCATGATTCAAATTAAATCTTCAGACTTTGCTGCAAACTAGGAATACAAATAATGCAGCCATTAAATTACAGTAATTGGGTGAAAACCCCTCTTATCTTTACTTCAGGCCATCACTAGCAGAAACATTGCAGTGTCTGTTGATGGGCAACCCTCAATCCATAAAATAAGTAGGTCACAGACATACTGTGCAGTACACCCCGGCCTACTCCATGGAAATTTAGATCACTTTGACTGACAAACAAGGAGTGTATTGTACACATACAGATTTAAGTATTCTGTTACTCTCAATAACTACTTGTGCTAAACACAGTGCATATCATGTTTCATCGCAATTACATAGGAGTACTTCAATGTGCTTAAATATTGAAGCACAGCACCAGCACAGGTGTTCACAAGCTGCAATCTACAGTATGAGACAGGATCTGGTAGATATGTGAACAATTGTGAAAAAAAAAACAAACAAACAAAACGTGGTGAAATACAAATTTGCTAAAAGGAAGTATCATATTTTTCTCCACCCTCTAAGTGGGTGTTGATTCAGGCTTGATAAATAAGGCAATATCCAAATTCATAGTCTTACAAGAGGTCACAAGCATGTCATCAGAAAGCAGGAAACTGCAATGTTGAGGCTTTGGATTCAATGGTAATCCCATTTCAAATTTAGAACATCTTTATTATACTGTACTATCCAACACCAAGAACCGCTATACAGTATTGGAATTAAGAATTATTTAAAGAAAGAATCTTCATGTACAATATTTGGACCAAAAATTTATTTTTGTATGTTGTATGCGACAAGCATTGATGGACAAAGCTACCTCCACTTGTACCGTAGATACTGTAGAAATCCCCATTAGTTGATAACAAAAAGAACAGGATATAAAGGGAGGGGACCAGACAAACATGATTTAAGCCCAGAGTAAACGACAGAGTTCCTAACTTTCACCTTGAATATGCTCTTATCAAAAAATAAATACCCAAATACCCAAAAAGGTGAGATACAAACATGATCAGTTCAACGATATCTAGTTCAAACAGGACAGGTCGCCTCAATAGTGTACCACAAACACCCTTAGCTATACCACGTAAGACAGAATAAATAAATTAGTGTTAACTACTACTATGATTTTTGCTATCCAGTTCTATATTCTAACCCAGCAGCTACAGATATGGACATTTATAATTATTTTTTAATTAACATATACATTATATATATATATATATATATATATATATATATATATATATATATATATATATATATATATATATATATATATATATATATATATTTATTTTTATTTTTTTATTTTTATTAACAAGTAATAAAAAAATTCTCAAACAGATAGGTGTCAGAATTATTGGCACCCCTAAAGATTCTTATAAATAAAATCAAACAAAATTAAATCTGCATTAACATTCTACTTCTTTAAGTTCATCTCAGTCTTAACGAACTGTATTGTCGCCTTCCATGGCTTCCTGTTTCACTGGGGTATAAAAATGAGGTAACACGCATATGAAATCCATTTGTCATCCATCACCATGAGGAGAGGCAAAGAACTCACAAATAAAAAGAGACAAATGGTTGTTGACCTTCATAAAATCAGGCAATGGGTACAAAACAATAGCTAAAAAACTAAATATACCACACCACTATTAAGGCAATAATTAAGAAGTTCCAAACCACTGGAACAGTGGTAAACTTGCCTGGTAGAGGACGCAAGTGTATCTTGTCCCCACGCACAGTGAGGCAGATGGTTCGGGAGGCAAAGGGAAATCCAATGGCCACAGTTGGAGAATTACAGAACTTGGTTGCATCTTGGGGTCACCAAGTCTCCAAATCTACAATTAGACACCACCTCCATGCCAATAGGCTATTTGGAAGGGTTGCCAGAAAAAAGCCTTTATTGAGAGCAACCAACAAACATAATGATCACATTTCTTGTTAAAAAGCTCAATTGTCACCTACATCACTTCCTATCTCAATGACCATCTAAGGGGAACTCGTTAATCAAAATGCATGTTAACGAGATCAAGAAAAATTAATGGAAGCATAATTTGCTGTTATGGAAACTACTAGCGTACAGGGAGATGGCTCTCCCACCAGCAAGCAGCAGCCAGATGGAAATAAAAAAATAATGGGAATATCAATGTTGTATATAATTGTGTCATGCAGAATGTACATTTATTTAGAATGCTTCGCATATAAAATGCTGATTTACGATTATCGGACGGCATGAATTAAAAAAATAATAATAAAAAAAATAAAAAAATAAACACCACTAGTCATTTACCCTCAGGGGGATATATTGCCACAGCTTACTATATGCAACTCTTTTAATTTGCATTCTGCAATATTTTTTTGGTTAAAAAGAAAAAAATACTGTAAGCCATCTATGTATATTGGTTGAAATTTATTTTCTTATGTTGACATCTACTTTTGTCTGCATTTTAGTATGTATGATTGTAGGCTATAAATAGGGGTCTACCTAAATCGCGATTTCGTGGAAATCGTGAAATTGAGGGGTCACCACGAAATTCACCTCTTTTAGGGGCCAATGCATACCAAACATGTACGGAGAGGAAAAAAAAGAAACCTTGTTTAAATGAACTACTGCACAACACAAGTGATGCAAACTATGTATCTTCCTTCTGTAGCAGCCCCTTTTTATTCCTTCGCCGTCCCGTGTGCATTGCACTTAAGCAAAAAATAAACAAACAAAAAACGTCCACAAATAACATTTACAAAAAAAAAAATATCCAAAATGATTAACGTTCTTGTTTACTATTCAAATGACAACAAAGTTTTAATCAGCCTATCTCTTGTACTGCTTTTCTGTGACGTGTACTGTGCAGTAGGGGGTGGGACAAAGTCAGTGCTGCATTGTTTTGATTTAGGTTGCTAAAATCTAGTTTTCAGCATTGGACGTAAAATAGTAGAAATGGACGACAAAAGAAAAAAGCAAAGTACATTTCGGTGATTGATCGTGTCAAGATATTTCCCAAAGAAACTTAATGTGTCTTTAGAGAAAATAAGATCGATCGCTATTTAGCTTCAGAACCACACATTAACCAAAAGGCTACTACAGAGGCTGCTGAACAGAACTTAAAATAAACACCTTTCAGAAACCAAACTGGAAAGTCAGGCCAGACAAAAAGTATTCCTGTCGGTAAGTTAAACCAGTACTGCAACGATCTAGCACAGCCACCTCGCTTCAACCTGCTGCTTACTTTTTCGCAGTTGGAATTTTAGACACGAATAGCCACGTTTTCTTCGTTTTGACTCAGTACTGATAAAATAAATTACTGGATGGGACAAACAACATGACAGCGAACATGCTGCATATATTGCCTTTATTAAAGTGTGCCAGATGCCCTTGGGGCTGTTTCTAATCGATTTCCACATCTGTATAACTTGGCAAAACTTTGCCTTAACTTCCAACCAATTCAGTGGATGCAGAACGTGCAGTCTCAATATATGGGCAAGTCAACTGCAGGGGGATGCTGCATGCCTGCCTTTAACAAATGACAGCACTCTGTTTTACTAAGGAAGCAAGTACCACTATTTTTAGGCTTTATAGTGTTCTGAAATACTGTCTACTTAGGTTTATTTAATGTTTAAGCAGGTCCGCGAAATCATAATTTTATTCCGCAACCTACCCATGAAAAATATGTATATTTACCGCAATTTAATTAGACCCCTAGCTATAAATAAATACATTTGAAGTGTCATTTGTGTTTGTAGTTGTTAGTTATTATTAGTTATTATGTATATCATGTATGTAACACTTCATTATACATTTATTAAGCTTTTAAAATTAAGACAGAACTCCCCAACCCAGTACACAATTTGTTTATAGTTATTGTTCGGTGAATTCCTCTAATCATGCATTTTCTCTGTTACTCTTTGCTTGCCTCCGTGATAAATAAACTCAACATGAATAGAAGTAGCCACCGAGCACTTACAGTATTATAAGAAGATGTTATAATATGTGCATACAGACGTGTGAAGGTGAGAGTGTACACTGTACATACAGTGTGGGGGGAGTCTGACAATATTACCAATACGTTATGCAAAATCCATGTCAATGATGTCGATCACATTAGGTATTCCATTCATGTCTGTGACGATATCTTTTGAAAGCAAGCCCTGTATTGCACTTTTTAATTATTAGAAGAAATGTTTACAGAATACTTAACAACTGCTATTAGGACCATGCTGCATGATTTGTTTATTATTAGTAGCCTTATAAATTAAACTATACCAAATCACGTTTTTATTTACAACAAAGAGAAAACATGTTTTTGCTGACTTTATAAGCATTTGGGTGGCACAGTATAGGTTACCTTCATTGTACATAAAAAAAAGTAATTTGGTATAATAATTAATGATAATGCTATTAATAATAAATGAATCATAATTATAGCAGCAGTTTTTAAGTATTCTGTAAATATTTCGTCTAATAGTTAAATGGTACAATGTGGGGCTGTTGGGTCTTTTTTCCAAAAATATTAGGACGGACATTATATACAAACCAATGGAATAATGTGTGTGTATGTATATAGGTAGGTAGGTAGGCATGTATGTGTGTGTGTGTGTGTATGTGACAGAGTATACATGCATGTCTCTAGTCATATGTGTTTTTCACAATCACGTCGCCTTAAGTTCTTGCCAAAATTGTAGATATTTATTACTGCCATAGCCTTATCTTTTCACATATTGATTTGTCCCATTGCCACTGTACTTTATGCATCCATGCATCCCTTCCTGAGATATCATTGGCAGTGTCTCCCGGGCTTAAACCTTTGCATTCCTATGTCGGACCTGGTCCGACATCGCGAAAATACCTTTCCTGTCCATTGTCGGACTCCGTCCCACATTGCCGAAAACCATGATCTAACACAGCCTGTGTTGCGTTTAGGCCGAAGAAAGCCAAGACAGGTCATTCCCTAATCATCTCTGATCGGAAAGAAGGTGGACACAACCGAATAGACCATAAACAAGCTGAGCAAAGCCGAATTGAACAGACGGAGACTGAGACGCACAGAGTAAAAATGGCACAGAGCAGGCAGAGAAAGTCAATGCAGCCTGAAGAACTTGCACAGATGATGGATGAGGCAGAAAGTAGAGACGAAAGCAGTTTGGATGATGATTTTGATTAATCTAGTAACGAGGAAGTAAATTTTTCACTAACTGAGGACTCTGAGGAATCTGAGGAAAGTGACCATGAACCAGACGTGCAGCTGGAGGGCGAATGGAGACGCGCATCGGTAAGTGTGGATGCTTTCACAAAACTCCCATTTACTGTGATAAATAAGGGATTTCAAGGGAGTACTACTTTGAGAACTGCACTGGAGTTTTTTCAACTTTGTTTCACGAACGCTGTGTTTACTGAAATTGTAACTGAAACCAAGAGACATGCGAGTGTAAAACTAACAGGACCGCTGCGTCATAATTCTATTTGGAACTCCTGGAAACCTGTCACATTACCAGAGATGAAGGCATTTTTTAGTGTTCTGCTGAACATGGGACTGAATGTAAAAGACATAAAAGAATATTTCTCAGATGAATGGGCCGACAGTATACCGTTTTTCAAAGATGTATTCAAGAGATCATGTTTCTTGCGGATCTTTTGGATACTGCACCTTTACCCTCCCCCACCAGGTGCCTCAGGCTGCTTTTTTTTAGAAGAGGACAAAAGGTCAGGAATGTGGTCAGCTACATAGACACAAAATGTTGTGAGCGATTCATCCCAGGTAGATACATTTGCATTGATGAGAGCGCTGTTTGGCTTCAAAGGAAGGATTATCTTCAAGTGCTACAATCCTCAGAAGCCTACCAAGTGGGGGATGCGTGTGTTTGTTTTAGCTGACTGTGAAACTGGTTATGTTTCTGCTATTGTTTTAGCTGACTGTGAAACTGGTTATGTTTCTGCTATTGTTCCTTACTTTGGCAGCCCAACAACAGACTCCCTGCTGAGACCTGACATGCCGTCTTCATCAAGAATTGTTCTTCACCTGTGTGAAACATTGTAGTGTGCAGTGACAGAAAGACAAAAGGGGGGAGGAGAGACTGTATGGTTCTGCAAAACCTGTTCAAGGCAGCCAGGGTTACACCCAGGTGACTGTTTTGAAAGGTACCATACCATGGACACATACAGATCATTTCTGTCAGTGTAAATGTTTGTTTGCAAACCTCGCCTGATATAAATAGTTATAACATTGATGAAAAATAGTTTTTAGTTCCTTTTTTTTGCTTTTTGTTTGTTAGTAGTGTGTAATTGATTTGTAAAAAGTTTTGTACCTGTCTGATTATTCTAAAGGTAATATAATCAAGCAGAAACTAAAATTTTGTGAAATTTTGTTACTTTTTTAATGTTTGGCTGATTTTATATATATATATATATATATATATATATATATATATATATATATATATATATATATAACATGTTTTTTGTTCAAAATCTTGGTACCGTTGTCTTTGTATAGGGTACCCTTTTGGACTTACACTGCTTTGCTACTTGTTTTAAGCAAATAGCAAAGTCACTTTATTTCAATTTGAACAGCACGTGGTCTTTATTTTGTTCACAAAAATTTATTGAACCTGACCAGCCTGACAGCCGCAGAATAAATGGACTGCAAAGGGTTAAGGCTACAAATTGTTAAAACAAGTGAATAAATCTTATTCATAACCCAGAGTATATAAAAGTCTAAAATTTTTCCATAACTACAAATATTGAATTATCTAGGTAGTCTCTGTATCGTCGGCGTCACAGCCATGGTCTGCTAAATTTCTGTTTCAAGGTGAGTTGTAGTTTTTCGTTAACTAAAACCCTGCTTTTCCAAGTGCAAATTAACTCCTAATAAATTATGACAATTAACAAAGATTTGATTTTAAATTCTCAGGCAAACAAAAGAAATAGTTACAAGAAGCACTGCTCGTTAAGATATTAACATTATTTCGTAAATCAACAATTTCAGAACTCACGTTAGCATAATTATTTAATAACGAGATAGGCATAACGACCTCTTGAAAATGCCAAAATCAATGCTATATAACAATTTGTTGATTAACACTGGCGTTATCATTTATGAACTGCTGAAAGTCCTGCCCAGTGTGTCTTCATCAGTAAAGTCAACAAAACAAACAAGCGTGTATGCGCTCAGTTTCAGACAAAGCGTAGTGGTTGCCAAGGTGACACAGCTGAGAGAATTCTTCCTCTGACACCCCGTCTGGTGTTGTTAGTGTCAGTTTCTGTCATATTTTCGTTAGCACTCTCCTCCCCAACTACAGAAAACCCATCTTTCTTGAAGCAACGCTGCGTTGTTTGCTGACTGACAGAGTCCCAAGCGTACTTCAGGAGGCTCACAGCATCTAACACAGATATTTTTTTTTACGCACTGCACTGCACTGAGTTCTACATTAGAGTCATACTTTAAGAACTCTCTCTCTATAAACCATTCAAACTGTAAACCCGACACTGCATACAGGGATTAAATAGCCAAGGTAAATTATACAGGTAATCGCTCAGTAATGAGGTGCAAACAGCTGATTGATCAATCTGTCAGAGCACTTACTACAGAATAAGCAGTGCCCATGTGTATGGCACGTAAAGAGATCCAAAGAGATGACTTTGCCCAAAAGATCGGGTATAAATTATGCCTTGTTATTGAGATGACTGGGAATGACAAATGGCAAATGCTGTTTGCCCGATATAAACAGTTGCCCACAATAACCCTGGACAGTGTAAGTGGTGGATACTGTACCACTTAACATTAAATGAAAATACTGTCAATTGTCAGAAAATGGTGTTTATATTT
Source organism: Acipenser ruthenus (assembly GCF_902713425.1). Taxonomy (NCBI): domain Eukaryota; kingdom Metazoa; phylum Chordata; class Actinopteri; order Acipenseriformes; family Acipenseridae; genus Acipenser; species Acipenser ruthenus. The sequence goes on from NC_081195.1 coordinate 45,798,057, forward strand.
GTTTTACTGTATTTTAAAACTACTGACTTTCATTACAAAATCCGATTAGAAAACTTCACATATTTCTTATTTATTTATTTATTTATTTTTCTTGGAGTTGAAAAAATATAACCTTGTGCTAACTTCTTCTATTGGGCAAATAATAATAAACGTATAAATAACGTGTATATATTAAATGCTAAATCATAGTTTTCAGGGAAGATGGAATGGGGCAAGGGGGGCAGAGGCTGGGAGAGAAGGGTAGCATTCAAGTGAAAACAAACAAACACATTTTGAAAATTATGGGAGACGTCTCATTAGCAGGTGGGCACTTGTCTCAGCAGCCAGCAGATGAGAGGCCTGAGAAGATCTGTTTGATGGTTTTGATCCGAAACTGGGGAAGCTAGCTGTAACTATAAAGACTTAACTATTAGCATTTGGTTAATCTCCATATTCCAATCCACTATTTAGTTTGTTTATAGAACTGTGCATTACATTCTTGATAGCTTAAAAAAAATCACACATCCCTGTTTGAACTGTAGTGTAATTTATGTAGTCAAGTCACTGTAATTACTGTCATTTAATATATTTGAATATACTGTATACTGGTAGACATTGGCTGTGATCAGTTTTTTATATTTTATTAATTACCATACTTATTTTTGACAGCTCTGTTCTTGATTTTAGTAATTTAGTAATAATTCAGATTTGTTTTGATGCAACAACTGTGCCAATTTGAAAAATGTTAGCATGCTCAGCTGCAAAGCGATTTGAAACACACACACTATAAAATGTGGTAAAATTCTGAAAATAGCTTTAACAACAAGTGCCCAGTTGGTTTATCAATTCAGCTGCATATACCCCTGCAAAGAAGTGGTTCTGAAACCACCGCTGTATAAATAGAGGCAAGTTAGAACTGTTGTGCTTGAGTAGGAAGAATGAACTAAAAACTGCTGGCCTGGCTCTCCAGAATAGGCAATAGACATTTTCTGTATTGCATGCTGTTAATAAAGATGTGTTAACTAAATTATTTTAGTGAGCAGATATATTGGATTCACTCTACAAAATAACACTTGCATAAGTGAGATGGTTAACAGTAGGTACTATTACATTAAAAGTAATATAACTATTTTCTTTTGATTCTTGCACAGATCTTCCTTGCCTGGTCAGGAATTTAATGTTGTCTCCTTCCTAAGGCAAACAATGTTGAGATATTGAAGTCTGCACTATAAGCAGATATTTTTGTGGGTTGCATTTCCTACATTCACTTCCTCATCCTCCTGCAACGGCCATCTGACGTTGTGCTAGAATCAGCATATCATCACCTGGAAACAATCAAACTTCCCCCCATGTTAAAGTAAACAAGCTATAGAAAGCAGCATATAATATTCATGCAAAACACAGTCTCGCTGGAAAGTAGCACCATGCGTTGCACTTTTCATTTTACTGTTTAACATACAGATGTTAAGATGTTCAAAATGGATTAGTTTACTCCTTCCAAAGGTTGTAACCTAGTTTTCTCTCAATTGAATTAATGTTTTTTTAGGTCAGGGGTTTGCAACCTGGGGTACGCTCAGAAACGCATATAAAAGGGCAGCTGGCTCTTTGAGCGAATTATATATATATACACACACACACACACACATATATATATTTTTAACTCTATTATATATTGGCTCCAAGCCATTGTCCATAAATATTTCATTTTTCTTTAGCAGCTCAAAGGTTACAATTAAAATTACCATCCACCTGTACACATGCATGATTTTGACTGAGCAGATTTCTACTCTGATATTAGGGTCGGTGAAGCAGACATCTGGCGACTGTCAATGGAGAGCTCTGCTCAGAGTGCTCTGTGTTGCTCATGAACTTTGCAGTTTGCATCTAATCGTATAATTGAATAATTGCATCTGTCTGCATTTCTTAAAAGTTTAAATTCTCCAGTAAACATAAATAATAATCACAATACTCATACGTTAATGGTTTTTGCTCTATTTATTAGGCGTGGTTGCATTTTAGTAGCAATAGCAACAGCGGCTGGTTGAATTTGTTTTCAGTGTTTGGTACTGCACATCCAGATTACTGAACATCCAGATTATCCTGTGTATCATTCTTGCAAAAGAAAAACAAAGAAAAAAACACAAAACGAGTTTACAGAAAGCGTAGCCACGGAAAGTTATACCGAGTCCCTTTGGATGATTTTAATGTTGGCTTCAATAAAAAGTTTATCATTATTAGTTACAATAGTTTTTTTCTTGAGATTAATGTTCTTGATGTTGTAAACATTTTAAATGGCACACATAATCATGCTGAGATGGGAAGTAAATGGTAACATGATAAAACATTTACAGTGCAGACTATTTTGGATTATTTATAATAATTTTACAGAAAAGAAAGTGAATACATGTGTTTCCAAAGAGATTCCTAAGTACTGTCTTGTGATTCTGTGCATCCAAAGACTTGTAATTAAAGTTTTAATAATTACTGTTTGGTATTCTGTCGAAGATTCATGGGCCTTTTTTTAAGGATAGTTTTCTTACTATTATTAATAAACATGCTCCTCTGAAGAGAGTCAGGATTAAGAATCGTAACTGCCCTTGGTTTAGTCCTGATTTATGTCATTGGTACAGACTCACTTATAAAACCCTAATTGGGAAATCACCCCTCTATTTAAGCAAATTGTTGACTATATCGGTCTCCTATTGCAACCTTCGATTCAGCAATTTGATTAGTTTAATTGTCCCTCGTGTTTTTATTGCTGTTGGGCGTAACGCATTCCAATATGCAGCTGCTCACGATTGGAATGAGTTACAATCAAGGCTTAAACTCCCTGGTTTTATCTCAGAGGGTGCTTTCTTTTCTAGACTTGAAGCTCTTTCCCGTTTCATGTGCTTGTCAGAGCAGACACTGATTTTATTAGTTTATTTATTTATTTATTTTTCGTATTGCTGTAGTGTCTATGTATTGTTGTTTGTTGTATTTATGTTGCCTCTTGGTCAGGTGGGCATTTTAAATGAGAACTTGTTCTCAATGTCTTTACCTGTTTAAATAAAGGTTTTAATGAATTGAATGAATGAATTCTGTCCTTAACTGTTGTGACATAGATTACATATTAAATAAACAGGGAAAATGTTGTTTGTTAATCAGATTTTCCTGCCTTTTATTGCAACTATGGTACCACGTAAGGTTGAAAAACACTGCTCTAGGTAACTAATAAAGTAAAAAATATAAAGGTGACGTATGTATGTATGCAAAGACTGGAGGACAGGCATGTATATACAGGCACCAGATTCTGACACAGTCAGGTTTGATCACAATTGGATAAGTGGCTCTCTAAATATATGTAATCCTACAATATACGTGACACACAAACACTATACATCTCCAGCAAGGGGATAATCAAACCTGGAATGGCTATGTAATGTGTGGGCCTTTTTCCATTCTCACATTATATTTAAGGACTTTGGCGATGTTATCACGGCCCTGGTATCTTGGCTTTAGTGTAAATGCCAAAGGCAGGGGGGAATCTGCCTGCACCCACAGGTTTCCCACAAGTGTTCTACAGCCTTTAGCAGGACAGTTTATTTTGACCCATACACAATCCAGTTCTTAAAGCAATATGTAGTTAAGGGTGGTAGCCAGTGACACATAGCTCCGTTATTGATAAGATAGCTGTAGAGAGCTAGAGAACTGATCACCAAGACCAACTGTACAGTACCTTAAAATTAACTAAAGACAAACCCTAATAACTAACATAAATAAACCTGTTTCTACAGTAAAGTCATACGGGTTAGAGTCTGATGAAACCAGTCTATTCCAAAAATGCACAACCCACTGAGAGTTGAGAGGAAATGTTCTAGAAAGTCAAGCTGAGCATAGGGTAAGTTAAACAGTCACGCCTCTCACGACGCTGTCATCGAATGAAAATATAGACACTACACCGGGTTACAAATGATCTGGAATATATGTAATTGACATTAAGATACAAGTAGTCTTTAATACATACTTTAAGAAAAAAAAAGTATACTTGTTTTAAATCTCGCACACAGTACAATAAACCAGCACATTATATGTTTTCATACATCCTTGCAATAAGGTATGTGTTTCCTTTTAGTTTAGCTATAGTACCGTAGTAAAATCGAGGGTATTTCCATTTTTATGGCTATTTAAATATTTAACCTCGTGGATGCATTGTATCAACATTTCAAAATGCAATGCATATCCTCCAGCTGTTGCAACTAGTTCCTTCCTGTTATCTGAATACAATTATTTAAAGATTAATTGCATCTTCACGAAAAACAATAACTGTACTAGTGTATACAGTGCCAAGTTAGTGACTATATCCCGGTATTACGAACGACATGTAATGCAAAATATGTTTGGCTGTACAAACCACGGCTAGCTAAATAGAATTAGGGTTAAGTATGACAGTTCTGCAATGTTTCTTGATTTTTTAAAGCGTTCTGTTTTCCATTTTCATTCATTTATATCGGCAAATGGTTACTAAAAAGTGCAAGTATCCTTTTGGGCCTCATTAAAGCTGTCCTTCCTGCTTTGCACCACGTAGTACAGTAAAGGGTACTGCGTAGCCACTTAAATTATACAATTCATAAAGACTTTCATTTTTCGAGGTCTTCAAAATTCTAGATGCGACATGTCTGTAGAAGAATACACTAAATGTAATGTTTTTTTTCTTCTTTTTTTTAAAGAGATCTGTTTAATAGAAAATTGAAAGAAATAGGTACCTTCATTTTGACCTCTGACGGATCCCAATTGGGTCTCAGTTCCTTGATCAGTTTCATTGCTCCTGCACTGATATCTTTATCATCTACGGTAATATCTAATTTGGGAACAGCAGGGGCACAGGCGGGTACGTGGATATAGTTAGCCATTCTATAAGACAAATTTGGTTCCAGTATGCGTTTCTATGTGCTCTATCTGGATGCTTAAGCAGCACGTCCTACTTTGGGTATTTATGCCTCTTGGAAAATTCCACCCCTCCCTCTATGCAAATTGAACGCAATGCATTGTGGTACTGGGGGTGTTACAGTATTATGAGGCAAGGAGTCATAGGGGTTTGGCTTTGACATCAACAGTTGGTGGCAAAGTCTTTTTTTTTTTTTTTTTACTCTATGATATTCTTGTTACATCATTTCTCCAACAATGTTCGTTTTGTAATTCAAAAATATTCTTTAAAAAAAAAGTATCAGGGCAGCAGTGTAGAGTAGTGGTTAGGGCTCTGGACTCTTGACCGGAGGGTCGTGGGTTCAATCCCACGTGGGGGACACTGCTGCTGTACCCTTGAGCAAGGTACTTTACCTAGATTGCTCCAGTAAAAACCCAACTGTATAAATGGGTAATTGTATGTCAAAATAATGTGATATCTTGTAACAATTGTAAGTCACCCTGGATAAGGGTGTCTGCTAAGAAATAAATGATAATAATTTGTATTAAGTTAACCCATGTTTATAATTTCAACTTTGTGTTTTAACCTGAACCAGTTACATTGAATTTTTTAGCTGCAAAACGTGGCTTTTCAGGAGGAAATATAAATGTAATGCATGCTGTAGCTTGGTTGGCAGGTGTTCCAATGTATTGCAGTAGGCTTCTCATGCTCAATAAAAAAAAAAAAAAAAAAAAAAACATGTTGCAGACAAACTTCTTTCCAACATAATTTAAATGTTCAATAAGAAAAAAAAATGGATAGCCTTTTTCCACTATTTGTAAATTCTAAAGATTTTGTTAATTGTGTTCTGTAAAAAAAGAATAATATCACATATTTACGTTTCTACTGCTCTTTACTAATTATTTATACTGTACTATGAAAAAAGATTATTATACAAAGCTGCTGTTAAGCATATCATTCAGATGCAGTATGTCCCTTACAATAGGCGGGATTTGGTTCCAAAATGTGTGTGGGGGGCGGGGGGTGGGGTTCAGAAATTACCAGTGAAAACGCTTTCCAGTCACTAAAACATTGTAATTGTCTATTTGCTATCTACAAAGCCTACTAGTAATCCCTTTTTGCTATTTAAAATAATGTACCTAGTACTGATTGTTTGCATTTTTTTGTGGTTGATCCAACACAATGGTTAATAATGTATTGCTCCTTTTTTAGGAATATTTGTTTGGTATTTGTTTTACAATTTGTGTGATTAAACCTTTCTGACTCCTTGCTTCATTGTGTGTGTATGTGCGAGTGCGTGTGTTGTGTTGTGTGTGTGTGTGTTGTGCTAGCGTTTTTCTCTACCTGTTGTTTGAGCTACACCATGTAGTTTAGAGGTACATTATTCCAGTTTATTAGAAAGCCAACTTTGTTGCTGTAGCTTTTGTACATTCACTAAAGGTTGAGCTGTATGCTTAAAATCATATGATACAGTGGTATATCTGAAAAAGTTTAAGTTTGTAAATAGTTACTGGTTCATTTAACTAGAAGTCAATGAAAATATACTCGTCAGCTCCAATATTCATGGTTTGTAAAAATGATTTCAATACTAACATCTACTTACATTTGATATACTGAATATACATTTTTATCTGAAGGCCCTATAAAACAAGCAGCATGTAGAAAAAATAGTTTTTTGCTTCACAATTAACTTCACAACGAAGTTTGCAGATGACACTCAAAAGCACCTGTTTTACCTGTTTAATTTGAATAACTGTGTTAAAAATAATTTTAGTTTTTTTTTTTTTTTTTATCTGCAGCTTAATCTGTTGGGAATGCTGCTTTAATTCAAAGATGTAATCCCTTCAATGTCCCCCTTACCAACAGAGCTACAAGCAGATGGGACAACTTACCTGTCAACATTAACAATTCAGCCTGAAATGTACAGTCAAGTGTCAGATTTCATAACCTTTAAAGACAATATAATTTTTTTTTACCATAAGTTAATAATAATAATAATAATAATAATAATAATAATAATAATAATAATAATAATAATAATACAAAGTTCTAACCTTTTGGATTTATGGGAAACACATTATTTTATAGCAAAGGTGTTCGCACAAATACTACAATTCCAACATTACAGTAGTGTGAACAAGACGTACTCATTTCTTTGTATTAATTTATTAATTTATTTTGTGATACCTTTAAAAAGGGGGCGGTGCAAGGATGCAACTGCACACGGGCCCAGCCTTTGGGGGGGGGGGGGGGGGGGGGGACTGAGCTCTGAGTCCATTTCTGTTTTTTTCTGAGCCCACTTAATAGCTGACAGTAAAAAATATATATAGGCGCCGTCTAATTTACTGAGATTTGAAAAATAAACCATAGCTAGGTCGTATTGGTGGACCAATTAGCAAATCAGAGCGAAGAGAAGCTACACCTGTATTTGGCCTGGCCCAACGTGGTTTAACCCGTTAAATGCAAGGCTACCTATTCAACATAGATACATAAAGCAAATAAGAAGCTGAGCGATTGGCATATGTGGCAAGTGTACTCGCTGTTCTGCCCCAATAAACCACGTTGGGCCGGGCTAAATACAGGTGTAGCTTGCAGAGGGGTTGCCCCTCGCCAGGTACCTGCAGAGAAATCGGCGGCCCAACATGATTTAACCCATTAAATGCAAGGCTACTTATTCAACATAGATACATAAAGAGCGAATAAGAAGCTGAGCGATTGGTATATGTGGCATGTTTGCCTGCTGTTCTGCCCCAGTAAACCACGTTGAGCCGGGCTAAATACAGGTGTCGCTTGCAGAGGGGGGCCCCTCGCTAGGTACCTGTAGAGAAATCGGTGGCCCAACGTGATTTAACCAGTTAAACTCAAGGCCAGTTCTTCAACGTAGACAAATACATTCATGCACTAAAAGCCTGCGAATAAGAAGCTGGCAAATAAGAAGCCAACTTCAGCCGCGTCGCACTTCCAGGGGCTAGAGGCACTCGGCCTACGTCCTTGTACCTTACTCCGCCCCTGGGTGTGCTGTTATTGCACAACCAACACCCTGTCGTCTTATTGCTTACATAATCTCTGCTTGGTTTACAATAGAAGACATTTATCCACATACCCTTACTCCACCAGTTACTTCAAACTCGTTGTTAAAGTGGATGGAGAATCACTGTACAGTATTATAAAATGTGTAACGTTAAAGATGAGATATAATAGATATATTACTCGCAATTAAATAAAAAGCAAATTTAAACGTATAAACATCACTAAAATACAACCATACGACGTATTAAGAAATACAACAATGGTTAACACACCTTGGAGTTGGAACATAAAAATATTGTATTGCATTTTATCTTTAAAACGTTGCCTAAAATCTTAAAAAGTGCGCAACTTCGCAGCCAGGGAAGCATACATTGCGCAATATATGCTTTTCTGGGAGTACAAAACATCAAAAACATCATAAGTTCGAGAAAGTAAAATATGAATATTGTATAGAAAACTTTGTTATTAATAGTACAGTAAATGTAATCATTTTTATTTTTAAACGGAATCAAACTGACTTATACAAGAATATGTATGTACTGCTAACTGCTAACTGCTAACAAGTGCAGGACTAAATAGGCGACTGTAACAATTTAAAGAACGAGGTGTGAACTATACATGCACATACAAAACCAAACCCGAGAGTCATTCGTCATAACCCTGTCACCCGCTGTATGTACCCGGAAGTGTTTGTTGCTCACTACTGGAAGTGAATTGTCTGTGCACTGAGTGACTTTCACCGTCCCCCGTATGACAAACGGATTGGTAAACTGTTTACAAGAGATACATCAATATAGACGTGTTTGTAAAACAACGAGCCATTGTATGGTTCTTAAAATCGTGTAAAAACGAAATAGATGCTTGCTTTGATCTTAAAATACAGTTAACAAAAACACAACAATATTTTGTAAGTCTATTGCAAGATCCACTTCCCAGTTTCATGTTATGGGCAAGAAGAGGAGTTTGTGCTGGTGCTGGACGGTCAATGTTGTCAGATTTAAATGTCTTTCTTTAAGCAGGTGTACGTAACATAGTATCAGGTTTGTATATTTAATACGAATACATGTATATTAATAGTATTGTCAAATTATACAAATAGGTTACAAGCAAAGATACCGTTTTCACAGTGATAACGTGCATGGCCTGCATTCAACATTTTCTTTTTACATGGGATGAAGGCATTGCAGATTGATATTAAATTGTTGTCTAATTGTACTCTAATTTACTTTTTATTTAGGTATTTGGATGCTTAAAATAGTGCTGCTCACGTTTGTCTGTTTCAAATTTGTCATCAAGGCAGGCGTTGATTTGTCATGATTTGTTTATCTCAAGGTTGTTCGTTATTTTAATGGGGGGGGGGGGGGTGTTATTGGTGAACTATTGAAGAAATTATCGCGAGGGTTAGATGTTATTTAAATCTGTAATGCAATAATTAAAACTAATGCTTTTGGACAGTAGTAGATGGAAAATAATGTGCATTGGTACCTGATATTATTATTATTATTATTATTATTATTATTATTATTATTATTATTATTATTATTATTTATGTTAGTATGCTCCATTTGTAGTCTTGTCTGTTTATGTTCTTGTACATTATCAGTGTCAAGGATGCCAAATGTGGCAGAAGGAAGATTGCTATTTATGTTCTTGATTTTTTTTTTTTTTTTTTAATAAATAAACTTGCTGTCAAACACAGCTGTGTAACCACCCTTGTTTTTACAATGCACTGTACAGGATTGGTCTCACTAGAAATGACCTGTCACACAATTCACTATTAAAAGATCATGTAAATGTACTGTGTATTTCTTTACAGGAAGGTGTAACCATGCCAGGAAAGCTAAAGGTTAGAATTGTTGCTGGACGACATCTGCCTGTTATGGACAGGGCCAGCGACCTAACTGATGCTTTTGTAGAGGTTTGTATAATGCTCCTTAAATACTGAAATCAGTATATTATTTGTCCATTTTATTTATTTATTTATTTATTTATTTATTTAAGCAGACCAGAGACAGCATTTTTCATCTAATTTTATTATTCACTTTTTATTATTTATTTTTGTTATTGATATCTTTTTCAGGTTAAATTTGGAAACACAACATTTAAGACCGATGTATTTCCCAAATCTCTAAATCCCCAATGGAACTCAGAGTGGTTTAAATTTGAGGTAAGTTTATTCTTTAACCCAACATACAGATTACAAAAGCAAATATTGAAATGTATAACTGAGTGTAGGCATACCTAAAGATATTAGATGTTGGAAGTTAGGGCTCCCGAGTGGCGCATCCAGTAAAGGCGCTCCTCGCAGGATGTGCCCTATAGCCTGGAGATCGCTGGTTCGAATCCAGGCTATGTCACAGCTGACCGTGACTGAGAGTTCCTAGGGTGCGGCGCACAATTGGCTGAGCGCTGCCCGGGTAGGGAGGGCTTAGGTCGGCAGGGGAATCCACGGCTCACCGCGCATCAGCGACCCCTGTGGCCGATAGGGCGCCTGTGGCTCTGCAGCGGAGCCGCCAGATCTGTGTTGTCCTCCGGCACTATAGGTCTGGTAGCATTGCTGTGGATCTGCAGTGCGAAAAATGACGGCTTGGAAGGAGCACGTTTCGGAGGACGCGTGTTTCAGCCTCCGTTTCCTGAGTCGGCGGGGGGGTTGCGAGCGGTGAGCCGGGGATACAGATAATAATTGGGCATGCTAAATTGGGGTGAAAACCGGGGTAAAAATAATTGGCGACGACTAAATTTAAAAAAAAAAAAAAAAAAAAAAAAAGATGTTGGAAGTTACACATATATTATATTTAGGGGTTAATTGCATTGCTGTGATGTGTTACGAGGTAATAATGGAGTGAAATGCAGTCCTGTTTTATTTCTTGCTGCCACAATGCACAAAGGTACTTTTTAGGGATGTTTTTCACAGTTGGTTGATATTTAAAAAATGCAAATGCATGCTTGTAAGTGTTTTTTCTATTACAGAAACGTTAACGTAATATAAAAAATGAGTGAATTAATAAATAGCCAATGAAAAATGCCAGAATGACAGTTCAGATTGACCAGGTTTCGGGTTAATCATCTCAAACGACACGAGATGACAACCAAACATTGGTTCAGACCTCAGCTCACAACCAGAGTGGTCTTGGTATTTAATTTATTGTATACATTTACTGTTGCAGAACGCTTTTTATGACAATACAAACATTGCCGTTTTAATAGTGTCAAAATGTGTTTGTTTTTTTTTTTTAATTTGAAAATCGATAGGCCAGATGACACTGCTGAACGTGACACCTGGCAACCTGAGCAGCTAATGTGTGTAAAAGTTAGCTCGGGGGAACTCTCAAGTGAGAACAATAGGTGCTTCTATTGACTTTTATTGGGGTTCATCGTGCCAAAAAGAGTGAAGACGCTAATTCCACTACTGCAGTCAAAATGTAAACAATAACACCAAGCTTTGGTATAGATCATGGTTCCACGAAGCAGTTCATAATGACAAAAAAAGTACTGAAAACAGTACAGTAAGGTCAAGTACATCTTACAGGTATTCTTACAACATATAGGGATGTGATACTGGCTCTTAAATATCATCAATGAATAATCCCCCCAAAAATTGCTCAGCTCATTTGCATGGTTTATTTAATTCATTTGTATTTTCCTAAAACTCATTTATCAGCTCAATGTTAAGTGATTAGGCGCTTCAACCAAACCTTCTATAAATATTTTTTGATCAGTCACTGATGGCTGCTGTTTGGAGGGTTTTATGAATATGGGTCATTCCACGCCAACTCAACCAGAAAAGGGACATTTCGTTGCCCGTCCGTCTCAGATTTTCCTAGAAAAATTCACCTGGGGGTTTTCTGACATGCTGAGTTCAGAAATGATAGCCATTATTTTATTTTTTTTAATTTCCCCTTCAACCTGTGACCTTGCAAAGGTCAACCTAAAGTGAGAAACGGACCTTGACCAGAAAAATCACCCTGGGTTTAATTTAGATGCTACCATCATGTCTAGCACCTCGTTCTACTCGTATTGAATAGGGCCCATATGTGAATGATCATATATAGTACCATATGGTACTAGTCACAAAATTTAACATTTTCTTTGCCTACATACAGTACAAGTACAAAGGGGTATAATGCAATATATATAAAACTTTTTTTTTAATGTTTCTATATTATTGAGCGTTCCATTATTGTACAGTGTTTTATTAATTGTATTGATAGTTAGTAATAAATTATGATAATAATGATTTCCTTCTTTATTGAAAAATAGGTGGATGATGAAGACTTACAAGACGAGCCACTGCAAATCACAGTTCTTGACCATGATACCTACAGTGCCAATGATGCTATTGGCAAAGTTTATATAGATATTGATCCTCTGCTGTCCAGCGAAGCTGCCACTGTAATCTCTGGGTGGTTTCCAATTTATGACACTATACATGGTACGGTTTTACACAGCAGACAACCCAGCTCCCTTGCTGAAGCCTTAAACATGAATGCCCTATTTAGTCTTTTGTATTAATAGGAAAGCTGAAATATGTACATATAGTTGTGACATGAAAAATGAAACACATAACAACTACCAATGGTGAGTTTGTTTAGTTGTCTGATATGGAACCCTGTAAGTAACATTGCAAAATAAAGTTTTATACACTTTTGGTCTGAATTTGATGTTTATAGTGGTCATTAAATACAAACACTGAAAGTCATTTCTGAAAACATTGGTTTATTGATTTGAGTCCTCTAAACAGTTTGTTGTACAGTTAAATTCGAATATATTTCTCTGGATACCCCACACTAGATTATACACCTAACTTTCATCTGATTAAAAAGAAGCCAAGCCAGGGTAAATCAGTCTCCTGGAGGTTTAATCTATATTTCTAAACCACATGACTACAGTTCCTCCCAAACATAAACTGCAAAAGGCAAACAAGATACTTGTTCTGATCTCACATATATTTATTTTCTTTCTTCTGTAGGTATACGAGGGGAAATAAATGTTGTTGTTAAGGTGGACCTGTTTAATGACTTAAACCGTTTTAGACAGTCATCGTGTGGAGTCAAGTTCTTTTGCAGTAAGTTGAACTGAGTTTTTCTTTTTTTAACAGACAGTAAACCCCAGAATTGTTTTTTTTAACTCCCTTTGTGCTGTGCCATTTGCGTCATATCCGCAATATTGTATACAGATGGATACATGGAATAACTTTTTTCTTTTTTTTTTTGCCAGCTACATCCATTCCCAAGTGCTATAAGGTAGTTACAGTCCATGGATTCGTAGAGGAATTGGTGGTGAATGAAGACCCAGAGTACCAGTGGATTGACAGAATCAGAACACCCCGGGCATCCAATGAAGCACGACAGAGACTCATCTCTCTGATGTCTGGTATTGTAGTTACAATTGTTATCTCAATATGAACAGCACCGATGCAAATTATATTTGTTAATATAAAATGTAGAAAGGTTCAATGGCTAAGTTTATGCTTTGAAAAATGTAGTGACTGCAGGTGACAAATGAACTACAGAATATCACTTTAATATTTTAATTATCTAACTTTTATGTTGAATTACAGTATGTATATGTTTGTGCTAAGGACAGCTTTTTGTTCATGATCATGACCCTGATCTTCCCCTTCAACATCAGGAAAATACATTCCAGCCTTTGGATTGGAAACTTTTTTGCTAATACTTGTTGAACGGTAGTGTATAAAATATGTTATTTTCTAGGTGAGCTTCAAAGGAAAATTGGCTTAAAGGTTCTGGAAATGGGAGGCAATGCAGTTGTGGGCTACCTTCAATGCTTCGATCTAGAGGGAGAGTCTGGGCTAGTAGTGCGAGCTATTGGAACAGCCTGTACCCTGGATAAACTAAGTAACCCTTCTGCAGCACTCCTACCTGCATGCAATTCCCCATCCAAAGAAATAAAAGAGTAAGTATAAAGCAGAGGGGATTTGAGCTTTTGCATGAATGTTTAGTTGACTTTGGCGAGTACTTTATCTGTAAAATGCATACCCTTTTAAACAGAGCCTCGAAGGTGTGTTTACAACAGACTTTCACTATCTTCTATTTCTTTCACTCTACTGATACTCCTGCATACAAGCAAATATGCTTACCTTGTGTATACAATAGGTGCACCCCCAAACATAAGCGCATATTATTAACACAGTAATTATACAGTAAAGGCCGTTGCATACCAGATATTTTTCGTTATCTAAATTGAACATAGCTAATATTTAACAAACATTTGCATTTCTTATTGTTCCTTGCACACCGAGTACGTAATTGTCATACAAGGTTGATGCGTTGAATAGTGGAATCGAAATAATTTAGATTTAGAATTTGATAAATTTTCCCATATATTAAAAATGACAACAATAGATCATCAGTATTTACTGAATGGGAGACACCTGACCTTCAGGCAATAGCAGAGTCATCTCTGAAATTGGTATGCAATCGGTTTCCGCACACTATTTACAGATTATAGATGGTAAATTATGGAACTTATTCAGTGTGCAATGGCGCTTAATAAAAAAATATAAATATATTTTAAGTTACAAGAATAACTGTCTATATGCCTTAAATTAATTACCTGATTTAACTGGATAAGTGAGTATTTTGTATGATTCATTTTAAACAACACACAAGTAGCTTTCTAAAGCCTTTGTGTTTTGTCATGTATCTTTCAGTTCTAGTTCCCTTCTGCAGTTTAAAAAAAAAGCATCATACTTTAAATTCCGACACCATTTACTGTATGTCATTAAAATAGGCAGGGTTGTGTACCAAGGTCATGAAAACCAGCACATTTAACAGTGCTTGCAAATCTATTAAGTGCAATTCTGTGTTTAAAAGTAGACATGCATAAATACACCACAATTAAGACCAACTGAATACATACCTGTGTATAAGATGTGAACACAATTTATTTCTCTTTTATATCTGAAACAAATTTAAATTGGGTAAGATAAACACAAACCTACATTTTTTGTGTTTCCTTGCACTGTGTGTAGTTTGCATGCAGAAAATGTATGCTTGCATGATTCTTACATCTTTCATTTGCATGATGAGGTATACATTTCACTTAGGAGTTATGTCATATAGGATTAACACAAGTCTTAGTCTTTAATATTTTAAATAACAGAAGAAATGTATTGTATTATATAAGATATCACATACAGTTTTGTACACGTGCACATGTACTGTACAATGCTAATACATATATTTATTTATTTTTATTTTTTGTATTAGGCCTATACTCTGCAAACACACAGAGTAAATAAGCTATTTCAGTTATTTAATGTAATAATAGTATATGGATAATTCACTTGTTAACTACTCAAAATTTAACATAACTTCACATTATGCTTAAAGCTTGTTCTGTAGACCCAGCATGCTGCTTATGTGTTTGTCTACTAAAAATAACCAAATTATACGGCTCACTACTTGCTGCTAATTAGAGAAAGCTTTCTGGAGGCGTAATTATTCAAGGGAAAGGAAAGCACTATTTCGCTGCAATTTGTTGTATGTGTTGTTTTTCTTTCTTTCTTCTCCCTTGGCTGCCAATTGTCTCAGGTCTCCACTGGTTCACCCGCCAAGCCATGGATGTCGCTCGACCCACAACAGCCCAATTCACACTGCTTCCGGCTCACGACTAACTCAGAACTTCTCTGTGTCTGTTCCTACTCTCATCTACACTGGTATGAGACTGCATAGGCTCAGGAGCTGGGGAGAGACGGGCCATGAGCACAGGGGTCAGAATCTAAAGCCAGGCAGGCAGTGTAGGCAGGTACCATGCGTCTGTACTCCCCACTAGCCAGGGAGTGTTAATACCAACTCTTCAGCTTCCAAAGCATTCCCTCCCCTCAAAAACTGATCAGAGCAGCTCATACTGATACCATTAGCTAAAGAAAAAAAATAAAGGATTTTCCAAGCCAAGTATTAATAATATATATATACTTAAAAAAAAAAAAAAAAGATGGAACACAATTACATCAAAACATTCGGCGACTTTTATTTCTTTCTTTATTTTCCATTTTTAGCTGTGACATGCTGTTATTAGTTGCTGGAATAAGGAAACATGACTCATTTCAGTTCCAAGTTGTGCTGTGGTTAGCTGAAAAAATCACTGTACAGTGTCGTGCTTCACAGTTATTTTCGTTATTTTTTTTTTTTTAATGCAATTCATATCTTACTGAAGTCGTGTGTTTATATCCATAAGCTTGCTTTACTTTCTGTCACACATCTTTCTGACTGTCAGCCATTTTCCCTGGCCAGCACCCTAAGAAGGCAACCGGCAACTTTCGTCCGCCTCCTCCCCAGCCTGCACGCATACAGCAATTGGTTGCCCCTGCCTCCACCCTCCCACCCCCTCTCCACTTCACCACCTTTCCCAAGTCTGGGTCATTCCACTGTTGCTAGTGTCCTTTAGCACTTGGGTACTGAATGTGTTTCCACCTTCTTCTGGCAGGACTCCCTTCAGTGAAGATCCCAACCCTAATACTCATTCATCAGGACCCTCCACCCCACTGAAAAACCAAACTTATTCCTTTTCACCTTCCAAGTCCTACAGTCGACAGTCCTCTTCTTCTGACACAGATTTGAGTTTGACACCTAAAACTGGTAAGGCACTGCCACCCGCTTTATGTTGTTTTTATTTTGTTGTTTTTGTCAGGGGTTTTATTTTATTTTTATATTTATTTATTTTGTGTTGTACTTTTGTACCACATTTCTCCCCTACCACTTGCTTTCTTCCATTTTGAACCAAAAAAAACTTGTTAGTCGAGCTCCTGTAGTAATTTACTGGGCCATAAAATATTTTTAATAATGAAAATTCTGACACGCAAACTTGAGACATATACTGAGCATAAAAAGAAACTTATCGCTTATATTTGAGCATCAAAAGAAACTTATCACTTATATTTGAGCATCAGAAGAAACTTATCTTTTATGTTTGGATACTATTCACTAGAGGTGAGCGAAAAATCACCTCTGTTTTAGAGCAGGTGCAGTGACTTTTTATTGTGCTGATTAACAATTAACATTTTACTGTCTGAAGTTATGGGGGGATGGGGGATACTGTGAAAGTCAGGCTAGTAGCGTGTGTGGCCACCGTTGGAAGCAATACAAGCAGTACATCTGCAACGCATGCTTTGCACCAGGTTTCAGATGTTGTCTTGTGGAATCCTGGCCCATTCCTCTTGTAGTGCCTGGATAAGCATCTGCCTGTTCAGTGGTCTCCAATCCCTAGAAGCCACATGTTTCCCAGTTCGTGGTCTGTCATTGACAGAGTGTGTCTGGTTTAACCATCTCGCCAGGTTTGAAATTGCTGGCTGTGAGCACCCAAGACGGCAAGCCACAGTACGCTGCCCTAGTCCAGCCTCCAACATGCTGATTGCATGAAGGCGCTGCTGTCTTGACAGACGTGGCATATTGGTGTTTTTATGTGATTTTTTTTTTATTGCTTTTATTCAAGCTTGCAATTCAACAGCTGAAATCACTCCATATCCAGTGTCCAATCAACTGTCTCACTAATTAGGCGATTAAGTGCATATGCTTCAGTCATAGTCAGTGAAGCGTGTCATTGTCAAGGATGAATGATCAAGTGATTAAATAGAAGCCAAAAACATTTTGTCAATGTCTATCATTTATATACCTTATTTATTCGAAAATAAATGTGTTATAATAGTGATAAGTTTCTTTTGATGCTTAGTAAATGAACACTTATAGTAAGTGAGTCATATATATATATATATAAAAACTAATAGCAATTCCATATATGTAAATCATATGAACAAGTTTGACAAAATTTATATGTTTTTAGCTTCAGTGAATAACTGTTCATTTATTTAAGAAGTATCCATTTAGACTGTAGATTGTAAATCACTATAAATTTAACATTAAAAACACATTTATGGCATATTTTTAAATCATATAAATCCTTAAGTTGGTGTCATTTTAGGTTAGTTATGTGTTTTTAGTGCATTTAATGCTTTTTGACCAAAGGCTAATGTTTATATGCTTTATACATCTTGACCTCTTTGGAGATGACTGTGCCCATAACTAGCAGTGCCCATATTTAGCAGTACTGTATATGCGCAGTGAATTAAATTGTGTGATTTATTTATTTTTGTATTTATTTAGTTTTTAAAGGTGGAAGAAAACAATGTTTTAAAAAATAAATAAATACATAACTTTAAAATCATTATTCATCCTAGCCGTAATTCATGTTTAAATAATAACAGAAGCAAATAAACTCTAAATGGAGAAAAATAATTCCCTTTGTGTGTAAAGTAGCATTAAAATTGGATACTGGAAAGTCACTCTGAAAGTCCAGATAAGTGCCAAGGTGTAGAGTTATTTTTTCTTTATCAAAGAAACTGATAGTAATAATGTTATAGAAATAAACCACATGTCATCTGCTTCTTTTACTGCACTAGGTGGCACCCATTTGCCCGATAATGCCATTATATACAGTCAATTCTCATTAATATGAACTTGAATTAAAATAATTTATAATGCTACGAGTTTTCTACATGATCGCGAACTAATTTAGCAGTCGCTTATTGTAAATTCAATCTTGTAATATAAATTCATTTAACACAAATTTCCTGTTTGTGCAAATTATTTTGAAAAGGATATTGGGAAATGTAATAACTTGCATCCACATTATCGTCTTTGTGCTTTATTTTTGTGCCGTTTTGATCCTATCATGCATTTCGAGTTACCATAGACACAGTTTTCAAGTTACCGTAGTGCTCACACATCAATGCTATTTCCATGAAGCCGCTCAAAAAACATGCATCATCCTTGCAGACAAAAGTGGAGGTGTTGAAAACGGTGGATAATGCACCACCATACAAGAAAAAGAAAGATATTGCTTCAGATTTCAACATTCCCATGAACACTTTTGTCAGCCATTCTAAAAAACTGGGATGCAGTAATACTGGCCTATGAACCCCAAACTGGATGCAAGTCATCTGTGTTTCTGATTTGCTCAATACCCTGATTTTGAGGAGGCCTTGCTTTTGTGATTTAAAAATGCCCTTGATCAGAATGGGACATGCCAATTTCAAGTGCAGTTTATTTGCAATGTATACTTTTTAAAAGTTCACTTACAACTGTATTTTCAATAACATGCACAGGACTTTTACATTTGTAATACTTTTTATTGTACTGTCATTTAAATGTGATTTCAGTGTTACAGTAACTTCAATAAAACTGACAGTATGTATTTGGCATAGACTCCTGATAATAAGAATTACTTAAGACAATTTTATTTGCTGGGCTCTTCAAATTCATGTTAATGAGAGTTGACTGTACAGTATATTTCATTTAACCATTATTATACATTTCCTGTTCAAAAGTAATTATTTAACAAAAAGAACTAAACATTGGAGTACGGTGGCTCAGTAAGGACAGGGTAATAACATGTTATTAAATTATCTAAGGAACTCGACATTTTCAAACTGTCATGTCGAGATCACAAGATTAATTATCTCGGGTTTTTCATATAACGGTGTGAAATCTCTACAAAAGCATTTTTTTTCCATGCCCTCAATGAGCCACTGCATGAGAGGAATGAATGTCAAATTAAATTTAAGATTGTTCTGAGAATTACCCTATGTATAGTCTATATGTATTCCATGTCACAGAGTGTGATAGCTGTTAGTGAGCCAATACAGTATAATGACTTTTGCTTGCCATGAACAATGGTATAGCACTGCATCGTGCCTTTTTTTTGTTGTCCATTTTTTGTAGTTGCCAACTGATACTTGTTCTAAGCCTTAAGCATGCTTTCCTTCCAGTTTGTCTGTCATACCCATTATCTTGTGACTCTTCATCTTTCTTCTCTACCACTTTTCCTCCTGCAGCCACTTCCCCCAAGGGGCCTAGGATTTGCCTGAGTCCCAGCTCCCCTACTCTGTCCTCTGATTTCCTAACTCTTACAAACACTTTTCAACTTCCCATGGGGTCTGGGACTAGTCTTACTCCTCACTCTGGCCATGCAAACCCAGTTGGTCTGAGGAAAACTGTCTCTTTCAGTGAGGATTTGCTTCTGGCTGCCTCTGGTAGGACTAATTGATCGACAAGTGCTTTGGCTACTGTATATACAGTAAAGATTCACCTCTCCAGTTTAACAAACACCTCTTTTAGCTTTTAATTTCACTTTGACTATAGTGACTTTGTGATTCTAACCTATAACTTTTTTTTTGTTAATTGCACAGTTTAAGACAATGTGTTGGTGGCTTGCACCCTCTAAAATACTTAGTTTACCAGTACACTGTTATTACTTTAACATTTGTGTATATCATGTATTGACCATTATACAGATACAGAAACTTTTAATCGCATGATTAAACAAAATTATTTTCTGTGCTGGCAATATCCTATGAGGTTTACGTGAAATATAACAATTGTCCACCAGGTACAGTAATAGTGACCAAAGTAGGTCCCTTTATATTAATTTTATGAATGAAATTGCTCTTTATCCATACCATGCATGCATACAACAACTATACTACCTACAGTAACAATAACAAGTGTGGATCATGCCATGTTCACCATGCATACATTATTCATTTCCTTGTCAGGTCTTTTTCCTTTATTTTTATTTTAAGTTGCCTGTGGAGTGTTTTGTGTACCTGTATTTGTTACAGTGCAGGTCTTATATCATTCAATTAGGTATAGCTATACTGGTGTCAATTAAAAAAAGATTTATGATTACATGGTTTCCTTATTTAGTGCACAGCTAAAAATATCAGTATTTATAGAACCCTTTTGACTGCAGTTCGCATTTGGAAGTGATGCTTTTAGTAATCTTGATTTAATATTATGAACCAAAATTAATCATGGAATGAAAACCAGAACTTTATTCAAACCAGTTTTTAAAAGTATTGTTAACTGAGTGTACTTCATGTCCATGTAGCAGATGCCAAACTTTGGATGTGTAATACAGAGCTGGTATTAAGTCACATGGTGTATATCCACACATGCTGTGTCGCCAACACAGAGTGGTGGATTTTGGTACTTGCATAGAACATGGAGAACACAGTGACACTATAAAAAACAAAAATGCCCATAGTTGTCACTGTTGAAGCCCATATCACATGAGCTATGAGTGTTATGACACTTAATGAATTAGCTGATGCCTCAAACACACAGTTCTATAGCTACTCATATTTAATTAACCAGCCAGGCTATTGGGCACAATATTTATGAAGTGACATCAGCAGAGATACCCTACGACTTAGGGGTATACCAGCGAAAAGAGAACAAATTAGATAAATATTGTACCTAATATCTTGGAATCAGCTAACCCACTGATGCCACAAGTATTATATGTAAATTATTTAATTTGGCTTATTTTTGGAGATGTTATGATTAACCTATCAGCTGTCAAGGGTTCACATAGATGGGTGGGAGATGGGGAAGAACGTTTCATGGAAGAGCATCAGAAAAAGGAGCATGCATCTCGGGCATACAAATAAAGTTTAAATCGATTGCCAATTTTCTTTTTAGTGTAAACTGAAAAATAAATAACGTTAAAACTATTTTATGGTGAACTAGTCAGTGTTTACATGGATCTCGTGTTTTTAATTATTTATATGAGAAGAGTTTTATGTAATAAGTTAGAGTAACACAAGTGAGAACATTGGCATTGTTTTTCTTTCATCATTGTGTTCTCCATGGCTTGTTCTGTGCCTGTATAAAAACAATTAGGACTGTCACTCTGTCGCCTAGATAAATCACTGCATGTTTGGAACCCAGTTTAATTGCTGGCCTATGGGATGTTTGTGCTGTTTCACATTTTTCTTTTCAATATATATTGTCGTTTGTTGTGTAGGAATGGGAAGTGGTGGGAGTGCTGGGAAGGAAGGAGGACCACCAAAAACCCTTTTAAGGCAACAAACCCAGACAGCGCTTGAGCAGAGGGTGAGGACTTTTTATTTGTGAAGGAGATCTACATTATTCCAGTAAAGTAGAATTACAGCCACGAAACCTGGTCACTTCTGACATTGTCTTTGGCACTCTTAAAATTTCAGATAACATATTATTATTATTATTATTTATTTCTTAGCAGACGCCCTTATCCAGGGCGACTTACAATTGTTACAAGATATCACATTATTTTTACATACAATTACTCATTTATACAGTTGGGTTTTTACTGGAGCAATCTAGGTAAAGTACCTTGCTCAAGGGTACAGCAGCAGTGTCCCCCACCTGGGATTGAACCCACGACCCTCCGGTCAAGAGTCCAGAGCCCTAACCATTACTCCACGCTGCTAGGCATTAGCATTTACAGTTTCTGTTTTATTTAGAATTCCTACCTACTATAATCTATAGAGGGTTTCAAATTCTAGCATTTGTTCTAGAAACCCCTGTTTGTAGTTACAACAAATGAAAAAAATGGAAATGACTGAATTCAACAGCAGCGCACTGCATTCACACTACAGAGACAATAGTGGAAACACGTTTGTGGGAATTACTGTTATTTATTTTTTAAACCAACCTTTATTTCAGTGAATGACGTTCTCTTTTCATTCCTGTTTATTCTTGTTTACTTTGTGGCTAAGGGAGGATCGCCTCGTATGTTCAGGAGGCGGGTATGTTTTGAAAAACATTGTGTGAATTTTTTTTTTCCCCCTAAATTATCTGATCTTTTTTCCTTTTTAAAGTTGGATCCAAAATAATGTACTTTTTTTGAGTCCAGAGGAGAAAAGGGTTTTGGTTTGTTTAAATCTTTAAACCTTGATGTCTCTATAGAGTATTTCAAAATACTGTTCTTTCCTGTCTTAGGTGTATTCTTGACATATTTTCTAAGCTTGCTATAACTATCTGTCTCTCATTACAGTATATGTTGTAGCCCAGCAGGTAGATGGAAGATGTTATTTGCCAGAATACATAGCACACAGTACGGTACTTCATCTATCAGACACCAAGTAAATATAAACTTGCTAACACATGTACACTGAAATATCCCACTCATTTTATATTCACTTTTACATAACAACATAAGCCTGTGCATTGATAAAAGGCAGTTAACTGCAGATTCCAACAGTACTGTCAATGAAAAAAAAAGTGATCTAGCCATGGATTTATAATGATTACGGGGATAGATGTATATAATGTAATGTTGCAGTTGTTTGCATCTGAGATGAGTGACGCCTTTCTGGAAGAGCCTGGCATACACTGCATTTAAAGGATTCAGCCTTTATCTAGCACTCTGATGTGTATGTCTGCACAAAATATCAGGCTGAGCAGTGCAATGACAGCTGTATTGTCATGCATTCAAATAATTGAACTCCAGAGTAAGATCAGGACCAAAACCCAATACTGGAGCAAAACCCGCAACATAAATATCAGTAGAATGTGTCAGTGCTGGTATCAGTTGACAATGGAACCATAATGACAATGGAACCATAATGCCCTACCAGAAATGTTCAGTAGGTGCTAGTTACGGTTTACCATAAAATATAAAATACACATTGGAAAATTCAGGCAGAGAATTTAATTAGTCTGAAAAATAGGCTTCAAAAATATGAAGGTAGGTTGATTTGAAGCTGTTTGATAATCAATGTATAAACTGTGACCTTTTATTAATGTTTTGAGAAATGTAGATACATTATTTCTGTATTGTAGAAGTACTTGTTTGTTTGTTTTTTAGTATGTTTTGCTTTTGAAATGTGCTTAAAAAATAAAAAAAAGAACAATTGTTTTGGATTCAGTAACTTCACGCCTCATATTGTTCTGAGCATGTCAATTAGAATTTGGCATGGTCCGACTGTAACTGTCAGGTTACATTGTAAGATACTTTCCTTTTTGTTCTGGTTGTAAAATTATTTTGATCAGATTAATATATTTCATAAAGCAAGCATTGACATTTTTCTTTTTTCATGCTTTGGAGCCACACTGATTAAATATATCTAGCTAATTAATGAAATGCCAATGTTGCATGAACTAACTACTTCAATCATAAGAATAAATAAATCAAACTCAAGACCTGACTATTTTTGCTCCACAATTCTTTTTTGTTTCAGTACTGCCGTTTGTGTTTGCAATGATCTGTAAAATGGAGAATGTACCTCAAAATATTCCTATTGGAAGGCAAACCTTTCCAAAATTATCATTTATAGATACTTTAAATACACAATAATGACAAAAGGGTACATGCTTGTTGGTTTTGAAGTGGGAATTAAAATCAAAATCTGCCTGCCTTAATTATCATTATTGTAATCTCTCCTCGAAGACTACCAATATATGATGTGTTTTTGCATGAGGAACTTCCTTTAATTGTGTGCATGTATACAATTTAAGATTAACACAATCCCAAATATCTCTTAAAGGGAAAGAGATTGGGTTCTTATTTGATTGTGTGGGATGTGCAGGTGTGCATGTTTTGTCTACTGCTTGTAAAGTTCAGGACAGTTGACTCAGGAGTAGGAGCTAAAATTCCTATTATTATGGTATTATTATTATTTTTCAATAGTGTTCTTCATTTCCAAAGTATGAAGTGCTTTTAATATGTGACAGTTTTAGAACCCTGGTGCAGTTTATAAGAGAAATAGGTTTAAGTAAAAAGTTATTTGTTGCGTAACACCTCTGATAATTAAAAATAATAATAAAATTATATATATATATATATATATATATATATATATATATATATAAATAAAAATGTAAATATATTAATGTCCCTAGGTCAGTAGGTTCAACATGTGTTTTTTTAAAATATGAATGTACTTACATTTAAATTGAAGTTCTAACAATGTACTTCACTGCTTTGGTAATCTTTTTTTCTACATTCTCTCACTTATTTACTCAAAAATGCATTATTTTCTTCACATTACTTTTATTTTTCTATTATCCTTTCCTGGCATGATATATTCTTTATCATAATAGGTATCCCATGATTACTGGTTTTCATTTGTTTTATTTGCTGGAGTTAAAGTATTGTAGTCTAATGTGAAAGTGAGCGGAATAAAGAAAACAACATTAACACTTTGATCTTTCTTTCAGGAATTCCCATTTTTCACCCTGACATGTTTTCCTCCGGGTTTCCTTGTCCATGTTGGTGGTGTAGTCAGTGCACGGTCAGTGAAGCTTCTGGATCGTATCCACAATCCTGGTAGGTCATTTGGAGTCTAGCATTGCAGCCTTTTGGATGTTTGATAGCAGGTTTATTTTTTGTCCATATAACACATTAATTGGCAAACATTATACATCGAGAAACGCAGGTTCTAATTTAAACTTGGCTGGGATTCACATCTAGGCTTTTATTTTGATAATCATTAAGTTAAAGAACTCTACATTTTATTTTAGAACTGACTTTAAAACTCTACTTTTAGAGTGTTGGGTTTATCACTGTTATTTATTGACAGTTTTGTTCAAAGGAAAACCCAGACTTGGGGCCTGATTCATTAAAATTAAATTTGCTTGATTAAAATGTGTACTGTACTTTTTATATACATTGGGTAATTTTTTCAAATTCACAACCTGATTTGATTGTTTTTCAGCATGCACATTGGAAATAATATCTTCCCATAGACATCTAGTTTCTACACATTTCTGAAGTGCATATTAAACACTGGAATATTATCTATTGAAGAGGTAGAAGTGAGGCATTCGATTTGTTATTTGTACTACATTTTCTTGTGAAATGTATATAAATGTAAACCTAAAGACAGGTCAATATATCTGCCTTTGAAACAGCACTATATTAAATTGCAGCTGTCTAAATACATTTTGTTTCAAACAATATAATACAAGTTATTAATTGTTACATTTATTACCTTTCTAATTGCACATTTATTTGACCTAAATATGGTAACTAAACTGGTTTCTAATGCCCATGTTTATTACCATTGTCATTCAATAAAACAAGTTAACGTTTGGTGCACACACAAGGAATATGCAGTGTTAAGTGACTGCCTGTTTTCTTCTACACCGTCAACAGAAGCTCATGCAGGCTTTGTTTACAGAAATGTATACGTACACAACATCATTGCTACTGTTCTGTTATTTAACCTGTGCAATCCGTGTTTATTCAATGTACTGGACTACTATATGCCCTGCAAAGTCTCTTTCAAACACAGATGTTTGTCTTGGATTAACAAGCTTGTACCCTTAATTAAACCTGTAAACAGTTCAGTCTGCAGATCTGTTACAACTTTGCATCAAACAAATAAGCCATACTGAGCTAAAGCCCAGTCACAGATACCTGCTGCATGCTCCTTTCTCTCTGCCTTCTCTTAATAAACCTCTGATTAACTCTGTTGTCTGTGTCTTTCCAGTTCCTGTGGAGTGTTGTTGCCTAGTGTTGTGTGCCTGTTTGTAGTGTGTGTTATTTTTCTCTGTTCTGCTCCTATAACTGATCTACTAATTTGCTGTTTTGAACTCAGCCTTTGTCGGAATAATGGGTAACACAAGATCATACAAACTGCTAGACTGGAATAGTTTCTCTGCAGGTATTTTACTACTCCTTCAGTATTGCACATACTGACAGAAATTATGGCAGCTCAATGAAGTTCTTGCATTTTTGACATAAAACTGTGAGGAATGCAGAAATAACGATGTTTGTTGTTATTTGAGGTGGTGATGGGCTTTATTAAGTTTCTACAAAAGAATGTCACATTTATAATTTCAGTAATAGGAGTTTATCTTCAGACATCAAGTTATGGGCCTGCACCGATTCCATCAAGGCGCATGTAAAAATCAGGGTTTGCCATATGAGAGGCCACATGTTGAATTGCAGAGGACTCTTTTTTTTTTTTAAATAGCAGACATGTTATTAGCTGCAGTAACTTAGTACATTATGTGGCGGGACATGGTTCAGTCGATCAGGGGTATGTTATTGTGTTAGTCAAGTCATTAATTAACCTTTTAATGTAAAATGTATATGTAATGATTTGTATTTTAAGGTCATCACTAAAAATAGACACATTTAGGTGGCCAAAGTATACATGTTTCAAACAAGTCACCACATAAAGTATGTAAATCATTTGCACTACAAAAAAAAAAACAAAAAAAAAAACTTGGTAATACAATTATAGGAGGTTTCAGCAAGAAGTAAGTTAGAAAAACAGATCTTAATTAAAAGTTGCTCAAGGTTGCATTTTTTGTCCAAAACTATGTGACCTTATATCTCAGTGAAGGTTGATAGAGTCCTGGAATCCGATGTGCTTTGCTTAATCTAAAGACTTGCAGTGGCCTTTTTATTTAAAGTTGTATGTTCATTTTTCCTTATGGAAACGTTTTTGTAATTAATTATTTTACCCTACCCTACCCTCTATATTATAAAAACATGTCCAAAGTGGGAGTTCTAATTTCCTCCTTGTATAGCTATTATATTTGCACAGTAATTATCTGTATAAATAGAGCAATATGTGGGTTTAATCAAATTAACCCACTTGCTACATTTTGTAATGAGTAGGTGTACATATTCAAATAATTTCACATAATGAATATATTTATATTTAATATAAGCTAATAACATTCCTACTTAAGGAGTCATTAGAAGTGAAACCTGTGACATCAGTTAAACTTATGTTGCCCATCACCAGGCAAAGAATTAAACTGGTTTGTTAAAGCCCAGATAGAAATAACAAAATAATGTATGCCCCATCACCTTAATATTAAGCATCTGAATTATAGTATTTTGCAGCATGTGCTATTTCTTTAGT
Source organism: Acipenser ruthenus (assembly GCF_902713425.1). Lineage (NCBI taxonomy): Eukaryota > Metazoa > Chordata > Actinopteri > Acipenseriformes > Acipenseridae > Acipenser > Acipenser ruthenus. The sequence goes on from NC_081195.1 coordinate 45,825,638, forward strand.
GTTTGCCATTTGGTTAATTTACATACAAAAAAGGTTCATTGTTATGGTGCATGCTTTTGATGGATGCTTCAATTAGGCTTTTGTTATTCCCCACAGAAAGAACAGTATTGTGTATGAACCAAGTCAATCTTTATTTAATACACGGAATGAAAGTTTAATAAGCAGGAATGTTTAATTTAGAAGTGCATTACCCTAAGAGAAATTGGAAAAGTGACTGTACCATACAGCTGAAGGTACAGCAACAAAATAATGACTTATCAGGACATTGGTATGATTAATTCTCACTACAGTTTGTATGACTGACTGCATTTGCTTTTTTTCTAATGCACTTGTTCATTTCACACTTAGATTAGAGGCATTTTCTTCTGCTTTGATTATATTATACTTCTATGTTGTTTTTGTTTTTAAATTTGGGGTGAACAATTGTAAATATACAGTACAGCATTTCCACACGTTTTGATAAATAAACATATCTTTACACTCTTTTTCTAATCATCTAATAATGTCTTGTAAATTAAATATTTCTATATTCAATGTCACTTTAAGGCACCTGGAACTAACACTGAAATTATTATTATTATTTGTGTTCTACCTAGAAACATAAATACAATATTTTAGAAATTAATTGTTGATTAAATCATTTAATGAGGAATAATTAGTATAATCTACTTCTTGATTAAATCCATGGTAAACCAGCTAATGGCAATGTAGATAATGTGACAGATTGTAATTAACAGCAGTTCGACTTTCTGTATTTCTTGTTTTACTAATGTGTCAATCAAAGTTGTGCATATACTCTATGCAGTATGTTGAAGTCTAATGATATCTATTGATCTAAATATAATTCTGAACATTACATTTATAATATTTTTAAATAAGATTGGGATTGAAAAAAAAAATATTGACAAGATTTGCTAAATAGATTTTGTTAGTGAAAAAATAACTTAGTTCAAAATATTTCTGTTTGATACCAGTCTATAGATACATTTGGAAGCCAAAAGTGCATGCCATTGTTCTGCATATATTTTCAGGGCCATGACTTCTGCAACCATTTCAGAGAGCTGCCATACTTTTCAGTCTGTTCTGTCACGTGACTCAAGCATGCGCCAAGATAACCCACCATGTGTGCCTACTGTCTGCTGAATCCGCTTTGGCCTTTCCATTGCACTCAAAGCTTACTGCTTTTTCCAAACAAAAACTCCTGGAAGAAACCCACCAGAGACAATCGGGCATGTGCATTCCCGCATCCCAAGGGCCGTATTCATAAACTGATGGTAACTTGTCATAGTTGCAAGTTACTTCAGATAAAATCCAGATACATAAGGAATGTTTATTCTCATCTGTCTCTTTTCACAGTTTACCAGAAACCTCAGTTCATGGCAATCTGGTCAGTGACTGTTACGGTTGCTTAAGTTAACAGATTGCAAATTTGATTTTAAAATATATACACTGTTCCTAAATTGTGGCTACTCTATATAATATGCAGCTGAATGTCTGTCTGTAGCTTCATGGAATAGAAACCTATTGCTTAGCACAGCATACAGGGTGCTACACGTTTACTACTTGGTGAATTACAAAGGCATGTGTGACATGTTTAACATTTATGATTCTTCCGTATTCTAGTTTTATTTCTTTACATTAGAAAATGAAAAATTCCAACATAATGTTTAGATTATATTGTTATGGGATATTGTAACGTGTAAGAGAAAGCAAGTGTAACACTGGTCGATCAGTAGCTTTATTCCACTTTCAAAAGTAAATTCAGTCTGGTTCACAGTTTTCATAGTCTTATTGTTCATAACACAGTGCAAACTGCTACTTTATTATTATTATTTTTTTGTTTGTTTTTAAACTAGTACCTTATATATATATTTAAACTTGTACCTTTATAGATATATAGTGAAACTTGAACTGGTATTTTACAAAAACAAATCATTTATATATATATATATATATATATATATATATATATATATAGTGAAACTCTGATACAACGTACTGCCTTGGGACTGTAAAAACAGTATGTAATAACCAGGAACATGCACATACCTGCCAAATCAGCACAAAAATCAAAACCTAGTACAGTACTAATTGATTAATGTACATATACAATGTATGAATCAATATAAAACAATCTAACATGTAACTAGTACTGTACATTACTATACAGTATGTAACATTCTGTATTTTAATTATTTAATACAGTAATTCTATGTTGCCTTGGATAAAGATGGTCAGCTAAATCAATTAGAAAAAAATAACAAAAACATGTAATTAATGTACTGAATAATACTGTACTGTAATTAGTAAAATAAACGAATTAATAAAAAAAATACAGTACAGTAATAATAAATTATAGAAATAAAACTGATAATAATAATAAAAATAATATACAAGTCAATCAACGTTACCATACAAACTGTCGGTTCAGATACAGTACAACAATCATTGCCTGTACGCTAGTTTAAGAAGTCTTTTAGGCCCTGGCCACATTTAGAAGTGAGTTAAGGGTTCAAAACCTGTTTAAAAGTGCTTAAATCGATTTGTATCCACACTGAACACAGTTCATAACTGAGTTCAACAACCGAGTTTGAAACCTACTCAGGAGGTAGTCTCGAACTCGGTTGTCGACATAACTGGGTTAGATAAACCGGTTTAACTGTAATCTGGATGTGAACCATGTGCTCCGATATCCCCTAGTGCTTTGCGGTAGTATGTTGCCATAACCCCCCTGGTTACATGTAGGGTTGCCAACTCTGATTGAAGCTATTCCGGGAGATTTTTTTTTCCCCAACATGACATAATGTCATTAATTATACTGTGTTACTATCGATATGATAATTTTATTTCTACATGTTTACCCATCTTTTTGAGTATTAGTTTACTAACTACAGATAAAACAACAATGAATAGCTTTAAACTTTAAACCTTCATACTTAAATACTTAATTAACTGTAATTAAATGTTATGTTGTTTTTACCTTAAAGCTGGGTCGCCTGCGGAATGTCGTTACTCTCGGCTTCCTTCCTTTTAAATCTGTATTTCAGCTGGCCTCTTGCTGCTCTAAGCAACTCCAGGTTCTTTTTTAAGAACTGACAAGAAGTATGCCCTCAATGTTGGCCAGCTTTGTAGTACTCGTTCAATAGCGTGCAGAAGTGACAGCCACCTTGTTGGTACGTGCCAAAGCACATCTTTGTATTCCATTTCAACAAACTCGAAAAAGGACATAAGAGACTCTGTCTTCTTTGCCAAGGAGGAAAACTTGCTGTATACTTTGAGTACGAGTGTTTCTACGTCAAAACTCAATGTTCTCATCCCATTTGCACACCTTTTGTAAACCCACGGATAGAAACACGATTCTGCATACAAATAGTGACCATCCTAAACATATGATTAAAAACATTCCATATGGCCAGTTTATACGTCTAAAAAGAATATGTAGCAATGAGTCTGATTATGAAATTCAAGCTAAAGACATGCAGAACCGTTTTTGATCAAGAGGCCTGACGAAGACCTGTTGTGTCATAACGCGTAGTTCTACTACCTTTCTGTTTGTTCTACCTTTGTTAGTTTGCTCGGTTTAGTAAAAAACGTTTTAACTAATAAAATGAAGAACATCTTTTTTAAAAGTACAGTAAATCTTGTCCTTATTTTGAGTGTGCGACCAATTGGTCTTTTGGACTTCAATCTATAAATCAAGGTTGGTGGATTGATTTGAGAAGTGAGCGTAAGCCCAAACAGACTTTCTTTTGTTTTAATATATATATATATATATATATATATATATATATTGGTCACGCTTTATTTTAAGGGCTATTTTTGTTGGCTTATTAACTGTTAATAAACATTGTTAGCTATGGGTTAGGGTTAATAAAAACCTGATTTAATCTGCTAAACATTACTATAGTAACAGTTTGAACCGATTTCAAGCATATGATCGACTGGGTATTGATCATCCATAGGGCTCTGGTGTTTGCAGTTTCAGCTGGCCCATTATATATTATTTACTAACAGTTAATAGAAAATAAATAATGTACATTAACATGTTTATTAGCTGTTTGTTAACAGTTAATAAACAAAACAAAAAAAACGGCCCTTAAAATAAAGCTTGGTCTATATATAACATTTTTTATATAATAATATTATTTATTAACTAGAACTTGACATTCTGTAATACTGGAGTATATGTTTTGTTTGATGAAATAATAAAATATTAAATTTAAAAAAATGTCAACACTGTAAAATTTCACTTGTAGCATGTTGCACTGTGTGTATTGACAAGAAATAGACATGTTTATCGAACTGTTGAGGTCACATTAAACATTGTTTATTTGCTGTGCACTAAGAAAAGTGTTGAATTGAATTCTTTGCACCCTTTGTGAGACTTAAACATGTCAGAAGGTGTCTAAAGGTGGCTAAATTTAAAACAGGCATTTAGCGGCTTTTTTCACAGTTAGTCAAAACGTGTTTGTTAAAGCCATAAACGTTGTGTCTGGGCTGGTTGTCAACATGTTGAAAAGCCACATCAGTAAATTGTGTTACACACATTCCCCCTTTCCTTTTAGAGATTTTCATCTCTTCTTGATGAGAATCTGGGTAAGTGATCTATGAATATGGCCCTTTTATCCCACAGCCAATGTGACAATGAAATGCCCCTGTGAAACTGCTGTTGTGGATATCTTTTGCCATAATCAAGTTTTTAATTTTTTTGGCAAAGTCTTGAGTACGGTTAATGCACTGCATTAATTCTATATGTATGTTATTATATTTTGAATGGGCTTATTTAATTCAACCATTAGAAAATGACATACAGAGGTTCTTAATACATTGTTCATAAATGTAGCATGGTTACATTTTTGCAAATTACAATATAAATCACAAATAATTATAATCTAGATGTTTCACAATACAAGGTAGTAATGTTTTTCCCTTTATCTTTCAGATGAACCTGAAACCCGTGATGCCTGGTGGGAAGAAATCAGACAAGAGATCAAATCTCACGCCAAAGCACTAGGATGTCACGCTGTGATTGGTTACAGTGAATCAACCAGCATCTGGTATGTCAGAAGCATGATCATTCTAATTACTGGCAGGTTGTGTTAAAAAGGATCAGTTTCATTTCAGTAATGCATAATACTTACCAGTCCTTCTAGGGCAAAAATAACAAAAAAAACAACCAGATTGTTGTTCTTCCACACATATATACATAGTGTTATTGACTGTACTGCAATGCAATTATATTCTTCTTGTAGTACTGTGACCATTGCTTCCTTATATAGTAGTATGCTAGTATCACCTCTGGTGGTTTACATTTTCTTCCTGATTAACCCCTACATTTGTTTTCTAGTAACTTGAGTCCAGAAATGTGAGATGCCTTGATTTCTGTTTTCTTTTTTTAGTGAAGAAGTCTGCATCCTATCTGCATCTGGCACAGCAGCAGTACTTAATCCCAAGTTCCTCCAAGACGGCAGCTTGGATAACTACAGTGAACACAGGTTGTCAAGGCAGCCTACCTACTTTTCCACAGGGTCAGAGAAGGGAGAGTTTGATTTTTTTCCTCTGAGCAAGGATAGTTCTTCCGTGTTAGGGTAGGTTACAGAGTTACAGTGCAGGCCACAGGATCGGATACTTAACTCTACTAATACACTTTGGTATGTTTGCCTGGTCTTACATTTTGATTGAATTCTATTAAAAATGTAACTTTTAATTACTAACAAAATAATACTGAATAATAAATAATACTGTTTATGTGGAAATGAATTGTAATAATAAGCAGTTGATTGTCTTTTACTTCATCTCTTCAGACAGAAACTTTTAAGATTTGGTCTTAAGAGAGTTACAGATGAAGGTTATATATAGAGTTTGGTGTTCATGAAACTGTGTTTGGCAGTTGTTGTCTTTTTTACCAAGAGCCTTAAAGTGTCATGATTATAAAACTTTCATAGGTTATGGGTTGGAGGTCTTTGTTAATAGGGCCCTCTATTGCTGTTGAAGTTCACAGAATACATGTGAGTGTGTGTTAATTTTTTTGTGGACTGACTGGGACTGTCAAACATCTCAGATTAACCAAAACGATTTCTTTTTTGTTATTGTTGTGTTTAATTACTGTACATGTAATATAAGTCTGTTGTATTGGTATGTATTGAGCTAATAAAAAATAGTAAGGTTTTGAACAGTAAATGTATCCGTATTCCAGTGACATGAATACCTGGTATAATTTCAGATTAGAAGAGCCTTCTCCTCCCAGTTGTGGGTTTTGCCATATTCCCTATGATGAGCTCAACATGCCTTTCCCAGCACATCTCACCTACTGCTATAACTGCCGGAAGCAGAAAGTCCCAGATGTACTTTTCACAACAATAGATTTGCCTGTAGAAGCAGCAGTAACTGGAAAAGGATGCCTCATCCAGGCCAGGTAAGGGTATAACTTTTTAGCTATTGTTTATGTCAATCGTTTTTTTTCGGGGCTTTCGCTTTTTATATACTGTATAAAATTATTGTTTTCGGTTACTTTCCAAAATTCTTGGGCGTTTTTTTTCTGTCACCAATATGTATAGTAACTCGACAGTACTTGCACACTTCAGTTGTACCTTTTTTCCTTTGCTGTCTTCCACAACAGAATCCTTATGGTCACGAGCCCATTCTTCTGAGGTTTTTGTGTTTAGGCATTTTTTTTTACATTTTGCCACAATTTGCAATTCTGTTTTAAATTTCACGAGTGTGTCAGTACTCCCTATCGAACTGCAATATAGCTTAAAATCTCGTGAGCAAGAACAATGCTCTGTTTCTAATTGTAATCTGGTTTTAAATCTTACAAGCGTGTTACAGTCCTCCAATAGAAATGTAGGAATTTGCTGCCTCTCGGTAGTTGGGGTGGGTTTAAAGTATTTCAGAACGGATGCAAGATACAAGTCAGGAAGGAGGGACATTGCCCAACTGCACTGGGAAATTTTGTAGATTATTTTATTAATGTTTTTCATGGGGAAAGGGGTCAGGTCAACGTGAATTGAATAACCTTGTCCAGTGTTTTTCCAGTGTTTATTGGATATACACCAAATTATTATTACTTTTTTTTGTATCGGGTGTTTTTTATTGTTTTTAATTGGTTTAAACTGAAAATCAGAAGCCCTAGGTATAACTAAACTTTAAATTAATGTCTGGTTAAATGTTATAGTCCACAGTGCTTAGACAAACTCCGTCATTTAAGATTCCCTGAATAAAAATATATTCTGTAACAGAGAAAAAGAAGCATTGCAGTTCAATACAGTCAAACATGCTAGTCACAACTGCACAGTACTAATGAGTCTTCATGAGACATCTTTATAGGTGTGATGTAATGTGAACATTGAAACAAAAAATATCAGAAACAGAACAAGCTGGTAAATAGAAAGCTGTGTTTTTATACTCCGACCAACTCGCATTTTAACATGAGAGATATACAATTCAAAATGATAGTTAGATTAAATAGAATTTTATTGGCATCAATTATTTCCTGTTGGGTTCAAGTGACTACAGTATTTCTTAGTGACAAAAGCAAGAATAGAGTGTAGATCAAATGATATCAGTCTGTCAGTGAACTTCCTTTTTTTACAGATTATGCCGTCTTAAGAAAAAGGCTCAGGGAGAGGCAAATGCAACAGCCATCAGTAACTTGCTGCCATTCATGGAATACGAGCTGCACACCCAGCTAATGAACAAGCTGAAACTAAGAGGAATGAATGCCCTCTTCGGACTCCGAATTCAGATCAGTGTGGGGGAAAACATGCTGGTTGGGCTGGCAGTAAGTTATTTATTTGAGTTAATTATTGGCATTATTTAAATGCAAAGTATTTACAGAGACAGGTACCTTTTTTAATGGAACACGTGTATTTCCAAATTCATCATTTAACACGTATTTATACATTTCCACTTGTAAATGTTGATATATTTACACCAGTGGTAAGTTGTTCACCTACAATTAATATTTAATAAATTGCTTCAGGTGCTTAATGTAGTTTTCCCCGTGTTTATTTGACCTGCATACGTAACAAATTATCTGGAAGTGAAATACCATAGTAGAAAAAAAAAAAATGTTACCAGAAAAAAAGTATATGGTTTGCTGCTGTTTTGGTACAAAATAAGAAATTTGAGCACTAACCTTTTGTCCTTCTTTTATTTTCTGCGTTCCTCTCTGTAGTCTGCTACAGGTGTCTATCTCACTGCATTGCCAACTCCTGGTGGTATTCAGATTGCTGGGAAGACACCAAGTGATATGACATATGAGCAACATATATCAAACATGCAGAAGAAGATCAATGACACCATCGCTAAAAACAAAGAGCTTTATGAGATTACCCCTCCTGTAAGTAAAATCATAAAGTCCAACTTTTTAGTGCTGGGACCATTTTTTTCTTTTTCACTCAAAACAGCATTTTTTGTAAATATAAATACATTTTTGTGTTTACCAAAAATACATCATTAAAAAAAAAAATGGGACTGGGTAGCGTTAGCAGTGAGACTCAGATACCAGAATGCTGCAGTTTAAGCACATTTTATATACAACAATAAATAAACAACCAACCAGCACCACACCTTACCTTTACCATCACAATTCTAAACTAACACCTATGATCACCCTTTTTATACACCTGTGTGGCTCCAGTCACATTCCCACTGGGTTTTGCAGGGAGGAATTTAACCCCCTCCCTGCCACCCAGTATTTCCCACAAACCTGTTCACCGGCAGGGCTTTCACCCTGCCACACTGTCACAGGCCACCACTCCTCTATAAGCAGAATCAACTGGATTAAAGTATGAAAAGGAACAGGTTATACCAACATGTGTTATCTGGGAATTAAATGCATGACAAAATGGTAAAGAATGATAAAAACAAGAAATGTGGTTTAAAAATGCCTGTGATAAGAATGGGATATGGAGATTTCAAGTGCAGTTCATTTGCAATTTACATTTTCAATAAAATGCACAGTACTTTTAAATGTGTAATACTTTTCATTGTACTGTAATTGAAATTCGATTTCAGTGTTACTGTATTTTCAATAAAAACTGACAGCATGCTGGCTTAAACTCCTGATAAAAATAATTGCTTGGCACATTTTTATTTGCTGGTCCCTTGACATTTGTATTACTGAGAGCTGACTGTTTTTGTATGTAGCATATTTCTTTATATGTAAATGCATGTATTGTTTTACACAATTTTTCAAATTTATGTTATTTCTAATAAGATTTTTCCATTTTTTTTCAAGAAATTGTTTACCCTGGATCCAGAAGTGTCAACCTTCAAAGGCCAAAATACGGTAGCTGTTTTGTGGTATCGATATAATGCATGTTTTTTTGTTATTTGTATTGGTGATAATTGGTGTCTTCTGGCACATTAAGACATTACAATTACCCATCATGTAATGGGTTTTGTTAGAAATAATTGTTTGGCATTAACGGAATCTGTTTATGTTGAAGTAAGTACAGTGCTCCTCCTTTATAAGGCGGCCCTTTATACTGCGGAACAGGTTATAAGGCGGTACGGTCATGGCTCCCATTTGCCCCATAATGCCATTACACTAACACTAGTATTCTCTTTATAAAGCGGAACACAAACAGCACGGTCTCTTAACTATGGCTCCCGATCACAGCGTTATAAAGGTGGGGCACTAGTAATGAAAAAATATGATTTCTCTTCAATAAAAAGTATATATTTCACCTGTTTATGTTTTTAACAGGTATGTTGGATGTGTAAAATGGTATCCTGTTTCACGCTCCCCCTTCGCATTCAGTCATATGCTCTGACCAAAAACTGCTTTTTCTCATATAGAATGTGAATGCTGGTGATTTTATTTTCCAGATATTTTGCTTTTAGCACATTAACTGGGGATGTTTGAGGGCTTACTTTCTCACCATGTGGTGTGTTACATAGCTCTTCTTTTGCACGCACATGACCGTTTCTCCATCATCTGCTACGTGTATCCTTAACTGTAACATGTATATGGTTAGTTAAGCTTAAGCAGTGAAGAAAGATAAACAGTTACTGGTGATTGGGAACTAGGTATTGTACCTTGAAGTATTTGAAGGATTGCTTTTGTTCTAATTACGAGTCCATGTCTGTTCATACAGCATAGTACATTTCTTGACTATATTGCACCCCCAGAGCCCCTCTTCTCTACAGTATATGTGAATTGCCACCAGGGAAGAGAAAGTCTTTGCTCTTTTGCCTCCAAACTTGTATAGCCATTACTGTACAACCTAACTGTTAGCCCTATGTAAGTTATTTGAACCTTTCTTAAAATGGAGAACTTATACCTGTAATTTGCTTACTGTAGGAGATAAGTGAGGAAGTTATCGGATCACCAATTCCAGAACCTAGGCAGCGTTCCAGAATCTTCAGGTCCCACTCAGAAAGCTCTGATGAGATTTCAGAGCTGGACCTGTCGCATGGAAAGAAGGATGCCTTTGTTCTTGAGGTAAGTCAATCTAATGAACCTATATTTTATATTCCCCAGCACTATGATCTAATAATATTATGCATAATAGTAACAATCTAAATGCTCCAAATGCATGGTTATTATGCTTTATCCTTCTGAAATAGTAAGGGACCTCCCAAAGCTTATCAGTTTGTAGTAACATTGCACTTGTTGTATGGATTATATAACAGTTTAGATAATTGGGGCCATATGTTACACATTTTTAGTTACATTATATGAACAACATACATCAGAATGTTCTGTTCTAGCCCTACTCAAAAGCAAGACAGTTGCATGAGTAGTAATCTCATTCTTGTTTCAGATTGATGATGCTGATGCTGTAGAAGATATCCATTCTTTACTAATAGATGCCCCACTACCTGCAGGTGGGAGGATTTTATTTTTCATGAAAAGTATTTTTTAGGCTAAAACTTCTAATTTACTGTTTTTTTCACTTGTCCAGTCACATTGATACCAAAAAATAGGTGGAGACATCATGCATTCTTGGTCCCATCACCAGTAAAATTGCTGTGGTGGATTTATATCAAGCCATCCTAAATGAATTCTAAGAAAGGATATACAACCATTCTAGGAGTGAATCAAGGATTTAAAATGTGTATTCGCGTTAGTAATAGTGTCACTGCTCCCCTTTTAATTGTGCTGAAGAGTGTTCTTCATTTATCTGTTTGTTTGTTTTAACTTTAATTTGACACAGTATTTATATTGTTCACATGCCACACACTTTAGATTTATAAGATTAAACTGCTGCTTCCTGGTGTCTCATCACTTCTTTATTAACTTTTTTAAATAGGCTTTTACAGCTGCAATACAGAGATCATGCCAGGGATTTACAACTGGACAACTGGTTTACAGGTATGAAAATATGGAATCTTGCCAAGGCATGTATTGAATATTAATTGAGGTTATAGCTGATCTCAATCACATTATGAATGCTTCTCAAATTCTCTTTTTATCCTAGATGTTTACCTCTGTGAGAGTATTCAGGTTAAACAATGTCAATCTGACAAACCAAGGACTCAACAAGATTTTTAATGATCTCTGTGAGAATCTGTTAAAGGTAACATTTCTACTTCCTGTAGTCTGATACAGTTTCAACAGTATACAATAATGATGTATTACTGTCACTTCAGTTGTACTCAAAAATATTTGAGTATTTAACCTTTTTTTTTTTTTTTTTTTTTTAAACCATACAGAGTCTGTATTTTAAATTGCGTTCCATGATCCCGTGCTGCCTCTGTCATGTGAACTTTACAGTTGCTGTGCCAGAGGATGAATTAATTCAGGTGTGTTCAAAATATGTCTTTTGGGAAATTAATACACAACATGAGTATTTTAAAACACATTTTATTAGTATGATTTTAAGTGTTACAAGGATACTGTGGAAATGTCTGTCTGGGAAAGTATAAAGTGTTGCGTATCCAATTGTGATGAACCCACAAGACATTCTTTGCCACAAGGTTTTGACAATATTGGAATCTAGGAATATATATATAGAGGGAAATCTGTTTGTTTATCCGTGCGTCCGTCATGTATGGCACATTTCATTTTTACGTGTGCATGCAATGATTTATAGTGATTTATATACTGTTATTCGGATACCTCTAATTTAGTATTTACAGTCGTGGCGAGGCTTATATGTTCACCTTGTGTTGGATGTTCACTGACACAAGTTATTTGTTGGATGTTAAAGGTGGCTGTTACAGCAGTGGCAATGACTTTTGACAAAGACCAAGCTCAAGAGAGTTGGAAAGCTAGTGTCGATAAGGCACTCATGAAAGGTAAATATATATAATAATAATCGATTGTTTAAGAATTATGTGTTGTAAGTTACTGTCTCGGAAGCAGTGTGTGAAAAGTTTTAGAAGGTAAGTGGCCAATTTTAGTTTAGTTAGAAACCATGTATAATTACTCAATAAGGTGTATGTATGATTTACATTGAGTTCCCGGGGGATGAGGGAGCACTTGACAAGAATTACAGAGATTATACTACAAAGCAAACCAACCATACACATTAGTGAAGCATTACATTACAAGTAAGACTTCTGATTTTCAGTTTTAATCGATTAAAAACCGATCAAACACCTCCACTGTAAAAAAATGAAATCCGCGTATAGCCAATAAACATCGAAAACACAGGGAAAACTGTGGAAAAGGTTACTCAATTCACGTTGACCTCCCCTTTCCCATTAAAAAAAAAAAAATACTACCTTTCCCAGTGCAGCCAGGCAATGTCCCTCCTTCCTGACTATTATCTATATCTATTCTTGATTAATTCTGAATACTTCAAACCCACCCCACTGAGTGGCAGCACATTCCTACATTTCAATTGGAGACTGCGCTTGCAAGATTTAAAACAAGATTACAAGTAGGAATGGAGGCTTGTTTGCAGGATTTGAAGCTGTATTACAATTAAGATACAGAGGATTTAAAACAGAATTGCAAATTGTGGTGAAATGTAAAAAAAATGCCTACACACAAAAACCCCAGAAGAATGTGCCGGTGAAGAAGACAGTGAAGGAAAGAAGATACAACTTAAGTGTGCAAGTACTATCGAATTACTACTATACATATAAAAATAAAAACAGAAAAACAGAAGCCCTAGTTATAAATTGCCCATCATTATTGAGAAATATATATAGTGAGGATAATTTACGTTAATTGCAAATGCTGCTGATTTTACAGATCATAGAAATATAAAAATACAACTTTTATTATCATGTATCTCAATGCTCTTAAATGATCACAGAAATAGGAGGCTGAATGTAAGAAGAAAAATACGCTATAGATTTGTTTGCTAGCTAGTGTTCTTACAGAACAGTTTGGTTTTCCTATAGCTATGGACCATATCACCTTCTGGGTTGTAATTTTCTTTCTCTTTTTTTCTAGTCATTGCAGAAAATGAGGAACAGCTCCAGTTCCCATTAGAACTGTGCTCTGACTCGCCAGGTGCACAGCTCTTCTCACCCAGGAAAGGTACAGGTAAACCTGGTTTAAATTCATTTCAATGGCTTTATGGTCTATGTGCTACTGTGTGTACGCTAGATTTCTTGCTAAACAAATCCTTAATCGGCAATTGTAGTTTTTAAAATAGCTGAGATTATCACAAACTAAAAATGTGTGCTAAACCGGAAATGAATTTAATAATTATTATTTCAGTGAGGAGGCCTGCATTCAGTGTGATAGACATGTACCAGTATCTGTTGTAATTGTTGAAGTCTGCACTTTTTCCTAATTTGAATTTTCTCTGTCTCATTAGGGCTACTGGAGAGTGCGAGCGCACAGGCAATACCAGGAGCTCAGAGAGGTGCGTTATCGTGATTTCCGCACGTTGTAATTAATGAAAAGAGGGTGTTTTTATGATCTTCTATCAGACAGATAATTGCTTCATCAGAGGAGCATTGAGGCAACCAACGTCATCCATATTTTTTTCTGTTTTTTTCTTTGTTTTTTTCTCTGTGTGTTTTCAGCCACCTCAGTTGAGTACAGTTCCTTTGCAAACAGATGCAACAGCTGGATAGAGCTCGTTAAAGTGAAAGCTCTGACCATAAGACGAGGATCAATTAAGACAAGTAGGAGGACGTTGTTTCTAGCGCACTATGGTGATAATCTGAGCAATGACAGATCCTCCAGTAGTGACGGGGGGGACTATCCTACCCAGCGTTGGCATTGCAGATCAAGCACAGCTGATTTCAGAGTGTGAAAGCTGCAAAATTATAGCCTAAAGACTTCAGTGGAGCAATGGAATCAACATGATTTGGTAGCATTACTCTGTACTGATGAGAGATGAAATTCCACTTTCTTTAGATTATAAAAGACAAAAATCTTTGAATATTGGCAAAATTATAGTTTCAAGAAGATAAAATAAACCAGAAGTTACATTACAAAAATGTAACATCTTTCACACTCTTACGCCAAGAATCTTCTTTTAGCAGACTACCTGTTTTTGCCTTTCTTTCTTGTCATGTTCTCTGATTTATTGTTGGTTACGTCATGACCATAAATTTGCCTTACGCCTCTTTTATGTCAATTAACATTTTATTTCAGCCTATTTTTATATGTCTTCTTACTGCATGCTTTGCATGATTACCTCTTTCTTCATGGCAGGCAATGCTTGATGTTACATCGCTGAAGCTTCAGAGATTGCTGAATGCCGTCACACAGCTTCTGTATTTTGATACACTGAAAACAATCATTTTAATTCACATAGACTTTGTAGGTTACAACTCCCCATACTAAATATTCTGTTTCTTCTTTCACCCTTATTTTTTAGCATCTTCTCTTGAAAAAGCCAGTCCGCAGGCTGAAGGTCATGCGCGTGTACGTTCTACTACAGCATACACAGGCTCTACCATTACAGTCGTCAAGATGACTCCACTGTCTTTCATCCCTGGAGCAAAAATAATCAAATATGTCGGCATCATCAACATGTTCTTCATTCGAGAGACCACGTCTCTACGTGAGGTGAGCAATCAAACCAAACGTTTAAGACAAACTTAAGAACTGTACTTATCAGTGAAAGGATATAAAGCTACAAATTAATGTTTCTTTAATTCTTTACCCTTCCATTAACTTTTTATGATGTTTTCATTCCCGAATGGTATCAAGTTCATGCTGATGGTTCCAAGTTCTGCTGCTTTTAATATGAGATTTTTTTAATCATATTTCACTGTTGCTCAGTCTAACTGGCTGACATATTGCTTGCAAGCCTTTGTGGGTTTCGCATGTGTTTTTTGCATCCTGGACTAGAGAAATAATGTAACATTGTAAGCATTCAATTCTGTTGACTATACTTGCTTCTATACTTTATAGGTCAGGTCAACAGGTTTTTTTTTTATTTTTTTATTATACTTCAGTATGTATTTAAATAATATTTAAATGTATGTCAATTTCATACTTTCATTTGGCTTTCATTAAGTATTCAAAATTTAATTATCAGGATAAAACAAATGGTGCTACTTTTGTCTATAAACATTATAATCCACTGACTGATTATAGTTGCACATTTCTTTAAGTGTGTATCAATTGTGTCATGAAGAGCTTTCTTTTTTGTTGTTTCACACAGGAAGGTGGTGTCAGTGGGTTTCTCCATGCTTTCATTGCAGAGGTGTTTGCCATGGTGAGAGCTCACGTTGCAGCTTTGGGAGGAAATGCAGTTGTCTCTTATATAATGAAAGAATGTGTTTTTATGGAGAATCCAAATAAAAATCAGGTAATGAATAACTGTTTTCCCCTATCCATTCCTATAAATAGTGCTGCTTATATTTTTCTTATAAGTTCTGTTGTGGTCTGTCAAAGGTATTGTGAGGATTGTTTAAGTTTCACTGCAGAGTTTTTAACATTTAATACAATGGGGGTTCTTTTCAAATCTTTTTAACCCAAATATAAATTAAACCAAGTAGCCACTTGTTAAAGTTATACTAGAAATAAACACATCACGTATTGAATTGAAGGCCATTTAAAAATGGCTTGGTTGCTTTTTTTCTTATTGTATAACTTCAAAGAAACTTCGGGCCCAATCAGTTACCTTAGCTGGGGAAAAAAAAGCAATTAACTCCTTTGCAGCCACCATTAGGTGGTGACAGTATTTTTTTTATATAAGCTAATTTGTTTATATAAGCTCAATTTTATATTTATTTTATTATTAGTTAATGTTTGTATTGTTATGCAGTCCATTGGCATATTTATTGCAGTTGTTCATTATTTTACCATGTGATGAAGTTGGTTATGTTAAAGTAAAATAACTATAGTTTCTATAATTATGTTAAATTGTGAAAAAAAATCCCTTTAGGTTTACTCCAGGGTACCTTATTTAATTTAAAAACATTTTTTTATATATATTTGATCTTATAAAGCAATACATGTTTTGTTAGAATTAAAATGTTGTACTGTGTTCTGGCAAGGGTCTGGAAATAATAAAAAAAAAAAAAAAAAAAAAATACAATGTTTATCACTCTACTGTCTCAGTTAAGTGTTTTTTATAGCGCTTTAAAGACGTGTGGTAACAATGGTCATAAAATGCTTGGCTTTGTGGTGACATCTATGATAAAAATGCTTGGCTGTAAAAGGGTTAAAGAAAATAGCTTCATACATTAAACAAAGTGGATGTGGAGACATTTTTAATAGAATCAAAATACAAAAAAAGTTTGGCCCTTAATTTACACTTTGAAGTAAAAAAATTGCTTAACGTTCTGTAGTCTGGATGTTTTGCTAGTGGTTGGCAGGGATGGGGTTAATTCCTGTCCCTGTCAAAACCATGTGAGACTGTGGCTGTTCCAAACTGGAATAATTGGTGCTAAGTGGGAGCAGCCACATTATATAAAAAAAAGCAGTTGGAGCTGAATAGAAAAGAAAACCAGGGAAGGCTTTTGCCCAGCCTGGTTCAAATAAAGAAAGGTTTTGTTGGGGAAACGGCTCAGCCGTCCCAAACCTGTAGCTAGGAAAACTGAAAAGTTTAGTCTGCACTCTGTCGGGAGTTAGGTTTTTGTTTTGTTTATTTTGTTTGTTTGTAAAAATAACCGTGCGCAACCACGCTAAAATTGCAGTTTCTTTGTCTGGATCAGTGTTTTTAAAGGGTCGAGGCAAGGGCTTTGCACAGTTCTTAGTCAGGGAGTACTTTCTCGAAGGTATTTGTATTGTTATTCAGTGGTTTGTCAAATAATAATAAAATGTTGCTGTGTTTTTTGTTTTTTTTTTGGCAGGCTCAGTGTCTTATCAATGTAAGTGGTGATGCAGTAATCTTTGTCCGTGAGTCTGAATTAGAAGCTATACCTGTACAGCCCCAGACAACTTCATCACAAGCTTCCAATAGTGGCGCTGATGTTACTACCTGAAGACAACTTAAAAGACTGTTCTCAGAGCAAACATGCTCATTTCTGAACTGGGAGCCTTAAATCCATGTTACTTCCAGATTCAGTCTTTCTCTCTAGTATTCTCTACAACCTGTAATGGGATGATCAGGAGTGAAGTGATGTACAAAATAAAAATAAATGTACATTCAGTAGCCTGGGCTCACAGGGACAGAAACCATGATTTCCAAAGCACAAACTGTTTAAACTTCCATGTAACATGGTGTTCTCTGTAACTCCATTAAAAAAAATCTGTCCACTGGTTTTAGATAAGACTGGACCTTACACATGTCAGAATTCAGGCAGCTTTACTCAGTGTTTTATTTAAACACTTCCAGTTAATTTATTGTAGCACCTAAAAATACACATAGTGGGGTCTTTTCAATTGATCAAAACCGTGGCAAGTGTATTTACCACTACTGAGATAATTAGAATGTGTGTTCAGATGTTATTAACATTTCTTTAGTGTGTTTCTGTCTGTAAAAATACATAAATTGAGTCTTATTTAGTGATTTAAAGGACAGTGGTATTAAGATCCACCAACATTTAGAATGATTGAAAGGCCCCAATATGTTTTACAAGGCAGAATGGTACGATAAAAATTCAAGTACTTTACAGGTAAACTGGAAGAATAAGGCAGTATATGCCATTTAATGAATGCTACAATCATGTTCAGTGTGTACCAAATTAGTAGTAATAAATTCACTATTACCTTCATCAGCTGCATCCACATGGACAGTGACTGTGTTATAACTTTTTGCAGCTAAATCTAGTGGCAAGTTTTTTTTCAAGCTTATATTTGTGTAACATTTCGCTAGACTAGTGTGCTAATATACGTGTTTAGTTAAATTGCTTTCTCATAACTGCTAAACCGTGTAGAAACAGCTTTTGATTTGGTATAATAGCTTTAAATTGGAAACACAATGTTAATCTGACAGCTGTGCTTTCATAAAATTGAGTTTCATAAACGTGTGTACTACTGAACTTGTATGTA
Source organism: Acipenser ruthenus (assembly GCF_902713425.1). Classification (NCBI taxonomy): domain Eukaryota; kingdom Metazoa; phylum Chordata; class Actinopteri; order Acipenseriformes; family Acipenseridae; genus Acipenser; species Acipenser ruthenus. The sequence continues at coordinate 45,843,948 of NC_081195.1, forward strand.
CTTTTTGTTAAATGTTCGAAATTATAAATGTAGTGACAGTAATATTTTGTTGTAGATGCCACAAAACCCATTAGTGTAAATGTGTACGAAAATCAGAATGGTATTTTTGTAATATTGAAGTATTTAAGTATACAGTAGATATTGTGCGTGTTTATGTCAAATTTAAAACCTAGGTTTGATTTGATTACTGAAATGGACTGTGCTATACAGCAAACCATTTTTGTGGTAATTGTAATGCAGGTTTAATCCATTTAAGACTTGAATGTATATAGAGCACTGCATTTGTTGCTTGCTTTAATTAGCAGCATGCTTGCCTTTCATTTAAACTGCAATTATCTTTGACATTAGCTGGAAGATTTGATCTTGCACAATAAAATTAAAACTGCTATTCAAGAAGTGTGTAATGTTATAGTGTTCGATTTGCAGGTACATAAATGCTTCTCAAACATGCTTTGTCAGAAATACAGTGCCTTGCGAAAGTATTCGGCCCCCTTGAACTTTGCGACCTTTTGCCACATTTCAGGCTTCAAACATAAAGATATGAAACTGTAATTTTTTGTGAAGAATCAACAACAAGTGGGACACAATCATGAAGTGGAACAAAATTTATTGGATATTTCAAACTTTTTTAACAAATAAAAAACTGAAAAATTGGGCGTGCAAAATTATTCAGCCCCCTTAAGTTAATACTTTGTAGCGCCACCTTTTGCTGCGATTACAGCTGTAAGTCGCTTGGGGTATGTCTCTATCAGTTTTGCACATCGAGAGACTGAAATTTTTGCCCATTCCTCCTTGCAAAACAGCTCGAGCTCAGTGAGGTTGGATGGAGAGCATTTGTGAACAGCAGTTTTCAGTTCTTTCCACAGATTCTCGATTGGATTCAGGTCTGGACTTTGACTTGGCCATTCTAACACCTGGATATATTTATTTGTGAACCATTCTATTGTAGATTTTGCTTTATGTTTTGGATCATTGTCTTGTTGGAAGACAAATCTCCGTCCCAGTCTCAGGTCTTTTGCAGACTCCATCAGGTTTTCTTCCAGAATGGTCCTGTATTTGGCTCCATCCATCTTCCCATCAATTTTAACCATCTTCCCTGTCCCTGCTGAAGAAAAGCAGGCCCAAACCATGATGCTGCCACCACCATGTTTGACAGTGGGGATGGTGTGTTCAGGGTGATGAGCTGTGTTGCTTTTACGCCAAACATAACGTTTTGCATTGTTGCCAAAAAGTTCGGTTTTGGTTTCATCTGACCAGAGCACCTTCTTCCACATGTTTGGTGTGTCTCCCAGGTGGGTTGTGGCAAACTGTAAACGACACTTTTTATGGATATCTTTAAGAAATGGCTTTCTTCTTGCCACTCTTCCATAAAGGCCAGATTTGTGCAGTATACGACTGATTGTTGTCCTATGGACAGAGTCTCCCACCTCAGCTGTAGATCTCTGCAGTTCATCCAGAGTGATCATGGGCCTCTTGGCTGCATCTCTGATCAGTCTTCTCCTTGTATGAGCTGAAAGTTTAGAGGGACGGCCAGGTCTTGGTAGATTTGCAGTGGTCTGATACTCCTTCCATTTCAATATTATCGCTTGCACAGTGCTCCTTGGGATGTTTAAAGCTTGGGAAATCTTTTTGTATCCAAATCCGGCTTTAAACTTCTCCAAAACAGTATCTCGGACCTGCCTGGTGTGTTCCTTGTTCTTCATGATGCTCTCTGCGCTTTAAACGGACCTCTGAGACTATCACAGTGCAGGTGCATTTATACGGAGACTTGATTACACACAGGTGGATTCTATTTATCATCATTAGTCATTTAGGTCAACATTGGATCATTCAGAGATCCTCACTGAACTTCTGGAGAGAGTTTGCTGCACTGAAAGTAAAGGGGCTGAATAATTTTGCACGCCCAATTTTTCAGTTTTTTATTTGTTAAAAAAGTTTGAAATATCCAATAAATTTCGTTCCACTTCATGATTGTGTCCCACTTGTTGTTGATTCTTCACAAAAAATTACAGTTTCATATCTTTATGTTTGAAGCCTGAAATGTGGCAAAAGGTCGCAAAGTTCAAGGGGGCCGAATACTTTCGCAAGGCACTGTATACGATGATAATATATGATTAGACAACAATGACAAATACATCAGCCAAAACAATAAACATAATCTTTTAAAGGTAAGTTTGCCTTGTTTTGCCTATTTGTATTTTATCCCTTCTAACTCCTGTTCCGTAAGGATTACAAACATGTAACACACACCAAATGAAAGGCCACAAAATTATCTTTCTTGCTAGCAAAGTTGTCGATATATATTATAAAAACTACCCCCCAGACAAAAACGCATAACAAAACAATATCATTTATTTTGTTCCTCACTGAGAACAAAATACCTCAAAGGTCAGAATTACAGTGCAAAATGAAACTTTTATTGCTTCTGAGCATAAGTGCCAAATTTGCTATGAAACACAAACAATAACGAAGCTGTGGCATTGGGAATCTTGACACATTTTCGTTTTTTTTTTTTTTTTTATTGTTTACAAACAAAAACAACAATTTATGAAAATAACCAGAAGTAGGAACAATATGTGGTGTCATTGGAAAGCACAAATCCTCTGCTTTCTTGTGGTATATTGGATGTGTTTCTACCTATTACAGTTTTTTTAGTTCGAGGCACTAACACACCTACCGATTTGATTCGCAATACAGCATTGCACTATCGAATGTATAGGATGGTGAGTTTCTGTAGAACCATCACATCCGGGCATGTGTGGCGTCTGTGGAAAGCCCAAAGCCTGCGTTTTTGAATGACGTTGAAATCAGAACGCCATCTTTTGAAGCCACCGAGTAATAGGTAAGAAACGAAACATGTCACATGGATCTGACACATGTCACATGATTCAAGCCTGAGTCGAGCTTTGCAGTAGTTTTGCTTTGGAACGTCTTATATGGACACGTTAGACATCATCGGAAAGCTGTAAAACTGTACTTTCCAGCAAGTATCTATTTTCAGGAGATATTCTCTCGAGAATGTCAGGCCCAGTATAATATTATACGAGTGGAAACGGTTAAAGGGCAGTAAACTTACAATATAACGGTATAATGTTTCCTTTTTACAACCCATTGTGTAATAACCACTTAAATATTGCTTGTCTGCATATAACATTTAATGGCTTGTTTATTTGGTTGACACAATTAAAAGTTGTTTTTGAGGATGAAAATAATATAACCTTGTGTAACAGGAATGGGCAGCCGCTCATGAGGTTTTGTTTTTAAACCTTTAATTTAGTCTTCAAGTGACCTTTATTAAATTGAAAATTGTATTTAATTGTGCATCCCCAAATGTAGATGAATTTAGCGTAGTTCCCTAAACGTTTAAATTATTAAATATTAAAACTTGAATATGATAACTCAGATATAATAACCACATACAGCTTTTCACTCAGGCTACTTTTTGCAAAGGAAGTTGTTTACACATGCAGCTGATTAAAATATAGTATGCACAAAATAAACAAAATTCTGACAAAACTAATTCTTAATAATTTTCTATACTTGAATAGCCTTAAATGTACAGAAATGTATTCCTCTACTTTTTGCTTTGTATATCCAGGGATAGAAAGTCTGGCAGTGGTGGTGAATAACAAAGCAGAGAATGCAGAACACTGGTCAAAAACATATCTTGGATGTTCGTGCTTTAAATAGGTTGCAGGGGACATACGCTCCTCCGATTAACTTTCCCCATGGTATACATTTCATCAAATTAAAATGGCTTTATTTTTCCGTCAGGGAATATTGTAACTGCAGTCAAAGAAATGGAGTCACTCACTGGACTATTACCTATGTCAATGACTCCCAGGCCAAGCTTTTAAATTAGGGGGCATCTTAAAGCCAGAAAATGTAATTATTGTTCAAGTGTAATGTAATGTAGTAACCTGACCACTAGGGGGGCTATAGAAACCAAAGAATAAGCCAATACATAGTGGACCCTGCTCATACATATCTAGTTAACAATAAATAGGGAAGTCGGGCCACAGGAATCATGATGTTACGAGTGCTTTCTCCAGAATGATCGTGACATGTCTTTCATTTGTGCAGTCTTGGATACAGACGCTCACTATCAAAGTCTGTCATATCTGTGAATGAAACTGACTTGCAACAGGGAGATTCAGCATTTATATATCACAGAAAACAGCAGGTATAACATTTGTGTTACAAGTTAATAGTCATTATTATTATTATTATTTACAAAAACCGTAGTTGATGCAGTTCAGAAAAATATTTAAACATATTGCAGCGTGCGCGGGGGGAGGGGTCAGGGCTGGTAGGTGACGCAATCTAAAAGACATACACCCGATATATGCTTCTTCAAAGGAGCTGGTGTAAAACATCATTTTTTCTACCCTGTCAATTTTTCCTACCTTGTGTACTGTGCATGCCCAATGCTTTTATTCCCTTGCAGCTCAGGAGAGGTCATCACATTTTGACACAAGGTGAACAGCCATACAATTTTTACTCTTTTGAATGTTTATACAACATTTTGGTGCAGGTAGTAAAATTTGATGAGGTAGCAAAATCTGACAGTTATACACGTCATATTTTACAACCAGTAGCAAAATTTGACAAGGTAGCAAAAATTAATCTCACACCAGCTCTTTTGTATAGCGGTATTGCAGCTATGCTTCAGAGCAGGAGGTCCCGGGTTCACGTCCCACCTCCGCCTGTGAGAAACCCCTGCCTCTGGGAACCACGGTTCGCTACACTGTTATTCGCGCTAGGTGCACTGCATTAACATTTACCTCATCTAGGGCTGTACCGTGGAACTTGTGTATGGAAACCAGAGTTTTGTTTTTTTTTTCGTCTAGGCGAGGGTGTGCACTGAAAGACTTAATGTTCTACAGTTTGTGGAGCGATTTCATGTCAAAACACCTTTACTGAGTATATAATTATCTGGTGATAGGTCTAGGCTGCCTGTCTGACCATCTGTTAGTCACAGTTACAGCTTACAGGTACTGTATAGAGAGAACAGCTTCTATATTTGAAAGCATCTGTCTGTATTTCAAACTTAAAATTGTACATGTTCATACAGTGGAGTCAAGCATGGTGATCTCATTTTTCATGTTACCAATAATTCTAATTATTTACATCTACAGTGGATAGCATTATACTTAATATTTAAATAGTCCTTACAAATGCACTATATGACTAGGCTACAGTGGGCAAATTAAAATTCAACACATACCACTAAAATTAGTCTGAATGCATACAGTAAGCACAGGCATGCCAACAGAATTTAAAAACCTTATGTAACTAAATTATAATGTACAAAAGATCTATATAATATTTTTCATCTGTTTACATAATTTACTTAGCACAGGGTTTGGGGAGTAGTGATTCTCAACTTTATAGTGGCTAATGCCGTTAAAACCTTCCCAAAAGAGATTTGATTTTCACAGATTATACATGTAGTTCTGTGTGTATGTAATAAGTGCAGTCTCATATCCAAAGAGCTGTTTAATATTTAACTCAGGAAAGTAAAGAGCACATCGTGGAAGGTCATCAAAATAATTGTTATTCAGGTAAACCCCCAACACATATCTGTGACATTCCTAGTCTTTTAACCTAATTTAGGTACATTGGAAGGCATTAAGAATGTAATGAACACTAACAAGTTAACACACAGGGCACAGTCCAGGCTGTAGGTCAGTTAAGGACAATGCCTTTAGCGATTTGGTAGGAGAATGTCCCTTAATTATTAGTGATAGCTTATACATTTTATTTATTTATTTTTTTTGCATATGTATTGTAATCTTTCAAGGTTTAAATGCTAGGTCAATGCTCTGTGCAGGAATATAGATGAGCTGTTTGCTGCTGCAGTTGTTTTGAAAGATAACATTTTAAAGCTACACTCAACACAGTAGTAATGTTGATTTGCACAGGTTAATAATAAAAAATAAAAATAAATATTACAGTAAATTTAAAATGTTCAGGGTCTTTTTCTCTGTTCCTAGGAGCTGATGTGAAGCAAAAACCAAAGACTTAACATTCCTAGGTGTAAGTTTATTATTATGAAACTGGTATATACATGCAGCTGTCAATGAATCCACAGTATAACCTTATATTAAAGTCTGATAATAATGGCTAGTTTAAGAATAATGAAATGCAAACAGATTTCTTTTACTATATCCCCAATGTATTGAGCTCCCACTATTGCACCACATGCTCAGATAATAAAAAAGGGGCTCCTTGCAGACTACTTTTGATAGTGATATGAAGTTTTGCAACTATGATAGCTAATCAAAAAACGGATTTGTACATATATATATATATATATATACACACACACACACACATATATATATATATATATATATATATATATATATATATATATATATATATAATAGTATTATTATTATTATTATTATTATTATTATTATTATTATTATTATTATTATTATTATGTAATGTTGTGGACAATTGCTCATTATGCATTATATTGCTGTTTCGATGCACTGTACATTTGCAATTGAAAATAAGACACATTCATATTATTATTAGTTACTATTGTAATAATATATTGTAATTGCTATCTTTATTGTCGTCCTCTGATACATTATCAGGAAAGTATTTCCTTTATATTTCAATCAAGGCTGTAGTAAATGGGGAAAACACTATTTTGAAGGAAGCTCCGACCTCAGTTACACACACCCCCAGACAGTAAGATGCATCTCATTAGACTGAGGTGTAGCCGGTCGCGCTGGCAAAAACGCTTTGTTCTGAGGAAAGGGTTGCTCCAGCTCCCGCTCCCGTCATTTTCACTATCTCTGTATTTCACAGAAAACTTGGGCCGGCTTGTGAATAAAGGGAGATAACACAGCAGTGTTAAAAAATATCAGACATATTTTCATGAAAGCGATTGGGCAGCTGAGTCTATGGTAACATGTTCCAATAACTCTTGAGGCTGATGAAGAAGACTGCAGTGGTTTTGCACAGCCAGGGAAGCGTATCTGTTAATGAAGCAGTACAGATGAATCTGATTAAACTGGAAACCGTTTTGTCCTTTAAATGTATTCGCAGCTAGGCTGAGCAAAGCAAGAGCATCGATGAGACCAAGAACTGGGAAATTCCACTGAATTTCCTCATTTAATTTTACGCCAAAAAAGGATATATCATCTGGACCGTCACCACTGATTGCCATAAACATGAGAAATTTTCTCGTTCAGTTGAGATAGTAAAACAGCTTAGGTTACTCTGCAGTAAAGATCGGATGCTTAAAAAAAAAAAAAAAAAACAGTATTGCAAATATGATGATAAAAATGATTCCAAAATGCCCCAGAACCAAGTTGCCTGTGGGGGTTGCCCTGTGTGTATTCGTGATCTGCTGGCTGTATATATTCCCAGTTTTCAGGCTTCCCAGCGACAAGGAGATTGTGAATGAAGTATTGCGGCAGAGAAAACTGTGGAAGAAAAACCAAACAGGAATCTCAATATACAGGTACTTTGTTCCATTTAAATCATAACAGTGATTTTGTTACAACTAGCCCCCGACGGCTTGAAATGTAGGGTTCCAGGCTGCTGTATTTTGTTTTCAATCCATCCGCATTTCTATACTTGGTTACGCTTTTGGTATGTTGTCAGTGCTGTTTGCCACGGCCTCATTTTGAGATTTGTCTCTCTCAGGCTGGTTATAAAGCTATGTAAAATATCCGTTTATTTTTATCCGTTTTTTTTTACTGTATAGAGCAGATTCTGAAATGCAATGTCAAGCCGAGATAGGCAGCTCTTTATTATATTTACTATATAATTAATGTACCAAAAAAGACGTCACTTTTATTTTGTTATGTTTTACTCCAGTGCTTCGTAAATGCCATAGTCTACTCGAGACTAGCCTAAGTTATCAAAACACCAAACATTCATGCATTATTGCAGGATTCAATAATTATTACTTATTCAAGATTCTTACCAAGGATAAGGATATAAAGCAGATTTTTTAAATGCATATTCGGCAATGATGAAGTCTGTATTGATGCAATACAAGTGTATGTTTAAAAGAAAAAAAAAACACTTAATAAAACACTGAATAAAAGCATCATTGGACTGCAAAGGCAGTTTCAAGGCAGTTAAACGCTATAAGAAACAGAAATAGTAAACCGGTGTGTCTGGGGAGACCAGGCTTCATTGATCTACAAGGAAGACTTGCTAAGATGGGTTGGTTAAATTCTGGATAGATATTTATGTAAAAATGGCAGTATATAAACAGAGATAACAAATTAAAAGGCATAGGACTGTATAAAATACATTGTAAAATTACTGCTTAAAATGTACAGTTTGAGAAATCGGAGTTGCAGACTGCCTTCAACCTCTGATTGGTTAAACAGCATCACATGACTGTGTGTATATATCGCATATACCGTGGCTTGCATACTAATGAGCCGCTTCACACTGAATAAATCACTTTGCACCACTGCATTCTAAATGTTATTAATTCCAAAACCACTGCCAAAAATGAGTGACATTCCACCTATTTCCTTTAATATATTTGGGGTTGAAACTCCGGATGACTGGTGCAACACCAGCTTTCTGAGTGAAGACAGCAGTCCATCTGAAAAAAATATATAAATAAAATAAGTGCACCAGCAAGAGTAGACACATAGCAGTAGACGAGGAACAGCTAAATTAAATAGAAGAAAACAAAGATTTATAACAGTTTTATAACGCTGAGCTGGACTAAATAGATATTTTAACAATAGAAGTTTTAACATCTCTGCTGACAGCGAGTTTAAAACCAACAAGAACGTATTCCTGTCAGTCATGAAAACTTTTAGAAAAGTAGGTAAAGACAAGGCCAGACACCACTACCAGCCGGATTGACGCATAAAGTCTGGTTTGATCGTCAACTTAATCTGGCACAATTTGGACGCAAGGGTGTCCGACAACTAACAAAAACATCTTTTGAGATCCGAAAGGATGAAAATGGACTTGAATATGTGTGCTTCGCATACAACGAGTACACAAACTCACCTGCAGATACAACTTCAGCATCCATGGCAGCTTTTCCCCTTACTTCCTCTGTGTTAATTTGAAATTCCGCCCATCACCAGCGTGTGTTCAGTCCTCTAGTTTCTAGTGAGATGCCACTTTCGATGCAGAAATTCACAATAAACGGACATGAGCAATTTATTTTTAATAAGCAAACAATAAATTAAATTAAATAAAACTATATTACACTGCGGATGACTACACAATAAAAGTTTCTGGTTTTGTCTTAATTTAAAATGTGTTTTACTTATTTTAATTATTTTTCATCCCCCAAATGATAGTTAGCCATGTTATAAGTGGTATAAACCACTTTGGGCCATGTGGTTCCGATGATATATACCACTTCTGGGGTGGTTAAAGGCCACCACCCCAGGCATGGTATATATCATGGGAACCGCATGGCCCGTCATCGTTTATACCTTATATATATATATATATATATATATATATATATATATATATATATATATATATATATATATATAGTCACAAATAAATCTAAAACCTGTCTTCCCTTGTACAAGGTACGATCACCTTTTTTGAGAGAAAGGTGTCTCTTTGATAGAAACAGTTTAATTTATTTGAACGTCCCACTGATGAAGGGAATGAGAATGTAGAGATGGGAGCTCTGCTAACAAGATTTAAGTTTTTGTAGGTATCAGTCTTTTAAAGACACACTTGTGGTGGCTTTGACAAACTCACTGAGAGCAGAAACTGATCATACTGTAAGATGGGCACATTTGGGTAAACTGGAATGCGATGAAGGTATTCCTGCTAGACGTATCCAGGTATTTTGCAGGTATCAAGTGGAGGCTATTGTCCCTCATACCTGTGATGTGAAAAGATGGCTACCTTATTCTGTTGTGGCCTTCACAGAACCACTCAGAGCTGAACCAGAGAGAGAAGTTGAATCCTGCTGGAGCAGAGCTGACTTGCTTGACATCAATGGGAGAATCTAAGATGCTGAAGTACCCTACTTATAATTATATTATGCTATATTCTTTGTGTTAGTTTACAATAATATACTATGATGTACCTTGTTATTAATCTACTGTATTGTTGTTTAAAATATTCTTTGTAACCAGTAACAATGTTATTAGTGGAACTGGATGGAATCTGTGTAGAAGGTTCATTACTGGAAAATCATGCTAGCATACTGAAAGCTTTGAGCCTGTCTCTTATCGAGAGGTAGGATCTCTAAAATAAACATAAAGCCTCTTTTGCATTCCGAACCAGTGGAGCAAAGGAGAGCAAACTCTATAAAAATAGCAAAAAGTGTAGGGATATTTAGAATTGAATTAAAAGAAATAATGGTTTGTGATTTTACTGTAAGGTAGAACAATATGAAGTGTATTAGCCGAAAGTTTGTAAGAGTTTGAAACTAAGATAATATTGTGCAGAAATTAACTTAAAGTAAGAATGTTAGTCAAAATAGAGTGGTACCAGTCTGTGTCAGGCATACCGCAAGATTGCAAAAGAGAAGGTAATTAATCTTGACAATCCTTACTCGTTTATCGTACCAGGCGGAAGGTAAAGTTTGGGAGTCGGGAATCCAAGGTTTATATAATGAGTGATCTATTACATATAAGAAATATCTATTGGAAAAAATGAGGGGACTATAGCATAGGACCATGGAATGCCATACGTCTCAGAAGATGCTTACAAAAGAGTCTTCTATCAGTGATGGATGACCTTGATAGAGAAGCTGGTGGTTCAGAACTTGCTTGAGCAGGATTTTTGTAAAAAACAGAGAGAGGTCACTTTTAGTTTAAAGCACTGAATAGCTAAAATGAGATTGTTATATTTTGATTATGTTCCTGATAGACTGCATTTAAGTGAGAATGCTTGAATATATAGTTGCCTGCTTAAGAAGTTTGCTATAAGCCTTCTACCAGCCCCTATCCAATATATTTTAGTTAACTGTTAAACCACATCTATGCATGTAAAAAGGGACATCTATATATTTTTTGACTTAGGATTGGAATAATTACACCGATATATATTATATATTAAATAATCACATCTTTCTATGTATTTTGATATACTTATACTGTATTCACATGTATGCTGTGTTCAGGAACTCTCTGGTACTAAGAAAAAACACACAAGTTCAAAAGTTCACCTTACATATTTTGGAGATGAAGGAGAGATGGACTAGGGGATGATGGCTAATTAATTTTATGGAGGGAGTTGCCGGGTGTTTTGAGAATGTTGTTGACTTGAGGGACGGGAGCTGTTAAGGCTGATTAATGTTTAAGACTTAATTAAAACTTCTGACTTAAGAAGCGAGACAAAAAACCGAGGTAAAATCCTAGTCAAGTATCACCAACTTGCTAACTACAAGTTGTGTGATCCATGCTCTGAAGATCTCTGATCGAGCTGATTGCTGTTGGTGTCGTGTTCTAAAGTCTTTGCCTTTGAAGACAGTTACTGTTCTTACCTTATACCCTATACTTCCATATATAATTTGGGAGGTAACAACTATTTGGAATCTATATCTCTCCTATATTGATGCATTGCTATAAGGTATATGACTTCTGTTATAGTCTGTGAGAGTGTTATAATGGATGTTTTAGGACTTAGCAGTGGGCGTCTTTAGTTTTATGCATGCGTAGCCTTAGAGTAATGCTAACAACTGTTAAGGCACTGGACTGCCCAGATTGTCTGTCAGCTGGGATTCGACGTCGTCTGTAACTACTCGATCCATTTTTAGTAGTTAATAAACCGACAGAGTACTAATATTGCTCTGATTCGTTAAAACTTCAAATCAAATGAGTCTGTGTGAATTTCTTGATTATTAAAAGTCATCTGGATACGTTGCAAGCCCATTGCACGAACAATCTACTTACAGGAGTCCGAAACATCTTAATGTCCTCCTGAACGTCTCCCCTGAGTTTGAGTGGGCTTAGAGTATATATAAAAATAAAGAGTATGTGCAAACCTGACAATATGCATAAGAAAAGGGCTTGAAACAACTAAATTGGCTTTTACATCGTCCAAGCCTTCATTTTTCATTTACAAGCAGGACGTACAAACAAGATAGCAACATGTTAATAAGCTACTAATCTTTAGTTAAGCTATAATGAAAATAAAGTGTTTTATGCTGGACACAGTTTATTGCAATCGTTCTGCGGGACTGTATTTACATTAATAAAGAGGAGTCACTTCTGCTTTGAAATGAAAAAGACTTACGATTTAAAAGGCCATTTAAGTCAGCGGAAAACACAGAACATCAGAAGCCCCAATCTTAATCCTGTTGTTCTTTATACGGGGGTACCCCTATTGAATTGTAAGAGAAGATAGAATAATATGTCAATTAGGTGAGGTTTTAATGTGATTGACTTTAAAATTGTGAATGTAATGCATGCATCTAACATTTATATTCTCTCTCCCCCGCACCCCCTCCTGCTCCAACCCCTACACCCACTACATCCCCTACTAACTCGCCGTCCTTCTCCACCTTCTTGCCCCTCTCAGACTCTGACCTCTCCTCCCTGCTCCAGGGTCACAAACCCACCACGTGTGCCTTGGACCCCCTCCCCACTTACCTCTTTCAAGCTGCTGCTCCTGCTCTACTCGCCCTTCTTCTCCTCCCTCCTCAACACCTCTCTACTTTCTGGTATCTTTCCCTCTGCCTTCAAAAAAGCCTCTATCACTCCCCTCCTCAAAAAACCTACCCTCGACCCCACCTCCCTTCAGAACTACCGTCCTGTCTCCCTCCTACCCTTCCTCTCCAAAACCCTCGAGCGGACTGTACACCGCCAGCTCTCTGCTTTCCTGTCCAACCACTCTCTGCTTGACCCTCACCAATCTGGCTTCCGCTCTGCTCACTCCACTGAAACCGCCCTCCTGTCTGTCACCAACTCACTTAAGTGTGCCCGAGCTGCCTCTCTCTCCTCTGTCCTAATTCTCCTCGACCTCTCTGCTGCCTTTGACACTGTTGATCACTCTATTCTACTATCATCTCTCGCTGACCTGGGGATCTCTGGCACTGCTCTGGCCTGGTTCTCCTCCTACCTCTCCAACCGCACTTACCAGGTAACCTGGCGTGGAGCAACCTCCACACCTCACCCTCTCTTAACTGGAGTCCCCCAAGGGTCAGTCTTGGGTCCTCTCCTGTTCTCTCTCTACACCCGCTCCCTGGGCCCCCTCATCGCATCCTATGGTTTCTCATACCATTTCTATGCTGATGATGCTCAGATTTTCCTCTCCTTCCCCACCTCTGACTCCACCATCCCCTCCCATATCTCTACCTGTCTGTCTGCTATTTCCTCCTGGATGCACTCGCATCACCTCAAACTCAACCTCTCTAAATCTGACCTCCTTTTCTTTCCCTCCTCCTCCCCCTCCTCTGATCTCTCTGTCTCTGTTCCTCTGGAATCTACCACACTCTCTCCCTCTTCCTCCGCTAAGAACCTCGGAGTCACCCTGGACCCCTGCATCTCTTATTCCCAGCACATCTCCACTCTGGCACGCAATTGCCGATTCTTCCTGAGCAACATCCGAAGAATCCGACCCTTCCTCACCAACTACGCTACCCAGCTCCTGGTCCAGGCCCTGGTACTCTCCCGCCTAGACTACTGCAACTCCCTCCTGGCTGGCCTCCCTGCGTCCGCCACCCGTCCGCTCCAGCTCATCCAGAACTCTGCTGCCCGCCTGGTGTTCTCTCTGCCTCGCTTCGCCCACGTTACTCCACTACTCTGCTCACTCCACTGGCTCCCGATCACCGCTCGCATCCAGTTCAAGACTCTTGTACCAGCCTACAGATGCCTTGACCAGACTGCACCAAGCTACCTCCAGACCCTCATCTCTCCCTACACCCCCACTTGACCTCTCCGCTCCGCCTGCACTAGAACTGGCTCTACCTACTCTATGCTCCCCTGCCTCCAGAGCCCGCTCCTTCTCCACCCTTGCTCCGCAGTGGTGGAATGACTTTCCTACAGATGTCATGACTGCCCAGTCCCTGACCACATTCCGGCGCCTCCTTAAGACTCACCTCTTCAAACAGCACCTGTAGACCTCCTCTGTTTGTATCCTGGGACACCATCACCCTTCATTTAAATGTGCTTTATTTTGCTCTTATCTGCCCCCTATTTTACTGCATTTAATCCTGTACTTCAGAATACTGTAATCTGCCAAGTGTTTAACCTGTAGTATTTTGTATTTAATCATATCCTGATGTAACTATCACTATTATCTGCTGTATTATTGAATTGTTGTTTGTCACACTTGTACTTTGCTTGAACAAAAGTTATTGTATTTCTTGCTCTTATTGTATTACTTGTATTGTAACACTTGAAATGTATTTGCTTACGATTGTAAGTCGCCCTGGATAAGGGTGTCTGCTAAGAAATAAATAATAATAATAATAATAATAATAATTTCTGTTCTGGTAATTTTTGAGTAGCACTTGCAAGTGTATCTTTTTAGTGTATTAGTGACAGATGGTGGAATCTAGCAGAAAAACAACAAATTTCACTTTGTGCCATTCCTCTTCAGGGAGCAATTTGCATTACAATGTTGGGGTGTTAGCTAAACTTTTGCTAATGAATTTCCAAAGGTAATTTCCTCTTTTGTTTCTCCCCTTTTTAGGAAGCTAGTGGAGGAGTGCTGTGACCCCAGGAACCTCTTTGCAGTGACAAAGCAGAACACTCCGCTGGGAAAGAACCTTTGGTATGATGGAGAGTTATTCCACTCACTCACAGTCAACAATGACACCTACTCTCTCTTCATAAAGGTACGGGACAAATGCATTTTATGTTTAATTTATTTATATATTTCTTTTTTAGATGTACCCTGGCACAATTCAAACTTGTTTGCCTTAATTCAGAAACATTTGTGTAAAAAAAAATAATGTATAGAATTAGAAAATTGTCAATATCGCTTTTACCATTTAGTAGTGGAATTAGCCTCATTGTTCTTTGCTGTACTTTCTCAAGGTGACCAGAACTGAGGCCCAGAGCCCAGGACAGTAATTTGTAACCAATGACAATGAAATCTGTTTTATACATTATAGCCTACATATTTTCAACTTGTATTGAGCAGGGGGCAATATTCATACCTTGTTTTTTGAAATACAGTGTATCACAGAGACATTCCTTTGAGTTAGTATAAGTATAAGTTAGTATAGTTAGTGTCAGAGAATATCAAACACTTTTTAGCTGCAAAGCAGATGCACACTTAATGAGATGGCAGATTTGTAACTCATTCTGTTTTACATACTTTATTTAAAGAAGTGACATTCAGGAAACAGTAGTTTAAAAGTTTACACAATAAGGATAGACATTAAAGGATAGAAGTTAACCCTGTGGCAAAATGACTACTACAATGCTACCGTCTGTGTAGCATATTTTTACAATGACTTTTGGTACATAGAATAGACAATTATTTTTCTAGGACACATTACTTTTCTAGATTAACAATATTCCAGGGGTCAAAATGCATCAAATTGCAGGGACAAATTGAAGAATCAATTCAGAAGAAATAACGCAATGAACTTCAGTATCAAGGGGAAAAAAAAACAATGCCAACCAGGGAAAGGGCAAAGAGGATTGTTTTAACTTGAAATTCATATTACATTGAAAGTATTGATACTGATGGTCACATTGCTGAGTGAAGAGGGGGAACCGCATAAAACATATATTGATAGTACATAGCTAAACAAATAAACTTCAATGCATTTGGTAGTATCACAGTAGCAGTAGCATACTGTATTGGCACAACTTCTGCACAGCACATTAACAAATCTATGTGTGCTATGAGGGAATCAGTTGTAAACCTGGGTGGGCCACAATTAGGTAACTAAATCCATGTTTTTGTAGTAGCATTCTAAGATCTTACAGAATAATTGTAAACAACTTTTTTTTTACTGCAATGCATGTTTCATGAGGTTCTTATGGTGCATGACATCTGAAATATTAGCATAGCCCCTCCTAATTACTACAAGATAACACCCAGTGGTGCGGCACTTTGAACCCATGTCCAAAAAAAAAAGGACAGGGTCAAGTGGGTTTTTTCAGGAATAACAGCGCTACTACCATAGCATGCTGCCTCTGTATTTGTATTAACCACAATTTCAATTGTTTTCTAATTGTATTTTCATTCGTATGTCTTGCTGTAACTGGGTAGAGTTCGGCACAAAACAGCAATTCTGCACACAAAAAACATTGAACAAAATTTGGTTTAAATGTTTGTCATTTAATTCATTAAGTTTCTTTTGTTAGTTCTATGATTATGCACACAGTAAGCAAGGTTCAAAAGCAGGTGCGTTTGCACAAACTGTATTGTCATTTCTCACCTGCATGGTTGAGAATTCAAAAGATTTCTGTTGAATTTAAAACTGAATCAATGATGATCAAAGAATTATGTCATGTTGTGTAAGCTACATTAATTGATCACTTAAGACTATGTCAATTAAATATAGCCGTGAGCTTTTAACAGCACTGGAACCACAAGTTTTGTGAATAGGGCCCATGCTCTCGGAAAAGAGAAGAGTGAGTGTGTGGTTTACAATTTATTAAAAGACCCATGCATCCTAAGTAGTGTTGATTTAAATGGCCTCCTTCTGCTGTTACTGAGAAGCAGGGGTGTTTCTTAATAAAAGGGCCTGCTTTGTGTTGATAGGAGAGTCCATTGCAGTTGCCCTTGAAGAGGTGCTCTGTAGTCGGCAACGGTGGGATCCTGAAGAACAGTGGCTGCGGTAAACACATTGATCAAACAGATTTCATCATGCGGTAAACAGACTTTATAATTAGATGTTATTAACCCCATTATACTAATTAGATATACTAACATGCTGGTCCCTTCTGTATAGTAAGGAAATTAGGAAATGTTAATTTTGTGAAGCTGAAAATCTGGGCTGTATTTTTTTCATGGTAAAAAATGGCTTATTTCACAATACATCACTATTTTTTTTCTACAGTTATTAAACAGTAAATGTTCCTAAATATTTAAATACTTACCTGAACAACATTAAATGCTAAACTGCAGAATATTTCAAAGACATTCTATTTTTACCACCAGCGAATTATCAAACAAAATTAAAAAAATGTAAATAAATCTTGCCGTTGTATGTGTTTAATCACGTACCGGAAGCAAACTAAACCGGCTACAGGTAGTGTATCAATAAAGCAAACGTTTGCTGTATTTATTTTAATGTACACTATTCTTTCAGAAATGTGGGAACTACACATTACACGGCAATGGGTAAATTTCACCCAAATTTACCCAAAACTCCATGAAAAAATACAGCCTTACTGATAATATCAGTCTGTTCTGTTCCATCCATTTTATTCTTCCAAAAATTTTTTTTTTGATGGTAGTATGAAGGGCACTCCTGTTTGACATCGTCATAATTTAGCATTCATTATAGCGTTTCTTTAAGCTCAGGAAGCAGATAAGCTCTTTTCTATAAAATATGAAACCATGATAAAAGCACGTATTTGTTTATCAGCAGATCTCGGATACTGTAATAGAACTTCTGCCACCTGAAAAGTCTGTTATTAGTACTTTATTATCCACAACTTATCACAACTTATCACAGTCATACAGTATGGATACCGTGGTTAATATAACCCAATAAAACTAGCAACTGAATAACACATACATACAGACACTGTACTATTGACAACTTTACAAAAGTTAAAATCCAATTTCTGTTATTATCTCAATAGGGGGTGGGTCTCAGTTCAGTGATTTTTATTTTTTATTTTCACCAATATTCACCAATGTTTGCATAGTTGAATGAAGGTCCAGCACTGCCATCTACTAGAGTTGATTAGTCTTCAGATCCTCACCATCAAAGGCCTGCTAGTATAAACATAAAACCTCATCCCTGTGTAAACAAACGAGGAAACAGGATGTTTGGTGTATTAAAAGTTAACATATAGGGGCTTGACAGCTCTGTTTGTAATACTACTAGTACAAAGTAAATCATCCTAGACCCATCTTGAATGCAGGTCACTTCACCTCCCTGAATTACATTCATGCACCCTGCATTGACCAGTATAATAATTAAGCTGGATGGGTCTCCCAATAACATTTCAGGAGCTTACATTAAACTAGGTTAGCTATAATAACAGGACACACTCAAATAAACACTCAGGAATTATACACAACTCACCGTGTAAACAGGTCTGCCCCACTACAGACCTAAAAATACATTACATTGTTTAAATACTGTAAACACTGTACATTACATTGTTTTTACTTAAAACCCCAAACATCCCTGCACACCTACTTGGTTGAAATTTGAAAAATGGGCCTCAGGGGGAAAAAATAAGTAAGGAAGAAAAGCTGAGTGAACTACAGTAAGTTACAAATTATTCAATTAATGTAACTGCATTACAAATCCTCTCCAGTGCTGAGATAAAAACTCACAAAATAGTATCTGTATATCATAAAAATTAATCAAACAAGCATCTGGACAGGGTATCTCATTGAAGTGAAAAAAAACAACAGTTGTCTGGGTTACTTGCTGCAGCAGGTACAAAACAAGCCCACAAAGCAGAAAACGGCCCCTGGCCAACAAAAGGGTTGTTACTTAAAACAACATTTTAACGTAATAATTTCTTTATAGGCTAAATAACATTTCTCTTTTGAATTACTAATTATTAATATTAAACAAATAAAATAATCCTTTTTTCTAAATTACCAATTCTTTCGGCATTGATTTCTGACTAATCACGATTGTTTCAGACTTTTGATGTTAAATCTAGTAAGTAAGTATATTTTATAACTAAAAAAGGCAGTTATATGGTTTATGATAGTGTTAATGACCTCAGTGTCATTCCTTAATTGGCAGATAATGACAATTATCATTATCATTATGTGCCAGTTAAGGCTCTCCAAGTCAGTTATTAACACTTAATTCCTACCATAGTACCCACAGTGTACCAATATTTCCATGCATGGTAAGACAAAAGACAAAAAACTTCACAAATGATCCTAAGTATATGGTTTACCATGGTTTCACTATGCTTTTACACAGTTTGCAGTGCTTTCACTATGGTAAACTTTTATAAGGAGTCTCTGTGAAATGCCTAAAGCAGAATTCTTACAACCTTTGGGGTGTTAAACCATCACCCAGTTATGGCTAAAAGTTACTATGCTTCCCAAATATTCTAAGAATGTTTTTTCTGCCTTCTCTAAGTTCTGTCTTGTGTTTATACAGGTGCAATCTCCCTCCACTCTCCAAGCAGTACACAGAGGATGTTGGGACCAAGGCACACTTGGTGACAGCCAACCCCAGCATTATTGAAAAGAGGTAAAGATCACCTTTATTCTTATTCACCGAACACAGACCTAAGAAACTTTATGGCTGATTTGGGGTCAATTTTGCAAAACAAGCAAAATCATGTAATGTATATTCTGAACCCCTTCCTGAGGCTCAGCGGTAAGGTATTGTTTGTGTTTTACATCAGGTGCTCGTTCACTCGTGGTCTGCAGAACAGACTGTGCTACTCAGGAACGCAGTCCCAGTATCTGGATTGGTCATTTTGATGGCCATTAATACAAAACCAAAGTAATGTTCATTAGTTCTGAGCTAGGCAAGTAGAAAAACAATTTGACTAATGCCTTGATTAGTGTCGTCTTTACTCTGCATTTTCATTTAGATTTGAATAACTGTGCCAGCGAGTGCAGATGGTGTACTTTTAAAGCATATTAAATGTTTTAGCATTGTAATAGCCCTGCCATCATTTCATTGAATTTTTCTGGAATATGAGAAATACATTTTAGCTCTTTGTGAATAAAAGTTACTAAGAAAGTATAAATGCTTGAAGTATTTATTATCTACCTACCAACAGTCAATCTCTGAAAGTGCGGACATTGCAGTGAAGTAGTTCACCTATAAGTAGACTGCCATGAGAAACAATCGGTCCCTTCATCAAGCTTAAGGGGGGGGGGGGGGGGGGGGGATCAAATTCACTGCTGTCAGTAGAACAGTAGCCTATTCTCAGAAACATACAATACAAGTAATACAAGTGGTGTGGTATTTCAACCCCCTGCAACCCTCTCAGCTTCTTGATGCTAAATAAAGGACACTGACTGTCCTTGATTACAGGTAGACAAACATTTGGAAAGCTTTGCAATGCTGTCTGCTTGAGGGTCTTCATAGAAGATAATAGATAATAGATAAGTGTCCTACAGTATATGTGTACCTGTGTTCATTCTACAGGAATACTTGCCTGTGTTTTTTAAGAATGTGGACTAAATACTATGACTCCTTGTCACACAATTTGAGCCATTGTATTTTATTGAGTTTGCAACTATTTGTTTCTTTTTAATTAAATGGAAATTAGCATTTTAATTGTGCTCCAGACAAACCAAGGTCTGTGTGGGACTGCGGTAAATCTCAATAACACATATCTTAAATTTCCTTACCCTGCATTCTCATTCCTGTGACCTTCTTAAGCTTATACTGCAGCATGCATCTCTTCAGCTGTGTGCTTGAGAAACTGTGAACGTGCGTGCATGAGGATTTCAAGTAAAAACATGTGGAAGGCCTGGACGTAAGAGCAGCACATTCAGTTAAAATACCACTTATTCAACTTTTCTTTAGATGTCTGGTATATTTTGGGGATTTCAAGAAAGCAAGACTTGTTTCTGAATTAGACTGCTTCACATGACATAGGGATGTCATGTGAAATACAGACAAAGGTCATTTGCTTATGTTTAATTTTATAATCTGATTCCTGGGTGACAGCAGTTAATAATATTTGTCCATAGTTTTCCCTTCTCTCCACTGTAGAAAGCAGATCTTGTGTCTTGTGTTTTTTTATGTTCTTGAAATATGATAGGACTGAATTCAGCTATAAATATGATTTGGGCCTGAATTCAGCTAATAGTATGATTGGGCTGAATTCAGCTATAAATATGATTTAGGCCTGAATTCAGCTAATAGATGATTGGGTTGAATTCAGTTATATGTTCTTCAAATTTGAGTACTTTGGGCTTGATTATCAAACTGTTGATTAATTAAGTATTCGTATATGACTCGCAAAATCATTTATGGCTATAATTGAATGCTTGTAAATTCTGCCGTAATAGAGGTCAATTTTCTATGTAGTGAGGACGACACTTACATTGCACTCAAATTGGATCCCCCAAAAAAGAACCAATTGGAGAAGCAGTTCTTCTCTTTTGAGGATCTAATAGAGCCTAAGTACAGTATCCTCGTAGTATTGTAGCTATTAACTATTGCTTTTTTGTTTATTCCCATTCGTATTAAACTATGGACTCGTATTCATTGCATGTTCCAAAAAAAGCGTCTGCCTTCCAAAGAAAATACGACCTGGTTGTTTACAATAGTCTGTTTCAGATGGCGTACTGAATTGCATTTTCAGTAGGAAGCTGGAATCCTATAAACATATACGTGTTGAGTTCCTTAAATGTAATCTGTTTCTAGACCACAAATTAATAACCCGCTACATCCACTGACAGCTAGGTGTTGCAGGGGGCTGGTTAATTGTTACACTCTGGTGTGCCAGTTGTACTGGGAGAGAGACATGTTTGTGAGCTTTAAAATGTTACCAGAACGTGACTGAAAACATGACTGATACAGAAAATGATTCCATATATAGGAAGCTGTGTGGTTTAGTGGTTAAAGAAATGGGCTTGTAACCAGAAGGTCCCTAGTTCAAATCCCACCTCAGCCACTGACTCATTGTGTGATCCTGAGCAAGTCACTTAACCTCCTTGTGCTCCGTCTTTTGGGTGAGCTGTAATTGTAAGTGACTCTGCAGCTGATGCGTAGTTCACACACCCTAGTCTCTGTAAGTCACCTTGGATAAAGGCGTCTGCTAAATAAGCATATCCACGCCAAATTGCTCAGTATTACAAATATAGCGCTGTGAATTTTCTTTACTGTTTTTATGAAGGCACCTATCTGTCTATCTGTATGTCAGATTGACATTTCCACATTTGCATACAGTTGCTGAAGGTCAAGGCAATCTCCTTTTTTCATATTTCTAATAGCTACATTTTTTAAAACTATGATCGAAGGGGACAGGGTACTGCAGACAAGACCAAAGGGACATTATGGTCCTGGAGAGAGTCCAACGAAGAACAACCAGACTAATCCCAGGGCTTAAAGGAATGAGCTATGAAGATAGTCTTAAAGAATTTACTTTATTTAGCCTAGTAAAAAGAATAATGGGGGGGGGGGGGCATGATTGAAGTGTTTACAATCTTAAAAGGAGTTGAGAGAGTTAACCCTAACCAATACTTCAAGCACAGTACAGAAACCAGGACCTGAATTAAGTCAAGATAGTCTTAGGACAGAAGGAAAGGAGACATTTTGTCACAGGGAGAAATGGTTTTATGCTTTAAAACCTAAATTTGACAAAGTTTTGAGATCAATCTGCTACTAGGAACCGGACGCGTTTAGATGGGCGGAATGGCCTCCTCTCATTTGTAAAATTTCTTGTGTATTTACAGCTGTGGTGGGGATAAATGTCAGACATGCATATTTTTTTACATTGATTTTTAAGTTATTTTGCCCTTTTTAAAATATGGTAATACAATAAATAAGGACTGCAGAAAACTTTCATGCTTCTTCATATAAATTCAGGGAAACACATTGAAGCTACATGATCACTACAGATGTTCTACAGACACATATTCAAAGAATCTCTACTGTCTTATAGGCAAAAACTATGTTCTAAAGTAGAAAGTAGATTGGCAGTCACGGACAGTGTTGTTTGATTTGGAAAACATGTTTTCATGCTTGGTTGGTACATGTAATTCGGGCCAGTGTACTGCTTCTATTTAATACTCCAACTTGCTCGATACAGAAAGTAAAATATTTCTTTCCTGATTCAGAGCAATAGAAGAAATATATATGTAGATATTCAAGACATTTGCATGTTGGAGATGGGAGGGGGAAGAGGGAATAAGAAAATGAAGATCTCCTGGTTCAAGTGGAGAATTATTTTCCCAATTTGTAGTGATATCTTGCATTACCTTGCATTACCTGAAGCTTGACTCTTATGGAAAGCTTTCATTGGCCCCTGTTGTTACAGTATAGCTTAGGAAGCAAAACACCACCTGTATTCAAATTTGGTCTGTTTGACATCATGATGCCAGTCATTTTGCATTAATAACACGGCAAGGCGCAATTGTGCCTGTATTAGAAAGACAAACAAATGAATTCAGTGGTACCTGGGGCTGCGTATCTGCGTAGCTGTATAAATGTGATGTGTTCAAGCATAGCTTTTATTTTCTCCTCAAAAGCATATGACCACCTTGTGTTCTTGTGACAGTTTAATTTGCTAAAATGACAGAGTAATGACAGTGCACTTTGAAGACCTTGAGAGGATTCATTATGGTGCAATATAAAATAACAGTGTGACTGTTTAAACTCTGGACACTGAATTTCTAAAAGGAAAAGAAATGAAGCTAGAGGATTAGCAGCTGCTGGCATTGCTGATGAACTATGGTTTGCAATTAGTGTTTAACCCTGTGGGCCCAATTTAAATGAAACACGGTCAGAGGCAAATGCAGCGATTTTTATTTTTTTTTCTGTTCCATAGCACAATTTATCGATTTGTATTGTGCTACACCTACATTGACATTTCCATAATGAATCAGCTCCATATACATGACTGCAGTGTTTAGTTATATTTAAATGGTCACATTGGAACATTTCACAATTGTAATTAATACAACCTGACTCATTTCCTTTTCCTTATTAACTTATTACAGATTTCGGAACCTGCTTTGGTCCAGGAAAGCGTTTGTGGAATATGTCAAAGCCTATGATTCAAGCTTCATCTACATGCCTGCTTTTTCCATGAAGCCTGGAACTGACCCCTCTATACGAGTTTACCACACTCTGTCTGATGTCAGTGCCAACCAAACCGTCCTTTTTGCCAACCCAGACTTCTTGAGGAATGTGGGGAAGTTCTGGAAGAGCAGAGGGATCCATGCCAAGCGTCTATCCACTGGCATGTTCCTTGTCAGCTTGGCTCTCGGACTTTGTGATGAAGTGACACTCTATGGCTTCTGGCCTTTCTCGTTGGACTTGCAGGAGAGGTTTATAAGCCATCACTACTATGATAACGTTATGCCTTTTTCTGGATTCCACGCCATGCCAGAGGAGTTTCTTCAGCTTTGGCATCTCCACCAAAGCGGCACTTTACGACTGCAAGTTGGCCGGTGCGATGAAGAAGTGGGCTAGACTTTTCATTGCATTTTATCATGGATGACAAGCATTGGCCTTTCCTTTGGACATATTTCTTCAGTTGATAAGGGAAGGTCATTTTAATGAGTGAGAGTGTGACTTTAAAATTCCTTTTTTTAACTGTGAATGCCAGTTTTGGGATCCTGTAAAAAAAATTAACTACTGAGAAAATAGCTTGGCCTTCACTGTGCAAGGACTAATTTTAGCTAGTACATTATGTTATTGCTGACGGGTCAGGGTAAGGACAGCTTACTGTAAGTAATTTTTTTTATTTTATTTTCACTCCAGCATAAACTCTTTAGTTGTAACAACTCTTTCCAAGATTGCCCCAGAGACATCAATCTGAACAAGCAAAGTAAACTAATAAAGAATCTTGAAAGCTTCGTTTTAAAATTGTTAAATCTGAAAGCTTATACTCATAGTCAGAAATGGGGGGGAAAGATATGCAAATAAGTAAGTACCAATGTCCATTTTATATCGAGTGACAGCATAAGTATTATTATTATTTGTTTATTTAGCAGATGCCTTTATCCAAGGCAACTTAGAGACTAGGGTGTGTGAACTATGCATCAGCTACAGAGTCACTAACAACTACATCTCACCCAAAAGACGGAACAGAAGGAGGTTAAGTGACTTACTCAGAGTCACACAATGAGTCAGTGGCTGAGGTGGGATTTGAACCGGGGACCTCCTGGTTACAAGCCTTTCTTTAACCACTGGACCAGTCCTTCTGGAACTGTCATATGGCAAGAAACAGATATTGTGGAGATTGACTGTTCAAAGACTTAAATATCATAAATACCCACTAGTGCTTTCATCTGGCAACCTGAGAAAGCCAGGTTAAAGTAGAATACACATTACAATGGTGTGTGAAGTACTACCACTAATGCACGAATCTGCATATTAAATAACATGTCAAGCTTTTGTAAAATAGAAGTAATTTAGTAGCTGATTGGTAAACAGGATCACCATATTCTATGACCAGCAGTAGTAACTGTAACAGATTTGTGCTCTATAGACAACATTCATTTTAGAGTTGGTTCTTGTAACATATCCGCATTCAGTTCTCTGCCAAAAATGTGTGTATTCTTTTTTTTGATTTGTTTGTTTGCAAATGCCTTACTACATACTATAGGTGCTTTTTGTGGCGTATAGGCCTATATCTACAGTACCAATATATTTTTCTAATTCTGCATTAATGTTACATGGATTGTTTTGGGGTTTTTTTTTTCTCTGATTTGATAGAAGGATCCAAGCTTAGAAAATGCTTCACAGACAGGATTACCAGTTCAGCAAACGTGTGCCAATAACCAGTATTGAACTTTGCATTACGTCATTGTCTGTCATAACTGCAATAATATCCAAGGAAAGTTTTTTAGAAATAAATTAATTTGAATGGAGGGGCAATGATCACATTAAAAAGAAAAACACTTTCTGTACTCTTCTTGGCTAACAAAAAACAAAGGAATAAAACAAATCGAAAGAAATCTAGAAAAATACAGGAACATTGATTTCAGAAATTTAAAAATGTGGAGACTGTTCAGTTTGTCGTTTTTACTTTATGGTAACAACATAGCTCATACTTACAAGCGCAAGGCTTGACAGAACAAGACTTAAACAGTTTAAAAAATTATGTAAAGTGTATTATATAGAATAGGATTAATGAAATCCATTTGAACTCAAAAGTTAGGCTTTTCTACTTCTTTGCACTTTGGTCAGCTTGAAGCTGGGAAGCTGGATTACATGGTCAAAAATGACAGTACATTTACGTAGTGCTACTATGTATTGCTTAATTTCTGAGTTGCTTCAGTACACACATGTAGTAGCTGAACAGTCATTCATTGATTGTCAGTTTTAGGTAAGCAAATGTAGTGCATCCAGATACTGGTCATCTGGGGTTCTAAAACCAACTAGTAAGCAAGTAACTATGACAAGCGAAAAATAATAATTTAATAAAATCTGTTACTATTTTACAGTGGCTCATTAAAGACAGTAGGAAAAAAAATAGAAATATGGTATGTCGAGATGACAAGATAAATTATATCTCGATATTTCAAACCGGTATGTCGAGATCACAAGATAAATTAGCTTGTGATCTCGACATAACACTTTTTAGTTTTTTTATGTCCTCAATGAGCCACCATACCATTTCAACATGTCTTGAAACACATAAATAGGCAAATACTGTAATGTGTGGGTAAAATCTTGTCTTAAAATTATTTTACTTAAACTACAGTAATTGAGCATTAAGCAATACCATTAAACTGGGTTGCCTGCTGAAACAAACCGACTCTGTATGTCACAATCCCATGTTCTGTGTTGACACAGAACAGACAGATTTGGTATATGTTAAAAGTGAAATTAAGTGATACTCAAAATGTAAAATGTTACAATTAAGGAGTTATTAAAGATATCTTGTTTATGTATTTTTCCAGTTCCAGTAAACACTCTGAAGGCTAATAAACAGATGTTGGGCTTCGGCCCGTTGAGATAATAATGTTGCCAGGAACTAGGCCATTCCAGCAGTGTTCAGGCTAGTGCCAGAATTATTATTATTATTATTATTATTATTTATTTCTTAGCAGACGCCCTTATCCAGGGCGACTTACAATCGCAAGCAAATACAAATACATTCAGTTATAATACCAACCAGCACTTCAGCATATTGTCAGAAAGTGTTCTGAGGTACTGTGTTTTCTGTATGATTTCCAGTATGTAATCATTTCTGTTCAATTTGAAGGTGTACATGTGCTTATGTGCTTCTTGTTGGCTGGGAAAACACTTACTTTAGCTGGTAGATGCTACTATACCAAAAATAAGAAAAAGGTGACATTTCAGGTAAAAAAAAAAAAAAAAAAAACTTTGCCTACCTCATGTGTATAGTAAATATCAGTTTCTGAAGTTGTGAAAATCCTGTTCCCGCTAATAGGAAACGATGTACAATTTACAGAATGTTCTATAAACTAAATATAAGTCTTGTAGAACACAGTGCTTAAAACCAGTATGTGTTTTGTTACTTGGATTGCAGTCAGAAATGTCACAGTGACTATCCCTTTTCCAGTAGTCTTCCCAACTAGAGGGTGAAAACTCAATTACTGCAAGGCAAAAGGTCAAATTAGCCCTCCTGCCCCATTCACAATATTTTTGTTCTTCTTGTGTAAATCTGAATGTATATGTTACTTGAGTGCAAAAAAACCTTTGTAATAGATAAAAAAAAAAGTAATGATTGATACATACAGTAGTGACTGTTTGCACAACTCTGTGCAGAGGTTAAAATGCTGGGATGGGAAAATCTTGATACTGACTTTGCACTGAGCCTCCACAAGTGTATATGTAAACCAGACAGATTTACTGTATTTGACATTAAAAAAAAAACAACTTTAGAAACCAATGTAGAGCTAACTCTCTGGCAAGTGTTCTTCAAAGCAACCATTTCAGTGGCCAGGAATTAAGAGAAAGTGCATTCAAAGGGACTTGGAAGCCTTAATGGATAATAAGCAGAACGAATACTGTTAAGCACATATACACCTTTGCTGTCTCTGAAATTGTAAAGTAGCATATTTTGTTGTTGTTTTTTATATTTAAGTATTGTAATAGTGTGTTTTATATTATTTCCTTTTTTTGGAATTTTATTTTTGGAACGACAATACAGGAAAATGATTATGTACACCAACAAGGGTACAATTTTTTTAAAAAAAGTGAATTTCTTGTAAAAAAAAATAAAAATAAAATAAGGTCTGTGGTTGGTACTGTATGAGATCATGGGAATTGTATTTATGGCATGTGAATAAGGCTTTTGACAAATGCATGTGATTTTGTACAAGAAGTTGAGTCAAGGAAAGAGGTTTTTCATTCAATGTTATATCCAGGCTGTATTGAACTGAAGGAACCCTTACACATCATTTAAATGATTCTATAATTGGAAATGTGGTTCTTGGTGTTTTTCCAGGGCAGCTGATGGTTTTACGTCAGATCCACTCATCACCTTGTTGTTTCTCTTCATGTTTTCTTTTATCTGTTTTAAGGTTTGATTTTGAAATGAGTCAATCTTATTCTAGAAAATCATGCCCAACTTTATATTTTAAAATGCCTGTCAATATTACAGGTGATATTGATGGATTCAGTTGCTTTTGATACATTATTTAGTAGGTGAATATATAGTGCACAGATATGATACAGTATTGATAGTTCATGACATTTCATAGAATAATTACAGTGGCACCAAGGCAAATACAGTAACCCAGTTCTTTCAAATTTATGGAGCCTATTGTGCAAGTACTGTCAGAGGTGGAATGGGAAATTATGGGAGTGATTTGGCAAGTGTCATGCATACACTGTATCTTGCTCTTTAAATCTGGCACACATCTTTATTCTAAAGCAGTTTGGTTATAAAGTTGGTACCTGAGTCCACCTTTTCTTTTCTGTTGTGGTCAAAGTGGAGTACAGAAGTACAGTCAACACACTGCACATGTGATAGGTAAATAGACAAAATGGAGGCTAGTTTAACCAGATGTGCAAGAAACGTAACCGTGAGGGGAATACAGAGCCAACATGCATGTCATAGACGTAATAACCATCGAACAGTGAATTTCCCCCAAGGTTTTCAAATGTGAAGAATTTAGAGTAATTTAGGCTTCTCTTTATTATATTGTGTCACTGTCTAGAGCTTTACAATTGTGTTAATGCAGTCTAGAAACAACTTTAAATGCTTTCTGTGTGAAAGGGAATAGTGCAACTGCTAGTGTTTGTCGCTGTGTCAACAAAAGCATCACAGAACTGATTCTGCATTGCATTACGTGACTTCTGAAGCCTTAGATCCATGAAATGTGAAGTGATATGTATTAGTTTGCATAAGACAGGAACATTTTTATTTAAATAATGGATGTCCCTTATAAGACAGTATTGGCAACCATAGAAGAATTATGGGTTGGTTAGATATAATTTAAAGCTGTCAATAATAATAAAAAAAAAACATAAGTGACAAATAAATAAAAGGAATATACTGTTTGATGTCATTTTCATTATAATAAAAACAAATGAGAAATCTTTTAAAACATTTTTAATTGTATTTTGTTTTTATACACAGCAGACTCTCTCATTAAAGAAACATGATACTGTAGTACAGTAGCCCAGTATTGTAGGTTACACGAGATATCATGTACAGCACATATTTATAATAACACTGAGGTTTTTTTAATTTTTTAATTTTGGGGGCTTTAATTTACGTATTCCTTTTTCCAGCTGAATGTTAATCGGAAATGATTTGTGGTTATTTAGAAAAAAAAAATCTTTGCTTGCATATGAATGTAATTCTGCCACCACGATCTAGTCACTTCATGATAATTCAGATGGGTAGATATATAGACACATAGAAAGATATACACAAACACAACAGTAAAAGACCATATAAATGTAGTACAGCCTCCTCTGCTGCTGTTAAAACCCCAGTGTAACAGCCACCGCCAGTACCAATAGCTTCTCGAGGTAGATTATTATTACTTATTTCTTAGCAGACTTTTTTTTTGCTTTTTTTTTTTTTTACTTCGCGTCTTTCGTCCTGCCATCTCTTTTGATAGTCCAAGACGCTTCGTTTTACAGCAGACGCATCATTTACATGGTCAGTTATCTGTGCCCACATTTTTTCTTCTATGATTTACAGATACGGTTTACACTCCAAATAATTTATCTGACTTTTCCACACCCTCTTCTCTTTGAGTAATAAGTTCTTGAGTGGAGAATTTCAGCTTTCTTTGTTTGAACTTCTGGTCATCCCTTATGGAAAATTCCCATGGGTAAAGAAAATTCTGGTAACCCAATGGGATTGTGATGGAGTTCCCATGAGAATCTCGTGGGATTTTGATGAGGTTCCCATGGGATTCTAATGGGGTTCATCTTTGGACTTTAATGGGCTTCATGTTGGTTTCTTACTTATAAACTTAATAAAAAAAAAAACACCTAATATATACAATAAGAAAATATACTCATTCCAGGTTTGTATGTCTTTCAGTTTGATTAGATTTAAATGCAAAATTAACATCAATTTAAATAATATTTTAATAAAATAAGTAAACATAAAAACAGAATGTATTTAAGATATGTTTTAATCTGTAAATATACAAGTGATTATTACATTTATATGTACAAGATTACTGGAATCTAGCATTGCAGTGAATGGCCACATCTTTTAGTGTGAATACCACTGTGGTCTTTATGGCAGTTTTCTCCACAATTAGAAACTGTTGCTGCACTTTTGCTGAAATAAAAATAAAAAAAGAAATGGTAAGAATAAGGTTGAATGGTCCACATTTCCTATTAATGGCTATTTCATTTTATTTCAATGTTCTTTTACTATTTGAATGCTCCATGTCAGTTTTAATAAAGTTCCTGGCCAAAATGGCATGAAGTAGATAAGATGGCCATTGTCTTAATTCTACAGGTATTTGTTTCAGGGTTTGATTTGCTTGAATAGCTATAGTGGGGCAGGTAGTGTTGTTTTTTGTACAACAACAGCACTGTTTTATTTGTTCAACAAAGTAAAAATACTTAGTATGTAAAAAAATAGAAAATAGTCATTTGAATTTGTAAATGCTTCACTCACCAATATTGGCAGAAACTGTTTTTGCACAAAGGAGGTTTCATAACTGCATTTTCTTTAATGTTTGACTTCCTCCCAGTCACTGAAGAAGTAGCCACTTCCTCTTTTGAAAATGGAACTTCTATTACAGTATATCTCTTGTCATTTTGCTGTGATCCCCCATCCAGCTAAAACACATGCATAATGTGACCATCTCCAAATGAATGAAAAATGATACCTTCACGTATATATAAAGAGCAGATCAGCCGCTCATCAGAGTTAGTGTGTTCAGAGGCGGAACGAGAGATGTGAGAAAAAAATAATACATCTAGAAAGCAATTGGTACCCGTGCTAGTTTTATACCAGTATGATACCTGTTGGTTCTGTATCTGTTGTGTTAATCTGTTTTGGCCACCGTGCCATTTTGTTTTGCACAAACTGTTTATTTATTATTAAACTCGCGCATCAGCATTTCCATACCCCAGTACTGTTCTCATTTACTTCCTGGTCTGACGTGACCCTTAAGCCATCCAGGTCAAACCATGGTTTAATTTTTTGGTTGATATTCATGTTTATCTGCAAAAAAGTAACATAGTATTTAACATTGAGGTTTAATTTATGAAAAACATTAGAGCAAAATAACTTTCTTTGATCCAATTTTGTGTTGCTAAACATGAGCATACCTGTATTCTTAAAACATCATGATGTTGTCATATACTACAGGGAGGTATGATGCCAAAATTAAAATTATCTTTGGTATTTGTGTCACTTTTTTCAATGGAAATTAAGATTAATAAAGTAAAAAAATTTATGCTTTATATTGCAGAGATCTTGTTTAATGCAGGCAAGTGCATCACACAGGACGAGGCAATCCACACACAGGCGGATGGCGGGCGTGAACCCGGGACCTCTCACACTAAAGCATAGCGCAGATACCGCTGTACAAAAGAGCCAGCTCTTTTGCAAGGGGCATATATCAGGCTTATGTCTTCGTGCGTGATTACGTCACCTACCAACCCTGCTGCTGCCTTCCCCCATGGATGCTACACTCTCCCCTGCCAGCCTTAAGTCCCAATACCATTCCTCATTGAATTTGTAAATGCTTCACTCACCAATATTGGCAGAAACTGTTTTTGCACAAAGGAGGTTTCATAACTGCATTTTCTTTAATGTTTGACTTCCTCCCAGTCACTGAAGAAGTAGCCACTTCCTCTTTTGAAAATGGAACTTCTATTACAGTATATCTCTTGTCATTTTGCTGTGATCCCCCATCCAGCTAAAACACATGCATAATGTGACCATCTCCAAATGAATGAAAAATGATACCTTCACGTATATATAAAGAGCAGATCAGCCGCTCATCAGAGTTAGTGTGTTCAGAGGCGGAACGAGAGATGTGAGAAAAAAATAATACATCTAGAAAGCAATTGGTACCCGTGCTAGTTTTATACCAGTATGATACCTGTTGGTTCTGTATCTGTTGTGTTAATCTGTTTTGGCCACCGTGCCATTTTGTTTTGCACAAACTGTTTATTTATTATTAAACTCGCGCATCAGCATTTCCATACCCCAGTACTGTTCTCATTTACTTCCTGGTCTGACGTGACCCTTAAGCCATCCGGGTCAAACCATAGTTTATTTTTTGGTTGATATTCATGTTTATCTGCAAAAAAGTAACATAGTATTTAACATTGAGGTTTAATTTATGAAAAACATTAGAGCAAAATAACTTTCTTTGATCCAATTTTGTGTTGCTAAACATGAGCATACCTGTATTCTTAAAACATCATGATGTTGTCATATACTACAGGGAGGTATGATGCCAAAATTAAAATTATCTTTGGTATTTGTGTCACTTTTTTCAATGGAAATTAAGATTAATAAAGTAAAAAAATTTATGCTTTATATTGCAGAGATCTTGTTTAATGCAGGCAAGTGCATCACACAGGACGAGGCAATCCACACACAGGCGGATGGCGGGCGTGAACCCGGGACCTCTCACACTAAAGCATAGCGCAGATACCGCTGTACAAAAGAGCCAGCTCTTTTGCAAGGGGCATATATCAGGCTTATGTCTTCGTGCGTGATTACGTCACCTACCAACCCTGCTGCTGCCTTCCCCCATGGATGCTACACTCTCCCCTGCCAGCCTTAAGTCCCAATACCATTCCTCATTGAACGCGGCTGTAATGGAGGCGAGTCCCACCCACCGCGGGCCTAAACCAGTTACATTGGGACATTCACCGTAGTCATGGCTATGACCCAAGATTGGTGATTGGAAAGCTGAGATATGACAAGGAACATCATCATGACTTTAGTCATGAAATTAGAGTGAGCACAGGGTTAATAAATCTGGCCTTTTTTAAATTTATTTTTATTTTTTAAACTAAGTCATTTTTCCGCCCACCACAGCTTGCCCCGCACTAGTTACGGCTCTGCGCCACAGCTCCTTGAGCTTGTGCTCCACTCCAGTATATGCTACGTGCTGCCCCGTTGTGTGACTGCACGCGGTCTAGAACCAGGTTATCGCCACGCTGCACCCTGGTGTAGCACTGTGCGCTTCCCTGTACTGCTCTCCTGATTGCCTACCGCAGCCACTCAAGCCTGTGTATCTACCCGGCTGAAGTGGCTGCGGTAGGATAGAGAACGAGATGCTGGCGTCCGCCGTACTCGCACGGTGACTCTGATGGTTCCGATCCCCACTGCCCCGTATGATGACTGAGGCACCGCCTTCAGGCTTCCGCAGCAGCTAACAACCGGACCTACCCACAACGACGGGAGGGAGCCGGACGTGGGATTCCAACAGAGCAGCAATCTCGGAGGTAGTCCCAACGCCGCCCCAGGCAGCCCCCACTTGGGTGCTCGCCACCGTACACAACAGTTATGCACACCGTCACATTCTCCAGTCTGTCCGGCCAGGCGACTGGTTTACAACAGTGAACCAAAAGGATGCAAATTTCCACGTCTCTATTTGTCCCGCGCACAGGAAGTTTCTCCACTTTGGCCCTTCCATCCCCCTCCCTTTGATTCAGAGGATGATAGGAAACTAAATTCCCTCTGCCCAGTGAGGGCATTGAGAGGTTATGTGGATAGGACAAAAGCGCTGCGTCACTCTGTCCAGCTCTTTGTTTGTTATGGTGAAAGGATCCTGGGTCAAGCCCTCTCAAAGCAGCGACTGGCCCACTGGTTTGTGAACACAGTATCGACTGCGTACAAAAATGCCAGCCCCACCACCTAGGAGGGAGGTCGCGCACTCTACAAGAGGTATGGCTGTGTCATGGGCTCTCTTTCGAGGTGCCTCATTGACATTTGTACTATGGCTAGCTGGGCTACGCCGCAAACATTCACCAGGTTCTACCGACTTAATGTGGTAGATCTCTCTAAGCCTTCATTAGGCACAAGGTTCCTTGAGGTTGTACGCGCACACCACCAACACTAGTTGGCAGTAGCGAGGCGTCCCTCATATGCTGTCCGCTCATGCTCCCTCACAATGGCTCCGGTATACTGTCCCAAAAGTATTGGTTGGTGGTCGTCTTCGAATTGAAAGGGAACATGAGGTTGCTTACCATAAACCTGGTTCCCTGAAAGAGAAGACAACCACCAAACTTTGCGAGGTCGCATCACTCGCATTTGCGGGTTTGATGCAAAAGAGGAAGTGAGCTCTGCGGAATGACTACTTATTCCCTCGGCAGGTGGAACCGGGGACGTCATTCCAAGGAGGGGTCTATCGGCAGCTCTGACATAAAATGCTCAGGGAATACCTACCTAAGGCAGGCATATTCCTAAAATATTGGTTGGTGGTCGTCTTCTCTTTCAGGGAACCAGGGTTACGGTAAGTAAACTAACGTTTTTGTTCATGCTTAAGAGAACATTGTCTGTACTCTTTATGTTTAGTTTCTTAGCCATGCTTGCTACAGTCCAATTTTGTTTTCTAGTTACTGACCCTTATAGAAGTTTACTGTATTGTAAAAGGACTTTATAATTTACTCTTTTTGGTTTTCATTTTGTAATATTCAATTTGAATATGTTTCTGGAAATGTGAAATTCTTGGTACCATGCTTCATGGAGCTCTGACATACTAACTATGCAAGCATGTGACATGTGTGCAGCAACAGACCAATATAAATAAAGAATAAGCATGTATTTATTTATTTTGAGAACGGTAATGGTTGTATTTTTAAATAAACTGTAAATTATTATTAGTATTGTTTTCACTTGTATTTATTTTTCTTGTGGAACATTTGAATAAAAAGAAGTAAGAAACTAAACTTGGCTGTGACTACATCTAATACCATATGACATGAAAACATTGGTTAAGTTAGAAAAGGCAGAATAAGCTAGAGCTCTAATTTTTCCATTTCATTTACAAGACATATTCTAGGGTGGATTTCATAATATTTAAGGTTTTATTTTGTTACTTTTGGTCTATACGAAAGTTCTTTGCCCTCTTCAGACACTTAAGACTGTAAAAAGTATTCATTTTTTTCAGACACATCAAAGATTAAGACAAGTTTGATCATTTTTATTGCAAGTTTAGCTGCGTAAATAAAAAGAAAATTAGCTTTATAGTCATCAATGGATTCCATCTATTTAGTGCATGGTCTCTTCTCTTAAGATAAGCCAGATGGTGACCCCTCCCCTCCTTGGGAAAGGGAGGCTGCTTCTGCTGTAGAGATGGAGGAGGGGAGGAAGAGGAATATAAGAACATAAGAAAGTTTACAAACGAGAGGAGACCATTCGGCCAATCTTGCTCGTTTGGTTGTTAGTAGCTTATTGATCCTAGAATCTCATCAAGCAGCTTCTTGAAGGATCCCAGGGTGTCAGCTTCAACAACATTACTGGGGAGTTGGTTTCAGACCCTCACAATTCTCTGTGTAAAAAAGTGCCTTCTATTTTTTTGTTCTGAATGCCCCTTTATCTACCATTTGTGACCCCTGGTCCTTGTTTCTTTTTTCAGGTCAAAGAAGTCCCCTGGGTTGACATTGTCTATAGGATTGTCTATTGTCTTTTAGGATTTTGAATGCTTGAATCAGATCACCGCGTAGTCTTCTTTGTTCACGACTGAGTAGATTCAATTCTTTTAGCCTGTCTGCATACGACATGCCTTTTAAACCTGGGATAATTCTGGTCGCTCTTCTTTGCACTCTTTCTAGAGCAGCAATATCCTTTTTGTAATGAGCTGACCAGAACTGAACACAATATTCTAGACGAGGTCTTCTAATGCATTGTAAAGTTTTAACATTACTTCCCTTGATTTAAATTCAACACTTTTCACAATATATCCGAGCATCTTGTTAGCCTTTTTTTATAGCTTCCCTACATTGCCTAGATGAAGACATTTCTGAGTCAACATAGACTCCTAGATCTTTTTCATAGTTTCCTTCTTCAATTTCAGTATCTCCCATATGATATTTATAATGCAGATTTTTATTGCCTGCTTGCAGCACCTTACACTTTTCTCTATTAAATGTCATTTGTGATCTTGGTTAGCGGTTTGTAAATAACTTCTTTAATTTCTTTGAGTACTATTGGGAGGATCTCATCCGGCCCAGGGGATTTGTTTATTTTAAGAGCTCCTAGTCCCTTTAACACTTCTGTCTCTGTTATGCTAAAGTTATTTAAAACTGGATAGGAAGAGGTTGACATGTGGGGCATTGTGGCAGGATGGCTTGCAGTGGTGAGGTGTGGTGACGTCACGGACCAGGAAGTAACTGAACCAAAACAATGGATGGGCGGGTGAAACTGAACGCAACAGCATTCAGCTGATTTTTATTAACTAAATAAACAAAACAAAAGATTTGAACAAAACAACAAAACATAAAACAAAAAGGTGTGATGGCCAAATATAGCAATTGTTTTTCGCTCGCTCTCCCGTGTTCTCCCGTACTCTCCTCTGTACACTCACCCCCGCAGCACGGACAGCTGCAGGTTCTTATACTCTGGCCGAGGGGTTAACTAGCTGTTAATTATCTTATTACCCCTCGGCCACAGTCTGCACGAGTTTAGTAAGGATGCATGACTGTCAGCTAGTTAAATAATCAGTAGCTGATCAGCCACGCATCCTCACAGGGTTTTAAATTATAAATAACAAATAACAAATACGCGGCGCTTTTATCTGCGCCGCAAACAAAAATATAAATAATAATAAATACAGAGGGGCGGGACACTCCGCCACAGGCATGTTGTCCATATCCTCCTTTGTAAAAACTTGTGAAAAGTAATCATTTAATATATTTGCTATTTTTTTTTCTTCGTCTATGATTTTGCCATTTGTATCTCTTAGACATTTAACCTCCTCTTTGAATGTTCTCTTGCTGTTATAATATTGGAAAAATATTTTGGTTTTAGCCCCCTTAGCAATGTTCATCTCTATCTCTCTCTTGGCCTTTCTTTTTTTATTTTTTTTTTTTTATAAATTTAGTCGTTGCCAATTAGTTTTTATTATTTTCTCCCCAATTTGAAATGCCCAATTATTTTTTTTAGGCTCAGCTCACCGCTACCACCCCTGCGCTGACTCGGGAGGGGCGAAGATGAACACACGCTGTCCTCCGAAGCGTGTGCCATCAGCCGCCCGCTTCTTTACACACTGCGAACTCACCGTGCAGCCGCCTCAGAGCTACAGCGTCGGAGGACAACGCAGCTCTGGGCAGCTTACAGGCAAGCCCGCAGGCGCCTGGCCAGACTACAGGGGTTGCTGGTGCGCGGTGAGCCAAGGACACCCTGGCCGACCTAACCCTCCCTCCCCCCGGGCGACGCTCGGCCAATTGAGCGCCGCCCCCTTGAAGCTCCTGTCCACGGTCGGCTGTGGAATAGCCTGGACTCGAACTCGCGACGTCCAGGCTATAGAGCGCATACTGCACTCTAGCGAGTGCTTTTACTGGATGTGCCACTCGGGAGCCCCTCTCTTGGCCTTTCTAACTTCCTTTTTGACTTGCGTTTGCAGTTCCAAGTACTCTTTCTGTGTACTTTGTTTTTGGTCCCTTTTTAAACGCTCTGTAAAGTGCCTTTTTTCGCTGAATATTTTTTTTAATTGATCTATTAAACCATTTTGGCCATTTTGTTTTAGATTTAGATTTGTCAACTTTTGGGATGTAATTAAAAAACATCCTTTTTCTGTGGATGTTTTCTCTATTTTACACCAATCTACTTGTTATTCTCTTTTTCATGCCTTCATAGTTTGCTTTTCTAAAATTGTAAACCTTAGCTTTAGTCATCTTTTGGGGTTTTAAAAAGCACTTCAAATGAGACCATGTTGTCGTCTGAGTTTGCCAATGGCTATCTGACCTGTGCTTTAGTTATTCTGTCTTCGTTATTTGAAAAGACTAAATCAAGGCATGCCTCCCCTCTAGTTGGCGCCTTGACAAATTGCATTAGGAAGCAGTCATTTGTCATGTCCACCATTTCAATTTCGTCCGTCATGCTCCCCACCGGGTTTTCCCATTTTATATGGGAGAAGTTGAATGAAAATGAGGAGAAAGCCTTGTGTGTTTAATTCTGAGTGGTCTACTTGTTGTTCTGAAATCGCATGTACATTTCTGTTTTACATTATGCATGATTGTCTGGGTCCTTGGCATTAAGTTTGCTGTGATAAATGGCTTGTGGTATTACTTTTAAAGCTTGGTCTTTTCCATAGTTGCTGAGTATATGTGTTTTTTTTGTTTTTTTTCAAATACTGTGACTTTAATACCATTGTTATAGTGCATCACAACACAATTAGCAACTTTTTATGTAGGACAGGAAGGACCCACCATCCTCTAAAAGAGAAACAGACCACAAATAAATGACAAATAACAAAAAGGAAACATGCAGTCACACTGAGCTGTGCTTCTCTATACAAAAACTGAAAATATTTCCGGAAAACCTTGAAGTCATTTGTCCAACCTTGTATATAGGGAAGTGTACTATGGGATGGAGGTAACACTGCCAAGCTTGGTGAGACATTCAAAGTAGTATCAGGCTCACATAAGCATAAGCCCATGTTAGCCTTTAAAATGAAGTTGCTTTACTTTGGTACTAAGTTCTTGTGTTCAAGATCCGAAGGTCCCTGGCTTTTACGCTTCTGCTGACAAAACCATTTAAAGTTATTGTTTCATGTAAAAGATCTTGAAGAGCTTGAAAACAGAATCCTGTGTTCAGGAAGTAAATTATGTTAAACACAGAGGTGAATAGCATGAACAGTTCTGGTGGTAGTCACATGATGAGATTCGTTGCAGTCAATCAAACCCTCCAGTTTGTCTATACCATGCCCTTAACAAAAGACTACTGTTCCATCTGCTCAGCTGTGAGGCCAGAATGCTGGAAGGAAAACAAAAAAGTACTGCAGGGCAAAAAGTTTATTTTTAACACACAAAACCATTGGAGAAAACCATTGGCCAGGAGGTCAGTAGGTCTTGTTGAAGCTCTTAGTAAAACCTGAGCACTGCTCCTTTGGATATGTTCTTCGTCATTAGTTGCTTAATTATTATTATTATTATTTTTCTTTGTGCTAGTTTTATAATATTTTGGATACTGGTGTGTTTTATTTATTTTTTAATACTTCTTTGATTGTTCAATCTTCAAGTCACTTACCCAATGCTAATAATGTACCGGTATTTAAGGACTTCATAAAACGAAACAGAAAAATAAGCTATTTAATCAATGTGTAAATATTTATAGAAAGCTTGCGAGGTTTCAGGCAGGAAATCTATAGTACAAGTGCCTGGTACATTCATTGGTTAATCTACAAACCTATTACCATACATTATATATACTGTGTATATATATATATACACACACCTATTTCGCAAACTCAGTCTTGCTGTGCTTTCGAATTACCACCACCACCTCACTGGGGGGGAAACAATGCTCCTTTGCCTAATCATTTCTGTTCACCGGGATGAACACGTCATTTCAGTGTTTTTTGGAAATCTGTAAGATTTGTAGATTTTATTTTTCACTTTGACATTATGGACTTTTTTGTGTTGATCAGTGGCAAAAACTCCTAATTAAATCCATTTTGATTCCATGTTGTAACACAATAAAATGTGGAAAAGTCCAAGGGGGGTGAATACTTTTGAGAGCCACTGTATGTAAGTTTTAACACAAAGATTTCTGTATGGTCATCACAGAATAGCTAACATAATGGCTAGCACTTATTTGAAGAAGCTCATCACGAGAGAGGGTCATTGGCGTTGATTTACCATTCCAAGTGAAACAACTGAAGAGACAGCAGCTTGGAGTGATGACTGCTGTTCTTCACAGAGTCTAAGAAAAGCAGCAGTCATCACAAATCCAAGCAGCTGCTTCATCACTTGTTTTATTTTAAATGGTAAATTAGTTGAATCAGCAACAACGACCCTCACCCGACTGTCAGCACCAGATTTCTCTGGAGAGCTCAATAATTGTTACATGCAGCACTACTGGGGTTGTCGCAGGTGACGCTGAACTAGTT
Source organism: Acipenser ruthenus (assembly GCF_902713425.1). Taxonomy (NCBI): domain Eukaryota; kingdom Metazoa; phylum Chordata; class Actinopteri; order Acipenseriformes; family Acipenseridae; genus Acipenser; species Acipenser ruthenus. Next base: position 45,884,160 of record NC_081195.1, read on the forward strand.
ATTCCATATAGTAAAATATTGACTCCTTTTGCATGGAGGATCTCAGTAGCTACAGCTGTTGGTTCATCAATTGAATCAGATTCAGTTGTATTGTGTCTGCCAACTGATGATGTGAGGCAGAACAGTAATTGGATACCAGAAAATATGAATAACAGTGAGTTTTGGCCTCCTTCAGTGTTCTGGATGGAAGGCGTACCTCGCAAAGTGACTCTGTGCGAACAAAAGGAAATATATAGAAATAATATTTACAGCTAAACGTGTCCAAGTATCTTATAGGAATGAAGTCAGGCCATGGAAATCCACACCTGTGATGGAGAAACATTGGATCAAGGGACTTCTTGTGGAAACAACTAAGAGCGAAACCTGGTACAGAAGCTGAATCCTGCTGAGAACATATGGATATGCTGAATATGTACTAGGCGATTTTAAATATGGAATGTATTATAAAATGAAGTGTCAAAGATATTAGGAAGGATAAAGAAAGTATCCTTGTACCACCAGTGGATGGCTCTCTTGCTCCATAAAATAGGTCAGTCTACATATGGTTCTAATTGAACATTTAGTAATCTGAGAATTTTTAAATATATATATATATATATATATATATATATATATATATATATATATATATATATATAATGAACGATTTACCACTAGTATATCTTATCTTCAGAAAGCATGACGCTTGATAAAAAGCACCATTCCGGCTAAAAATGAACGTTAATCTACAAATTTATGCCCTAAAAACACAAGATAAGAAGAGACTCTTTATGACCAAAAGATTAACTAACAAGCCAGAGGTCTTGAGAAAAAAATCCTGTCTCGGCTGGATTTTGTATGAACAAAGAGAAGGGTCAAGCCTAGTTGAATGCAGTTATACTGGCCTATATTTGGATTTAAATCTTAAGAGGGATTCACCAAAGTAATATTATAGCAACTGATAAACAGAGGTAAATTAATTGAAAGATTATCTTATAATGAAACAGGTTCAGTGCTAATTGACACTGTTTATAGTTCATAACAGTTATTTCATAAGATTAATAATATGTTTTAAGTATTTGCTATAATGAGAAAACATATTATTTAAAACTGACAAGTAGTATTGCTTGTTCATGACTTTGCTGTATTGATAAGAAGATTAAAACCTGGAGCAGTATTCGATTTACTTAAATGGGAAAATGGTACAAGTTTATTTCTCATTCTATTGAACAATAAGACCTCTAGACATTATGATATCCATTGAATTATAGAATGTAAAAGGTGTTGTGTTGTGTTTTTGTGTTAAGTTTGTAATAATATACTATAATGTACCTTGTTATTGATCCATTATACTATTGTCTAATGATGGCAGACGGATTCCTTATAATGTGGTGATTTGAAACTGCTGCAGTGAAAACAGGACCTGTCTTCTTATCTAGAAAGAAGGAATGTCCTTGGGTTCCACTTCAACAGAGCTGCAAGCCTCGTAGAGATGGAGTGTTAAGGTTTATGGAATTAGTGGTTTAGCACAGATAAGAATATATCTTGAAATAATATGCAAAAATTATGGCTTAACAGACCTTTATAGGTCATAAATCTAAAAAGTGTTTGCACAGACTCTGACCTTGGAAAAAAACAAGAGACTGTGGAAACTGCTAGCAGTAACATATTCCCAGAGTCAGGTACAGGACAGAGCCTGGTCAGTGCATCTCTTAAGGGATAAATAATTGTAATGAAAACTATTACCACTTAAACTTAGTGAAACTAAATGACTTGAATATTGTATGAGACAAACTTTTGTCAAATACTCTGTTAGACAGTGGTATATGGAATCAAAACTGACTCATTAACAAAATGATGAAACAACATGAGGTTTAAGGAAACACATACCTTTAATTTAGCATAATATAATCAATTAGAAGATGATGTCATATATTAAGAACATCTCTCATATATAACTGTGGCAATGTGCCCCGCCCCTGTGTGCATGTTATGTGTTGTATGTTGCGTGTGTTAATGTTGGTGTATAGTCATTGGTACACGGGATATAAACGGGTCTGTGTTTCACGTGTGATTTAAAAAGGTAGATTTGTATTTAGGCACGAGGAGGGCACAAATCACTTCACGTGCTGGTTAAATGTAATATGTGAGCACGGGGTTGCACAGAATTAATTCACGTGCTGGGATTCAAGTGAATAATTAATTAGTAATTGAATCCCAGCACAACAGTATAAATAGGCACATTTTTAGTCACTCGGGGTTAGGTGTTCGGTGAGTGGAGAACGGGATTGGAGACGGAGGTAATTGTGTATTGTAAAAGCGTAAATAGTTAAATCTGCTCACCGTGTTTTGTTCGTCTGTCTGTGCACTGTTTAGTTCGTTTTGTTTGTCTTTTTATTTTGGCGTATAGTGCCGTGTCCAGTGTTTTTTGTCTGTTCAAACCTTTTATTTTCTGTTCTGTTTATTAAATGCTGAGCGCGATCACGCGCTCAGCCTCACCAAAACCCCAAATCTCTGTCTGTTTACTTCCTGCTTCTGGTCTGACGCCACCCACTCCGGCCGTCTTTGTGACACGTGGTGTCCTGCGTGGGATCGACAGCGCCTCCAGGACTCAGGCCAGAGCAGGAACCGCATTTTTTGAGGAAAAAAAAAAAAAAGTGTTGGATTACAAAAAAAAATATATATATATATAAATAAATAAAATGGGATGGAAGGAGGATAAAGAGGTGAAGGACAGGGAGGAGGAGTGCCGCCTAAGGGCCAGACATCCACGGCGATCTAACAAGCCAATGCCGGGGTGCCTCCTCTGCGACCAGGATCATCTGTTCGCCAACTGTCCCTTCCGCAGTTATGAGGAGGAGCCTGAGCGTCCACAGCCCAAGTGGGAGGAGCCTGAGCGTCCACAGCCCAAGTGGGAGGAGCCCGAGCGTCCTACGCCTGAGTGGGAGGAGCCCGAACGTCCTACGCCTGAGTGGGGGGAGCCCGAACGTCCACAGCCCAAGAGGGGGGAGTCGGTGCGTCCACAGCCCAAAAGGGAGGAGTCGGTGCGTCCACAGCCCAAAAGGGAGGAGTCGGTGCGTCCACAGCCCAAAGAGAGGAAAGTCGGGGCTTCCATAACCCTGGGAACCAAGCTGCCAGCAGAGGGAGAATGCCTGCTGGACCCACCTTCACCAGCAGAGGAAGAATGCCTGCTGGTTTCCCCATCACAACCAGCAGAGGAAGAATGCCTGCTGGTTTCCCCAGCACAACCAGCAGAGGAAGAATGCCTGCTGGTTTCCCCAGCACAACCAGCAGAGGAAGAATGCCTGCTGGTTTCCCCAGCACAACCAGCAGAGAAAGAATGCCTGTTGGTTTCCCCAGCACAACCAGCAGAGGAAGAATGCCTGCTGGTTTCCCCAGCACAACCAGCAGAGGAAGAATGCCTGCTGGTTTCCCCTTCCGAGGCAGAGCCGCACCAGTCCCCTGCAAGAGAGGCAGAGCAGCACCAGTCCCCTGAAAAAGGGGGAGACTACACGCTGCTCCCACCTCCGTCGCCAGGAGACTACACGCTGCTCCCACCTTCACAGGCAGGAGCAGAGCAGCCGGAGCTGTCTCTGCCTCCGCCACCTTCACCGGCAGGAGCAGAGGAGCAGGAGCTGCCTCTGCCTCCGCCACCTCCACCGGCAGGAGCAGAGCAGCAGGAGCTGCCTCTGCCTCCGCCATGTCCACCAGCAGAGGGTGAATGCCTGCTGGTATCACTTCCCCCACCAGCAGAGGATGAATGCCTGCTGGTATCACTTTCCCCACCATCACGTGGAGAGGAGCGGGAGCTGCCTCTGCCTCCATCACCATCAGGAGGAGAGAAGCAGGATCTGCCTCTCCCTTCACCAGAAAGACCAGGACGTGAAGCTGGTGGCCCTCCGCAGCCCTTGCATAGGCTGCTGAGGGAAGTATGGGGAAGAATCGCCTGGTCGCAGAGGCCGAGAAGAGGGCCAACACCCGCACCCCGGCTGGTCCTGACTCCCTGCCATGCTTCACCCTCGCCTGGGGCTGCCAGCCGCGCCGCATCGCCTGGGGCTGCTAGTTGCTCCGCATCGCAGCAGGAAGTACTGTGGCCGGAACCCCACCAAGGGGAGCTGTCGGCCACGAAGAAGGGGGAGGAGGTCTGGAGACCACCAACCCCAGCAGCAGTTTCGCTGCCGGAGATCGTGGGGGAGGTCAGGAGACCTGCTCCCACTGCAGCAGTTTCGCTGCCGGAGATCGTGGGGGAGGTCTGGAGACCTGCTCCCACTGCAGCAGTTTCGCTGCCGGAGATCGTGGGGGAGGTCCGGAGACCTGCTCCCACTGCAGCTTCTTCGCTGCCGGCAGTACTGTGGTCGGAGCCCCACCAAAGGGAGCTACCGGCTACAAAGACAGGGGGAGAGGTCAGGAGACCACTTTCCCCAGCAGCAGTTTCGCTGCAGGAGCAAACCAACAGGCTGTCAGCCGTGCCACTACCGGCAGGGGTGCTGACAGCATGGCCAGCCATGGGCCCACTGAAGCCTCCCTTCCCAGCCTGAGACTTTGTCCTGGACTGCTGGATTTTTAAGGGGGGAGGTGGCCGTTGAGGCCATGTGTGCGTTGCACAGGGGGGGGTATATGTGGCAATGTGCCCCGCCCCTGTGTGCATGTTATGTGTTGTATGTTGCGTGTGTTAATGTTGGTGTATAGTCATTGGTACACGGGATATAAACGGGTCTGTGTTTCACGTGTGATTTAAAAAGGTAGATTTGTATTTAGGCACGAGGAGGGCACAAATCACTTCACGTGCTGGTTAAATGTAATATGTGAGCACGGGGTTGCACAGAATTAATTCACGTGCTGAGATTCAAGTGAATAATTAATTAGTAATTGAATCCCAGCACAACAGTATAAATAGGCACATTTTTAGTCACTCGGGGTTAGGTGTTCGGTGAGTGGAGAACGGGATTGGAGACGGAGGTAATTGTGTATTGTAAAAGCGTAAATAGTTAAATCTGCTCACCGTGTTTTGTTCGTCTGTCTGTGCACTGTTTAGTTCGTTTTGTTTGTCTTTTTATTTTGGCGTATAGTGCCGTGTCCAGTGTTTTTTGTCTGTTCAAACCTTTTATTTTCTGTTCTGTTTATTAAATGCTGAGCGCGATCACGCGCTCAGCCTCACCAAAACCCCAAATCTCTGTCTGTTTACTTCCTGCTTCTGGTCTGACGCCACCCACTCCGGCCGTCTTTGTGACAATAACACATATAAAAATAGTGTTTTGCATGCAGTAGTGTTTTTATATTATATTATAAACCAAGATCCTGGGAACCTTGGTTCACTTAACTTTTCAGATAAAGGAGGGGCTCAGAGGAAAGCAAAGAAATGAGATCATAGGTTTGGAGTTAGACAAGAAATGAGATATTGAATTTATTGAGTACATGACACCTATTAATTCTGAAAAGTTAGTCCGGATCTTTTGAAAACTATTATTTGTAAAATGGATAAGAACTGTCCCACCTGATAAATGATTGGATTTAACTGAGGCGTCCCATGTATTCCAATGAGACGAAAAACCTATTTAACTCCAGAGTAATTTCAATGGAGTACCACACTCATCCCAGACAGGGCAAGATGGTCCATCTTTTGCAAACCGACACAATTGAGCTGATTGAATTCAGTTTCATTTGCCTGGTGAAGACAGCCATATCCTTTTACGATTTATATTAAAGGGTAAGCATTAAGCAATTATTATTATTTTATCTCACATGTATTGCATGTATTGCTATAAGGGACTCACGCTGTGTTTTAGAAATAAGAGAGAGTTTTGTTGAATGTGCTGAAATAGACCATTGGGTACTTTAGGTGACGTGTTCTTGGCCTGCTTGTCGGCCTTGATTAACACATATATACATGTATTAAAGTGTTAATGTTGATATCTGTTAAGACACTGGACAGCCCAGTGTGTCTGTCAGCTGGGGATACGACGTAGCCTGTAGCTACTCTATCCAATATTTAACCGTTAATAAACCGAGCGAGTACTAATCATACTCCGATTTCGTAAAAAACTTTAAATACATGAGTCTGTCAATTTCTTGAGTTCTATATTAGTCATCTGGATATACTGTGGGTCCAGAGCACGAACTATATCCCACTAGGAGTAATAACATCTCTGTCTCCTAACGTCTCCCCTGAGATAAGAGTGTGTGCTGAGCAAATAAAAAAGAGTACGTAAAGGAATCTGAACACGCGGATTTCGTGACAGGGTACAAATCACATTAATAGTAAGGTTTGATTTTTGTAAGAAACAAAAAAGACTGTAGAAAATATCTATTAAAATAAGTGTATTAATTTAAGCATAATGAGCTTTTTTGTTTTCCAGTCCTCTCTTCTGGAAATCACACACACACACACACACACATTAAACCGTCAATTGAGTTTAACAATTAAACAATAGAGGTCAGATTGGGGGGCATATGCACAGTTCTGCACTGCATAATGGAAAATGAAAGTTTTTTTTTTTAATTATTATTATTGTTTATGTACAGTATAGCATTATGCATATTCTGTTCAACAGTTCAAACATCAACAGTTGAAAATATGAAAATATAACTACTGTTGCACACACAAATCAAGGGACAAATTCATCCAGCCCTGTCTGTTTGCTATATTAACCATCTGGTGAACCCTTTTGCTGAATTATAAGTGGGATACAGGAAATGGCTAAAGGAAGCTTATAGTAGTATTCCTGCACTTTATAGCAAAATCATTACAGTATGGCGCAGGGTGTTCCTGATTGGTCTATATGTTGGCGAGACCAGACACTTAAATAAAGACAGTGTATAAAAAATAAATAACACTGACACATGGAAAACCCCAAATTATACTGAGCCACTGTGCAGCAAAAAGTACGGACCACATGTGTGTTGCTCAGTAGCTGAGTCATGGTCCTCATTGGTGTAAGAGGTAGTGATTCATGTAAAGCTGTGCTTCTACCACGTGCTGTATTTATCTTAAGTATTTAAATTGTGGGGAAACCTCAACATTTCTAGAAATATATTTCAAGGGCAATTCTCATCCCTCTCATTAAATCTGCATTGTGCCACACTCCTTATAGCGTTCTGAAATTGCATTGATTAAACTGTTTGGCCCAGGATCTCGCCTTCTGGTATAGCAGGAGCCGCTCTCAATTAAGGTGCGACCTCCGACGTTGGTCAGAGGTTAACCAAGGCCAGGTGATGGAGGACCACCAACACCGCAGAAGGGAGATACAGTTACTTGAAGAAAATTTAGTGAAAGGTGGGCTTGGTCCAGTGGCATAGCTTTGGTTTCAAAAGAGGGTGGGAGGAGAGTTTAAGAGTTTAATAGCTGTGGCATGCATGAAGATTATTCTATCTGAAATACAATATTTTTTTTAACAAACAAATATAGCAAAACATTGTATCTCTTGTACGTCTAATTAAAAGATCCAAAGACATTCTTGCGGCAATCATTCATAACAATAAATTGTTGGCACAATGTTGTCATGAACGATGACTGTGGCAAATAGCTATATTATTCAATGAATTACAAAGCCATGACTTTAGTCTTCGAAGAGCACTGACGCTCCTCTCAGATCAGAGCCTGGATCCAGGATCGGACCCCTTACCATCTTGTTAATAGCTGTATTACATGTAATACAGTTAGTTTCTTTTATTATGTGTAAACTAATTACTGTAATGATAATGATTTTGGAGGACTCTTTCAGTGACACAGAATACAAGTGAGCCTACTTATTCTCAAAGTGGGTTTGTTTCAACTTAGTTACTTCCAATTTTCAAAACATTTTAGGTAAGTGGAGAAATATTTTTTGTACAAATTCTAGATGTGTAATAATAACCTGTAACAACACTGGAAGCTGACAAAAAATCAACTTCATATTTGGGCACTGTGCCAAACATAAATAATTTGATAAAGATGGTGGATTTCCACTGGGTACTGCAGGGTACCACATTCACTCTCCTATGCAGAGTTGGTCCAATCTGGAACAGCTGTATTCTTTAATTATAACATTTTTTTATTATTATTTAATTGCTAAAATGCTAGTTGCATTTCAGTCTGGTTAATGTAGCGTGAATCCAAAATGAAACCAGGATGAATTGCACTTGTTATTCATGTTGTGAAGGCAAACAGATTTTCAGTAAGAGATCATTCTTTGTGGCATTTACACATCAAGCTGAACGACTACCTTTCTAATTAAACTGTTGTGCCAGCCTTGCTTTCTCCACATGAGCACATGCTCTTCTTATTCCATTTAAATAAATAATATGTTCTTGAGTACTAGTAAACTCTAAACTGAACTCCTAAAAATCTCATTGCTTTACTGTGTTATTAAAACAGGTAAGAATTTACAGTTAAGGATACCTCCTTTACAATGTACACAATCCTACAGTGCTTCCATTATATATATATATATATATATATATATATATATATATATATATATATATATATATATATAAATGTGCATGTATGTATAAGAAGAAAGTTTGTCTGTCTGTCTGGTCCTTTATGCATTCGGACCCCGCAGGAGCCAGTGCAACCAAACTTTGCATGGCTTCCTCTTTCATCCAGGGGAAGTTCAAGGGCTATGTTTGGATCAAAAATTTTGACCCCCAGGGTACTTTATTTAGTAACTCCATTGCTGGATCACTTCAGCAAAAAACCAACAAAACCAAAAAATTAATAAAAAGAAAAAAAAAATGTTTTAAAAATTATATACAGTGAAGGTAGAGTCTCTACAGCAATATAAAGTAACAAAAACTAAATTATGATTATTATAACTGTTATTATTAAGAGATAAATTACAGTATATGCTTTCCCACAACAGCTTGTGGTTGGGTTACACAGTGTGATACAGATACAAAATATGATCAATTCATGTTCTGTTGATCCCAGGAGTTTAGGTATAAAATCACACTGTCATTTGCTTAATATTCTGAATCAAAGGTTCTACATTAATGGTGAGGCAATACCAACAGTGTCTGAGAAGCCAGTGAAAAGTCTTGGGAGATACGATGGGGATCTAAAGGACACAGTTCGTGTGGGAGAAGTTAGACAACAAGCAATGGAAGGGTTGAAGGGCATAGGCAGCAGCACTTTACCAGGCAAACTGAAACTCTGGTGCTTTCAGTTTGGTCTACTGCCAAGGCTGCTGTGGCCACAGACTGTGTACAAGGTTTCTTTGACAACAGTTACGAAGCAGGAAGCTTTAATTAGTTCATAAGTCAGGAAATGGTTGGGAGTTCCACGCTGCCTCAGCAGAGTGTGACTTTATGGTAAAGGAAATACTGCAGCTACCAGTCTCTGTTCTAACCGAGGAGTTTAAGTGCGCCAAGGTTCAACTGGAAATGACATTAGTAGATTCACGTGACAAATGCGTAAGGGAGGCAGCACCTGTGTTGAAAACTGGAAGAAAGTGGGTGGCAAAGAGAGCCGTGGAAGATGCAAAGGCTGCCCTTAGAATCAGTGATATTATGGGGCAAGTTCAGCATGGAAGAGAGGGTCTCAGTTCAGCTCCTCCTACATGGCACAAGGTAACCCCAGCTCAACAGAGGAAGCTGGTAGGCAACGGGGAGCAAAAGCAGGAAGACAGGATGAGGTGTGTAAAGGCTGTTTCCCAGGCCAAGCAGGGAGAATGGATGAGATGGGAGAGTGTGGAACAACGCAAGATTGGCTGGCAAGACCTATGGATAATGGAACAGAGCAGGATCAGTTTCCTCATCAGATCAACATATGATGTTCTCCCATCACCACAGAACCTAAACCTCTGGGTGGGTGAGGATCCCTCGTGTCCTTTGTGTTCATCACCTGCAACGTTAAAGCACATTTTGACAGGATGCAAGGTGGGTCTTAGCCAAGGACGGTTTACTTGGTGCCAGACCAGGTGCTGCAATGTTTGGCCTTAGCATTGGAAGACAAGGGTAACACGACCAATAAGTTGCCACCAGTTCCATCAAGACATTACACACAAAAGACAATATTCCTCCGTCCAGGAGAGCAACCACCAAGAAAAGGTGTTAAAACCAAGCCTCGCCCAGGACAACTGGAAGCTGCTCGAGACTGGAAAATGAAGCACGCCTTGTTCACCTGGTAGAGTTAACTGTGCCGTGGGAGGATGCTGTGGATGAGGCGTATGAGAGGAAGAAACTTTGGTATGCTCAACTAGCTGCTGAAGTGGAACAGCGAGGATGGAGAGTCTAGGTTTACCCAGTGGAGGTGGGTTGTCGAGGATTGTGGCACACTCTACAACCCGGTTTCTCAGAGATGTTGGGTTTGGTGGCCAAGAGTTGCATCGCACAGTGAAGAACTTATCTGAAGCAGCAGAGAAGAGCAGCAACTGGCTCTGGTTGAGACGGAAAGATTCTGGCTGGGGATCTCAAGCACAATAGAAAGAAAGCAACGCTGATGTACGTGTAAGTAAGCTGGGCTGAGTTGAGTGGGGGACGGAGGGGGGTGACGCTGGGGCGCCAGAATCAATGTCGAGCCCTCTTGTCGATGAAACACAGAGGACGGAAGGTGCCCCACTTGAAGACCCCAGAGATGTACCCAACTTGGCTCAATCCAGACGGTTGTCATGCTGATGCGCTGGGGAGACTGCTCTGTGGTTGATCCCCGGAGCCAGCATCACAGCCGTTGTGTGTGCTGATGCGCTGGGGAGGCAAAATAAGCTGATCTCTGGAGCCAACATTACACTTCAGCCATCAACACCAGGCTACATCATCAGATGGATGGAGATGCAAATGGATCACATTAGTTTACTGTAAAGCTACATCTTAGTTGGTGCTTATCTTGGCGATAGCCGAGTTCAAATCAGCATGAAGTTTTAACATCTACTCTCATGTAATGGAAATCATGTGCTGTCGTGCATATTTTTCATTTGCTTTCCTGCAAAATTGTTTTCCTTGTATTTGCCATGATTATTTACAAAGCCCTTTTTCATGCCTTCATTTTTTTACATGTTCATTATTTGTCATCATTAATTCTCTGGCTGAAAAACGAATCACAGTCCATTACTCAAATGTATTCATTGTCACTCATCATGTACAGTATAATTAATATTGCTCTAGCTTCACAGTTTACAGTCAGTCATATTGTATTCATTGAAAGAATCAGAATTTGTTTTGAAGTCATTTTTATCCATACGTTTCAGACATTTGCTTTTTTTGGGACATTAGTTATTCAACAACTTTTTTGATCCATCACTCAACAAACCGACGGAGGTTATGTCTTCTGGTTGATTTCTGCACTGCGGCCTATGTAAGCTTAAGAGCAATACAAATTACTCAACACACACAAATAATGAGCTGCAATCATGATAATGAGGGTCGCAATGAGAGCCGTCTGTGCATCGGGGTATTTAGCGGCTGCACTTACAGCTCAGAGGTGAGGTGAGTTACTACAGAGAGCAGTAGGCGCTGTATGAGATTTGTGGAGCACGAAAATCAAACCTCACAAAAAAATGTCAGAGGAAGAGCAGCAAAGTCCTTTTGTGCAGCAAGGGCAGTGTGTAAATAGCCTGCGGCTGGTTATAGTGCAGTGTAATTTATACTGATTTGTTAAGCCAAAGTTTGGTGTACCGTGTTGATACAGGAATACATCGAGAGAATGCCCTCTATTAAGGCATTGTGTGTGCAAATCTCCTGTCGCTACTGCAAATTGCAATATCTCCTGCTTTTTAAAATGATTTATTGTTTTATTGTTGTTTATTTGAATGTAGACAGTGGTTGATTGCAATTTGGGATGTCCAGTTATTTTTTACATAACTGCAGCAATTCCCCACACAGCTCAGGAGAACTGATCTGTGTCGTCCAATCCCACGACCAAGCCAGCTTCCTCTTTTACAACCAGGAACTCGAGAGCGTATGTGGGGCGAGCTACCGGCCTCTGGAAGACAAGGGCCAGCCCTGCAGGTTTCTGCCTGAGCAACTAGGTGTTTAGCCAGCAGGGTTTGCTGTAGCGCAATGAGGGGAAACAGTCCCTGCTGGTTTTGCCTCCCTAACCCACGGGAGCACCACAGCCAATCTGACGCTGCCTTTGGAATCCCCAGAGAAGACCGCCGACTTCGCACAGCCAGGATGCAAATGTGTGACTCTCCCTGCACACGGCACAGCTGTGCTTTCACCATGTAAGCCACTCAGGGACCCTTGATACTTTATCTAATATCAGTATCAATTGCACCTTTTAACAGAACTTTAGTTATTATTGTGTAACTGTCAAAACAGTTACTGAAACCATTGCCTCTGTAAATAACTCCAAGGTAATGGATATTTAAATATTGGGTAATGGGTAAAGTTTTCTTTTCAATGTTTTTTAATTGGGTATTATAATGGCAGCCAAATTTATATTTTGAAACGTTTCTGTTATGTCACTATATTTAGCTTATACTAAGAATTTACTGGGCTTGACCCTGGTTGACCATGCTTTTCATCACACATGATCATGCCTGACTGAACTAGGAGGTGACAGTCTCCCTTGGGTAGCCAGACAGTTGCACATCAAGAGATTAGAAATCCTCAGGGATGGTTGCACTATTGTAGTATGAACCAACTTTTAGTATACTTGGAATAAAATAAAATAAAACAGACAATCCTGGTGTGGTGTGTGTCACTCTAGTCACAGTTAAAACATCTCAAAGTTAAATGTGAATCCAGCCATATATTATTTGGTAATATTTTCAAACAATAACTACAGTTGATACAACCTTTGTATTTAAATTGCATATGAATAACTATTCCAGCTTGGTAACATGTCTTGTTATATTTCATTTCAACGTGACATGACCTAGATTTTCTACATGCTACAAATGTAATCAAGAGACATTTGACAACAGGCTGTAGTGGTGACATCAGCCCAGGAAGTAATGGATACAGACAGGACTGGTGAGTGATGAAACTTCTCTGATGCAACGGTTTATTGTAAAATAAAAAGGTTTAACAAAACACAAACACTGAACAAAACAAACGGCGCGGTGGCCAAAACAAATAGACAGACTAACAAATGGTGGATGAACCCCAAAACAAGTATCATGTGCATTTGTTTTGCTTTTAGTTTTTAATTATTTTCTCCTTCTCTCTCCCGTTCTCCACTCCCGAACACACAAGCCTGAGTGATTGAATTGTGCAACTATTTATACAGCTGTGCAGGGATTCAATTACTAATTAATCACTATGTAACACAATTTTTGATCCTGGGTAGTAGTGTTATTTCCTAATTGCTTATGCCTCAAAAGTATAGAAAATGGCTATTATTCCCCACAAACTTTGCTTTTGTGACCAGGAGTGATATTTTGAAATTTACCTATTTCCAATGAGAAAACGGGTGAATTTGTGTCTTTTCGTTCACATAAAGTCAGAAAAAAACAACATATGAATCCAAATTAAAATGTATTTATACTAAAGTAATACAAAAATGACTACAAAAGATTTAGAAGTGAGTAGTTTTTCGAGGTTTACGATTATACTGTAAATCACTTTCACGAATCAGCCCCCAAATGTAGTCTCCGGCCAACTCCGGCCCTGAGCGCCCATCACAGTTCATTAAATCATCTGTAATTGCAATTATTCATTCATTGTGGATTTTCAGAGCTGAAAAGGTATAAACTTGTAAAACCTACAGCAAGACTGGTATTTTATGGATTGATTTTCACCATACCTACAAATGGGACATTGAATGGGAAAAGAAACCACTACCCCACCACTACCAGACCTTAAAAAGGCAGATGCTGTGACAACATGTTAATGTAGCTGAAGGCATAGCCACAAAGGTATGCATGTTTTAAGGTCAGGGCACCTCCTAAATATAGATTTGGAAAGTGTCCCTCCTTAAGCTTTGTTTGGGACAGATGATAAGCAGTCACATACAGTACATCTGTTGCTCTACCATAGGGCTGTAAACGTTCAGATCTCTGAGACCAACTATTTAAAACAAATCCACTGAAATAAACCTGCTAGTGACAAATACTCTCATCAAAACATATCTAGTATATACAGTAAAAGTGTACCGTGGTAATTCTGCAGTTTCCCAATGCTTTTCCCAAGAGTATATGCTTTTACCATAATGTACCATGGTTTACCACAGTCTTTAATATGCTTTATTATGCCTTTACGAGCTTTACTGTGCTTGCCTATGATTAAAAGTATTTTTTTTTGAGTGCCTTGGAGACCAATATGAAATTCATCATTCATATTTTTGAAGCTTTTATATTTAATGATTTTTATATTACATACAAATTATTATTTCCCTAAGGAATATTTTTTTTCAACATATCTTTATTTAAAATGTAATACAGAATACCAGAGTAAACCCATAGTGTACCGAGAATATAAAGAATACCGATAAGATCCAAAAGAGTAATTAAAGCATTAAACATTTCTTGTCATTTCCTTTTCTTACTATACACACTGTTAACCTTTTAAACTATCTATTCAGTGATAGTAGTGTCCGTGTGAATTATGTTGTACAGTGATGAAGCTTCATTAAATATTATAGTAAAAGCATAGTGATTACATAGTAATGCACAGGCAAGCATGTAAAAGCATGCTGCAGCATATTCAAAACATTGCATTCTAAGCATGGGAAAAGCAAACATACCAAATGTCTTGTCTAAAAGAAGGTAAAAAATATAGCATAGACAGAAAGCATAAAATAATCATTTTAAATAGTTTGGCAGTAAGACCCCCCCCACACACACACACTCCTTTTCAATTAAATATGATATATGGCTTCCACTTAATGAGGTTTTCAGTTTTGCAGACATCAGTCATTTTCAATCATCTAATTTGTTCCCTTCCGTGCCAGCCAGATGACATTACGCAGCAGTGAAAAGTGATTAATTTCGGTCTTTATAAATGTAATCCATTATAGTACTTTTAGCTGTAACATAAATGATTCTTAACATACTCACTAGTAAACATCATATTTAAAAAAAGGCCTGGAAGCACAATATAATTTACCCCAAAATACTATTGTATTACATCCTCCGTGGTTTGCATATCCAGATATGGAATATAGTGGAGGCATGTGGACTTGCATGCCACTGTACTTAAAGACATACAATATATATACGCTTTACAATTTTACAAATATCTAGAACAACTCTTATCCTAATGTGTTGAAACTTGCTCAGGACTTTCTTAAGCACAGGTTATCATGTGTACCATTATCTTGAGGTATATAGAAGAGCTTGTCTGTCAGTTTGACTGTATGTCATACTTATATTTTTATATATCTAGCCTAATATTGAAATGTGGTGAATTTTGCTAAGTACTTTCTTTCACCAATTATTGATATTATCAGAATATAGGGTTAATAGAGGCTGTCTTTCTGTCCTTCCCAATGTATGCCTGTATGTCACAATTGAGAACTGTTTGCCCAGTTGTAATTAAACTTGACTGCCCCTTAATGAAAAATGAAGACTGTTAAAACAAAACAAAAGATGCGTTCATAAACTGTTCTATAGCATTTGTTGAAGACCAACAGTATCCCTTTGAACTGTTCTAAAACTTCAATAACCTAAAACTTCAATAACATAATTGCATTTGTAGATTAAATCACACGTATCTTATATCTCACTACTAATCAGAGCTCTGCAGCCCTAATATTCTGAGTGCCTGCCAGACTAGGTTGTGCCCTCTAAGTAATGCACAGACTGGCAGTGTGCAATATTTATTTATTTATTTAGCAGACGCCTTTATCCAAGGTGACTTACAGAGACTAGGGTGTGTGAACTATGCATCAGTTGCAGAGTCACTTACAATTACGTCTCACCCGAAAGACAGAGCACAAGGAGGTTAAGTGACTTGCTTAGGGTCACACAATGAGTCAGTGGCTGAGGTGGGATTTGAACCGGGGACCTTCTGGTTACAAACCCTTTTCTTTAACCACTGGACCACCAGTATTTCACTGTGATAAGTTCCTTTGACCGTATAGAGGACCGTCTTTGAGTATAGAGGATGGCTGACCTAGATTTAATTTATAGCTTATTGATCCAATTACTGGGATGATTAAGGCACGCAAAACATATCCAAGCATTCTCCACTCGCAATAAACATACAACATAGACTAATGCATGCAGTGTTGGATAGTCATGTTATGCAAAGTGCAGTATATACTTTTTACATGTTTCTAATCTCTTGTTACTACTAGCAGCATAAACTAGCCTCCCCCACCCCCTTTCTTCTCTTAATAATCTTTTGGAATATGCAGATAATTGTATAACTGGTACCTCTTTACATTGTCTCCTCTTGTATTAAGGAAATATAACATTATGTCTTAAAGAATTATATTTTCCAAACCATGCCCATAATTCTTCCTACCTAGAAATACATACTCACATATTTTATCTTAGCCACTTTATGGCATTTCTACCCCCTCTGGCAGACAATAACCCAGACATACTATGTGTAGTATAATGATGTACTTTATTTGTTTTCTGCTTAATTTAGTCCATCTATCCTGCCCTGCACATGAGACAGCAAGACAACAGCTTACATGAATCACTATACATTTCCTACCCTGCCCACAGGCAAATATGTTTCAATCAGGATGTATCATTTCTATATTTACTGCCATTTGATCATTATGGTGATTTTAAAGAAGTGCCATTAATAAGGAGAACCTTGAGGTATTTCTGAATGAGAAAGTCTAAAGGACCCAGATACTGACACTGCTGCTTAAGAAACCTTTGCTTTCAGCTGTGCTCCAGGTTGGATGTTATGAACTAGATTATAAGGAACAGCTCACAAATTAAGTAATATGTTGGAGGCAGTTCCAAAGATATAATATTTCAACACCACCCGCTTAGTTTTCAATTTCATCTTTCCACCAACACTCTTATTTCAGTCATCTAATATGTTTATTGAGAATATTAGCGCAGGGATGATTTTTTTGCCGGACCTGTGAATCTCATTAGATTTTACTGTGATTAATATTTGAGCCAATAATCAGCTTGGGTCACATTTGTTTTGTACTTGGGTCACATAACTAGTCTGCACTTTAAGCTAGTTCATTTCTTTTCAGAAAGAATGTGTGAAATGTTGATATTTATATCCAGTCAAAAACTTTACTATTACTGCCCTACATTGCCTACAGTATGAACACTTCAGTTCAGTGTCATTTAATGGAACTGTGGCAGAGCAGGGCTCTGCCCTTAGAAATACTGGCAGGGAAGGAGTTAAATTCTCCTCCCTGCCCAGATTGATTGCTTTAGGTGGGAGCAATCAGTCAATTAATTATTCAATTATGGACTTAGCCACCTGGCATAAAAGGAGGCCTCAGCCTCCCAGTTAGGAGGAGAGTTCTGGAAGGAGAAGAAGAGTGTTTTTGTTTGTGTTGTGTTAGTTATTGAATCCAGTGAAGGCAACGCCCAGCCTGGAAACCTTTATTTGTAAGTTTTGTTTGGTGTCTATTTTGTGTTTAAAACCTTTTTGTTTGGCCCTTGTGCTGGTTTATTTTGTATTTTTTATTTATTAAAAAGCTTTATTTTGAACTTCAAACTGTCTCTGAGTCTCAAACCTCTGTCAATCCTGTCACAGGAACATTTAAAAGTTGCTGTTCTTTCTTTTACCTTTCTTTGAGTGTTTTCAACAGGTGGAGAACTAAGATTGGTTAATTGCTTTGTAGTAAATGTAAATGCTTAATGATTTAAATAACTCAGGGTGTTTTGTTAATCATTTAAGCATTAAATATCCTGTAGCACAATTTAACCTTCATGATGTTGTACATGCACTCTTTTTCAATAATACAATGTTTTACCTTGCCTTAAGTTTTGCCACTCTTTGTTTTCCATACATAATTTACATACTGGAAATAAAAGTGCAACTCATTTTAAAAAACTGCAGGAATCATGATTTACCTGCTCACTGCAATAGAACCTGTCAATCAAATACTGCCACCTTGTCAATGGAGAAGAATGACACTCAGGTTAGCTTTTTTTCTAAAATGGTTAATAACGTTAAGTTCTTAGAATCATGTTTATTAGAAACATTTGCAAATTATGTATTGAGAGATGAGTTTTAAAGACCCATGGGCCTGACCACAGTCAAGAATAAAAAGATAAATAAAAATATCAAATATAATGTAATCTACACACTAGTCAAGGCGACAGTTATTATAAAGTTGTAATCCTAAAAATAATAACAATACACATTTAACAAAAACAAGTGAAATGCTGTTCTGTTTGATTTCTTGCTGCTACAATATACAAAAAGATAGTGACGTTTTTCAGAGTTGTTTATATTTTAATAAGATGAATGTAGACCCTATTCCGGGATTGCAGCCAAAAATGTAAATATACAGTACCACCACGCATCAGGGTAGATCAGACTTCATAATTCAGCAGTTCATAGTGCCAAAAAAGTACTGAAAATGATTCCAAGTGAAGATAGGAAACAGCACAGCAAAATGATGTAAACTGTATTGCTTATACTGCAACTTCTGCGACTAAAAAGAAAAGGAGGAAACGTACAATTCCCAAACACTTCTTATATTCTAAGCAGTCTAAACGAAGCTTAACAGCATTTGGCAAATGCTTAAATAATGCTGATCCACTTGAAATGAAGCCATCCGATCCCACAGTGTCAACCTGCTGCAATCATCTTGTGTGTTAGCAGACACGTTTTAATAAGGCAACTAATACGGCCACATAAGGTACCACCTGGACCAGCTTCACTTACAGCATCAGTTTTGTCCTGAATTATTACTGCTAGTTGGACAGTTTCCATGGCATCTGGGCATACACATGCACTTTGGGTTAGCTTCCATTAGACCCACTGTCGTCACCACTTGGAAATATACCACCCACCCCTTCTCAAATAATGAGTGTATTATCACCATTGAAGTAGTGCCCATCCACAGGACTGACAAAGTAAGCATAAAATGAACATTTAAAAGGTACTATAACATGCTTCAAATAATCTTTGCATTACTGTATTCAAATTAAAATACATTTGACATCATTTCCCGAGTTTAATATCGCAGAGAAAGACATCCTGTAATTAGCAATAACCTGCTTCCTGTGTGTCCACAGTATGCTGGCTTTCCACTACAGCTGCTGTAAACCATTTTACAATTACAGTATGTGCTACTTTGATCTAGTGATGATTGAATATATAAAAATAAAAAATAAAAACTAGCAGAATAGAACACTAAATTAACCGGCTTCCTTTAAACTTTTTATTGCTGGGCTTATATTGTTTAATATAAAAAAAATAAGTGTTTATGATTGAGCTGCATGTTTCAGGTTTTCAAGTAAAGACTGACATTTTAGCTTATTGAATCTGTGGAAAAAAAATATGTAATGTTATTAAAGGGCTCATTTCCTTTGTTTATGAGGCATGTCTTGACTTGTCTTTTCTGTAGACATAACAGGACCCTGCAGGGTGAAGACTGTAGGAACAATTGAGGAAATATTATTTAAGTTTAGAAAGATCGATCAACTTACTATGAACACCCACACTGGACAAATGGAAAGTTCAACTAATAGCAGCAATTTATTGGATACAGTTATAGCAAAGAGCAGAAATCTTAAAGTCAGAAATAAATCTTAAACATGTACTATGTATAGTATCAACAAATTGTCTACAAATAGCAAGTTTATTTAAAAAGCTCTTCATGTAAATATCTTTCTAACTTTCAGTTACTTATCAAGGTTCATTAAGTTACTTATAACAGTATGTAATTCTAGTTACATTCTTTAGTTGTGTTTCAGAAAATACTGTAGTGTCACAGTACAGATATCACTCAGGAACTTTCAAGTGTCTTTTCTTGCCAATGGAACTGTCATGGTCTGTGCTGCCATGATGTTTGAAGGTGTTTAAAAGGGAATCCTGTTTGAGGTGAGCATACTATACTTACCCGGTACAAAATATTCTGAAATAGCGCATGGCACTTCTCCCAGGTCCGAAGTGTAAGCATGCGTAGGTGACGTTAAGCCGTAATGACGACATCATCAAGCGCCATATTTTGAATGTCTTCAATGAAAGCCACGGACGCTGGGTGACCATTTGAAGAACTTTTGGAAAGGTGAGCAACAATACAATTGAAAAAATAATAATAATAATAATAATGAGATATATATATATATATATATATATATATATATATATATATATATATATATATATATATATATATATATTTATTTATTTATTTATATATATATATATATATATATATATATATATATATATATATATATATATATATATATATATATATATGTGAGAATAAGTTGCACTTACTTTATTTAGTTGGTTTGAGTCGAAAATGTTGTTGTATTCCCTCTTCTGATTCAAAAGCAGCACTGTAATGACGTTGTTGGTAGGCGTGCAGTGCACGCTGGGGGTTTTCTCCAATCTTACCAGAATATGTCCTCAGCGCGTTTGCAGAAACAAAATGCTTCAGAATCGTAGCGCTTGTCCTCTCGTTGCGGAATACGAACTCAACTTTTGAGGGGTTAAGAGTTACGATTCCGGAACGTGCTCGGTAGCGTTCACACAAACGAAATGTTGTAGAATCGTAACTCTTGGCCTGTCGTTGCGGAGTATATGTGCTAGTGTAAACACACCTATTGTTGCTCCTTTAATTCTGGTGCGACCATAGAAACCTTGACCTTTCTATATAGCAAAAAGGAAAATAATAAAAAAAACATGTACTTTGGACTTACATGTAATCGAATGGTCAAGTTACTGTCAGTTCAACATAAAAAAAAGTTATTATCTACCAATAACACGAACCGTTTCAGAAAATATAAAACAGGGTGTATGAAAAAATAGATTTTTAAAAAAAAATAGACCGCCACTTTGTGTAATGCATGAACATATATTTCCCTAAAACAGGGTTGCCGATTATTTAGATTAAAAAATATATATATTTGAATTTTTTTTTATTTCGATATTTTTGATTATTATTATTTTTTAATTATGTTTTTTTGTAGTACCGTAGTTGTAGCTCTACAGTAGCTCCAAACTGTAAATTTAAGGATGTTGGAAATGGTGGTTTGTGAATAATTACATACCAAACTAAATTACTCAATCTTAAATGAATACATAAATAAAGCAAATTATTTATCATTGTGGCATCCTCTAAATGTGAACTACAATAATTTACCGGTGGAGAGTACGCCAGAGAAAATCCCCCTCACTCATCACAGCCATTCTTTTCTTTTACTTTTCTTTCTTTGATTTCCTCTTTCTGTGTCAGTCCAAACACACGCAGTTGTTGCTTAGGACTACTTTGCTTTTTATAGTGTGTTCAGTTATTAAAGTTCCTGTGCTGTGGTCAAAATACAGCCTGAAGTGTGTTAGTTTACATACGGTAAAAGTTTTAAATGTTTGTGTTAATAAAGGGTTTTTAAAACATACATGTCTTTTCCTTAAACTATATAAAGTAGGTAGTAAATGAAACAATAATTTAAATCAATTATTTTTTTTTTTTAAAAATCAAGTTATTTAAATCAGTGATTTAAATCGACTTGATTTAAATCAGCCAGCCCCGTCCTAAAAGGCATTTTTCCTGGCTAAAAGTAAATCGACCCATCCCCATTGATTAAATATTTTCAGAAATCATGTACAGTACAGCTTCTATTTGTGTTTGAAGTACATGTCAGGTCAATAAGAGCAAGGTGTCTAAAGAGAAATAATATAAGGATTATTATATAGATTATTATTAATCCTTTACATGACACTGATGCAATAGCGATATCATGATATATGCCGTATTATCAAACAGACATATTTATACAAACCTAGGTAGCTATAGAAACAGATGGGCAACACAGGGAGACACTCCTATTAAGACTGCTTCCTTATTGCATGTCTGGGATCCATTAATTGTTAAATGCAAAAGATTAGCTCTCCTGCAAAGATTATATTGTTTTAAATGAAGTTAAATCAATGCATTTTTTAAAAAATGGATGTACATAGAAGGTTTAATTGATTAA
Source organism: Acipenser ruthenus (assembly GCF_902713425.1). Taxonomy (NCBI): domain Eukaryota; kingdom Metazoa; phylum Chordata; class Actinopteri; order Acipenseriformes; family Acipenseridae; genus Acipenser; species Acipenser ruthenus. Next base: position 45,906,092 of record NC_081195.1, read on the forward strand.
AAATTAATATATTTCAGGACATTTCAGATAAAAGCTCTTCATCAGCTGTGTAGTCTGGAGAAGGGCTTTCGTCCGCAACGTCCTGCATAAATTATTTTTTAATTATTTAAAAAATATTATACCAACTTTCAAACACAGCTTTTTGTGCCTCAAGTATAGTTTCAAATAATTCAAATAAACACTAAAATGTGTTTATATTATGTTAAATTCTTACACATTTACTGATTGCTAACTCCCCCAAAAATAACCTTTTACACCATTACATTTTTACTTTACAGGTTAAATGAACCATGCTACTGAATATCAGACTTGTAATTGTAAAACGTATTTGACCTGCAATGTAGGTAAAGACATTTGTATTCAGTTTTCCAATGTGAATGTCTATATATATATATATAATATATAGATTATCCAGCTTTATTTTTAAAGAGGCATGCTGAACAAAAGAATGATTACAAAATCAGTCCTCCAGTTTTAATTAAATCTGGAAAAAAGGATCTGCCCTTCAGGGTCAACATCTACCATTTCTGAATAATTATGTTTGGCAGATGGTGAGGCATGCCTTGTCGAATAATGAGTAGCTATTTATTTGTCAGGATGGATGAATCTTATGAAAAGGTTGTGTTCTGTTGAAAAAAAAGGCATCTGAAGGTGTCTATCCTTAATGTTCAAGTGCATATGTAATAAGGTAGTGTGGCAGGGCGAAAGTGCAAAATGTAAATGTACATTTGGCAGGGATGGGGTTAAATCCATCCCTGCTAACAATCACAGGTGGAATGTGGCCATTCCCTAATTAGGTAATTTAGTGCTAATTGTGGAATGGCCACATGTGTACATAAAGGGAGAGAAAACCCTTTGTTTAGGGGGTGGTGTTTTGAGGAGGAAAGTCAGTGAAGGTGCAGTGCAGCCTGGCATTCTTGTGTTGTATCCTTGTTGTGTTTTTGTTTTAAAATCTTTATTTTGACCCTTGTGCCCTGTTGGTTTGTTCCTGTTTTATTTGTGTTTGTTACTAAATGTGTGCTCTAGCACTTAAACTGCAGCTTTCCAGCTTCTGAGTCTCCATCCTGCCAGTAACAGCTTGGGCCGTGATGCTAAATTAAATCATGCTAAATTAAAATGTGGTCTTCAAAGATAAAACTTGTGAATTATTTAGTAGACTGAGGTATAAGGATTTGAAGAACAATATCAATACATCACACATGCTGTAGTCATGTGGATGGTGACAGTCATGATGATGTTTGAGTATGAGAAGAGGCAGTTCTGCCCATCAAGGCCTATGTTCCCAGTGTTGTAGATACTACTACCTAGTAGGGTGTTCCATGCATTTACAATTCTCTTTGTAAATGCTTCCTACCTTTTGTTCTAATCTTACTTTCGCCTTCCTTTTCACTCGCGTTCTACTCTGTGTCTCACATTAAGCTCTTCCAAACCTACACATGTAACCCTTATCCAACCCCTATCAAATTAACTTGGTTTAACTATGTAAAAGTCATAAATCAGGTATTGTGCAGCCATGGCATAAATAATTCATCAACAGCTTTTTTCATTGTTATACTGCTCAGCCAACTATTAGATCTGCTTCAAGCTGACTCCATAGGGCCGCAGTTGGATTGCAATCCATAAATTTGGCAAGCTTAAACAATTGTGTGAAGCCCCTTCTGTGTTATTCAGACCAGGCCCAACCCCTCTCTTGAGCAATATCCATCCTGGTCAATATTGCCCAGCTTTTCAAGTAAGAGGTCCATCTAACCTCAGGCCTTCCCATTTGCCTGAGATTAATCAAACATTGTGCCATGAATTGAAGATTACTTTAGGTTTATCTTTTTAGGTTGCTAGTATTTTTTCTGAGCACTGGTGTGCAGTAGTATTGATGATGACATATGGGCCATTAAGTTTTTTGAGACCTGCTGACTCTGTTGCTTTTTGATTCATGAGTACTGATTCTATTTTAGAATATTAATTCCATTATGCCTGTATGCACATTATTTGTGTATGCTTGTGTACATTTTATAGGTTAATTACATTGTTGTTTATTTCTTACCTTTTAGTGATTCTGATTTGTGTTTGTCCTATATTGTGTTGTCATCATTTTACTCTACAGTACATCTGCTTTTATCTAGCCTTGAGCGTGCTTGGATTATCTTTCTAGTTGCCTGTGTTTTTTTCTTTATTTTCTCCACTGCCTCTGTAGTGAATTTAGAGGAGGCAGGGCAAGAATAAAGGTCACATTGTCACATTATTTGAATGGAACCCATAAGCAGATGCAATGTGCATGCAACTAGAAGGATTAGCCAAGCAAACTCAAAACCAGGCAAACAGATTCAGAGGAAAAACGTAATATCAGAGCAACTCAAATCAGGACCACTCAGAATAAAAATATAAGGGAAATAAATAGATAAAAATAAAGTAAGATCACGTTCAAACTATTTACATTTTAATACATTCTTAGTACGTCCCCTATTGCTCAACTGTGGACTACATTATTTGCATTTTTGATCATGATGCAGGTAATGATAATATATAATTTGAGACTTCTGGGTACACACAGCAATACATTTCCAAGTGAACATGTGAGCTGATACAAAAAATATTTTAGAATTACAAGTATTGAGCATTGGGACTTCTGTAATGTGATACCAGACCACTGTTAATAAAACAACAATAGCAGTTGCAGGTACTGAATTTGACATTATTAGATGAAGTATCAAACCTGTGAAGTAGGTGCACTTCCACTCAGCACTTTATGATCTATAACATCCTTTATGATGGCAAGTGAAAGAACGTGGGCCCATTCATCATGTGAGCATTAATGATATGCTCTGTTGTTTCTGCTGACAAACTTATCTTTTCAGTGCTTTGAAAATAAATAAATCGGCACGTTCAAGAAAAAAAATGAGAAAGTTTTACAATAATGCAGTGTGCCCCTTTTTTAAAGACACCATTGTTCCTGGGTACTTTGAAGATGACAAATACCTGTGAAAGGTGCTCTGTGTGCAACCAATATCCTAATCCAGCCTTTTGCACAGTATATGAAATTCAGTGTGTATGTATTGTATTATCACAATAGAATTTGAATATTGCTAAATAAATCACAGATAAGAGCACATGTACAGTAGGCTTTTCCACAACAAACACAAACAACTGTAAACCACCAGTATTACAGAACGCTCTTGCCTTTTAAACTGCTGGCAATGTACAGTTATGGCCAAACATTTTGCATCACCCTATACAATTAACACATTTTGCTGGATAATGTTACGTTAACATATTGAATTACATATCGCTTTGTAGTTTTCCAGATACTTAACAAAAAACTGACAAATATTGAAAAATGTGACATTTGAAAATCTAACATGAAATACTATACTACTATTATGGCTTCCGGTAGACTTTTGCAATATCATTTGGTAGTTTCTTTAATTACATTAAATAAAATATCTAAATTATGTTCATATAGATTTTTCTTTTTATTTTATTTTTTTCAAATTATGCCTCAATCCCAAATTTCTAGGTGATGCTAAACTCTTGGCCGTAGCTGTATATACAGTATAAGCTGTTTGGCACCACCAGCTGGACATTGTAGGTAGATTCAACAAGCATTCAAATAAATGTTCTGAATAATTTTGGCCTCTGGAAATTATTGTGTGTCAGTGAACTGTTTTTCCAATATGAAACATCAAAAAATAGATTATAAAGGCATCTGTAAAAGTATAATCTATGTTTACATTATCTGCAGAGAATCAACTAAACCAAGCTTCCACCAAATATTACATTTTCATACATATCTACTGTAAGTACACTGCAATTTTGGTGCACGCACGATCACCACCCACCATTTTTATGCTCGGAGTGTATCGCTCGGCTGGCGGTTGATTTATCAACCCCAGTTATGTCTTCGACTACTTGTTGATAGCTGCTCGTTGCGAAAAATCTCAATGTTAAACAGACTTTTAACAGCGTTGGTAAATTTGTTAATTTAATTATGGTACCCGGTGTTAATCTGTACCGTCTTCTTACTTCTTCCTCACCGAAATTACGTTTAGTTCCTCCATTTTCCAAAAGTGAATACAGTAATTACATGATCTTTCTCTTGAAAAAAACTATCCACCATAGATTGTCACGCCCATTGCCTGGATGCAGTTTGTGTGAAGATGACTGACTGAAGATGAATTAACGTTATCTTTTTTAGGGCGGGGGTTAATATCCTCCCTGCCTAAAAACGTGTATTTGTTTTATTGTTTAATTATCATTTATTTGTTAATTATCACATGCACCTGGCTATTATTGTAAATTAGAGCCAGGTGCCACAGGATATTTAAAGAGAGCAATCAGTCTGCTCAGGGCTGCTGTGTGGCGAGCCCGGTTGATAAATGTGCTCAATCTTAAGTAATAAGATACTGTGTGGAAAGCCTTTTGTTGTGTGGATGAACTGTGTGTTTATATTTTAACAGCTAAACAGCTTAGCTGTCCTGTTTATTAGTTAAGTTCCTGACAAGTTTGTAGTCAATGCTCCAAAACGGAGTTAGGTTTTTGTCCTATAGAGATGCACGATATCTTGCAGCTAAGAGCGGTCAAAACTTTTTATATATTTGAAACAGTTTATTAAGCTTCCAAGCCCATGGCTGGGAAGCCTATTGCTGCTGTTCAGATTATTATTATTCTTTTTCTTTCCACAGATCGGGAGGGAGATTGTTGACTAGGATTAATTCGCTCTCTGTCACAATGCTTTATTCAAAAATTACCTTGATTGTGACCTTTGACCTCTCCTTTAGGTCAAATGTAAAACTAGTATATACCTCATTACAGAGTGTAGATAGTCATGGTTACTGTGGAACACAGATAGGAGCCCATATGGGTGCTACTTAAATTACCTTGATCGTGACCTTTGACCTCTCCTTAAGGTCAAACGTGTTGTTAATGTCAAGTTTGTAAATAAAAAAAATAAATAATAAAAAAGGCCTATGGAAAGTGGTGTCTACAACTGACTGAATGGCAACCAATCAAAATTCTTAAATTTAACAATAACTTCTTGGAAGTAGTAAAGTTGCTGCGACTTCTAGTTATTATTAAAAAAAGGTTTGTGAACACTTATTAAAAGTCAATAGTGCCTAACAATATACAGTATATACTGTACCAAGGCACATACCAGCACTTATGATTACTTAGTTTTAACTCATTAAACAAACATTTTAGCAAAAAGGAAACACTAAAACCAAATACATAGTTTCAGTAACTTGTATTGAAAAAGTCATACAAAATATGCTATGTAGTTATTACATTTTAATAGGTATGCTGTGTTGAAAGAGTTCAAGATTTTTTATTTTTTTTTATTTCAACACAAAAGTTCTTAAAAAAAAAAAAAAAAAAATTCAAGTTTGGTTTTCTATTACTTAAAAATCTTACAATTGTAAACAGAATTCCTGAAATAAGGGCCCAGCAGTGGTCAGACAGGAATGGAGAGTGCCATCTGGTGTTGATACAGAAAAAAGTAGAGTAGTTTGATTTACACAGGGGCCTCATTCACTTAACAGCTTCCTTCTGCTCTGACAATGTTCCCCAACTCTGAGGATTGGTTTTTCCAGCAGGACAATGCTCCATGCCACACAGCCAGGTCAATCAAGGTGTGGATGGAGGACCACCAGATCAAGACCCTGTCATGGCCAGCCCAATCTCCAGACCTGAACCCCATTGAAAACCTCTGGAATGTGATCAAGAGGAAGATGGATGGTCACAAGCCATCAAACAAAGCCGAGCTGCTTGAATTTTTGCGCCAGGAGTGGCATAAAGTCACCCAACATCAATGTGAAAGACTGGTGGAGAGCATGCCAAGACGCATGAAAGCTGTGCTTGAAAATCAGGGTTATTCCACCAAATATTGATTTCTGAACTCTTCCTAAGTTAAAACATTAGTATTGTGTTGTTTAAAAATGAATATGAACTTATTTTCTTTGCATTATTCGAGGTCTGACAACACTGCATCTTTTTTGTTATTTTGACCAGTTGTCATTTTCTGCAAATAAATGCTCTAAATGACAATATTTTTATTTGGAATTTGGGAGAAATGTTGTCAGTAGTTTATAGAATAAAACAAAAATGTTCATTTTACCCAAACACATACCTATAAATAGTAAAACCAGAGAAACTGATAATTTTGCAGTGGTCTCTTAATTTTTTCCAGAGCTGTACATCGTATCTTTGATCAACCATACTGTCTAATCAACCGAACGCACCTGTGATCATGTGATGAATTACGTTGGTGTGTTGCGCACACAGTTTTGCTGCTAAAACGGCGACAAGATTTAGGAGCCAAAAAAAGGACCAGCAGACTAATGCAAATGAAGAGTTACAGAATTATTCAGACCACCAAAACCTTAGATGGAGCATTGTGTGCTTCAAATTTCTGCAGTTAAGCAAATTAAAACAGTCACCTCGTTCTTGATTTTTCTTCTATTTCGACAGTAAGGGCTGGAGATCCTGTCTATGTTATTGAGCAGCTAAGAACTTTTATTCATTTCAATTGCACGTTATTACAATGCCTTAACAGCAAGTATCAAAGTAATACTTTACTGAATTTAAGTTGAATGATTCCTAATGTGTCAAAGTTGTACTGAATTGTATTCTTTAATTTCAAAGTTTGGTATACGGTACGTTCAATTACAGTATTTCATTACCTTAACTGTAGGTGTTAAAGTTTTACTGAATTGCATTAATTTAATGATTTGTAAAGCTTTGTAATTTTGTAGGATTAATGTGATAGAATAGGTTACTAGCTATATATCATCAGTAGGTACTTGTGTATGTTAACTTTATTCTATACATTATTAAAGGTACAGTAATTGTTATTAATACCTGTTCGATTATCCATACAAATCGAGTATGCAAACTAGTATTGGACCCAATTAGTTCAGATAATTGACTCTCTACTGTATAGTAAAGTGCATAGCCTGATATGGACCCTGAATCACAATAATAAAGTAGTGTCAGCAAAGGCAAACATAAAATACGAAAAATGACAATGGTGGATGTCATATGGAATTGTATCACTTTTCTCTTTCTATTCTCTCTCATATTCCACCCTCCTTGCTAAGATGCTGGAGTTCATCTTTTCCTTGAACAGCTCATCAAACCGGACATTCTGCGCATTGGTAAAATGTTTTTTCCAGTCTCCAACAGTTCCTGAAAGACAAATCAATTGTAAGAGTCGGACATAGTATCTTCCACACTAGGGGGGTATTTAAATTGGTTGATTGTGGAATCATCTGTTTAACATAATCAGTCTTATAAAATAGGTTGTTATTTTGACGCTGAGTGTGGCCATACTGAACACGCACATTACGTGGCTTTTTGCGGTCTGTGTTTTCCCTTTATAAATTTGGGCCTAAGTATACAGAATACAAAGATACAAGCCAAAATGTAATTTTTACCATATCATTTTTTTTTTTATTATTAATGATATAATTATAAACACATTGATTAAGAAACTCTTACCTTTCCTAAATATCAGCTTCTTGTTGGAAGTCAGTACACAGACCGTGTGGTTTGGATTCACTTTCTCCTTCTCTGCCTTTTCCTTCATTTCACTGAAGGAAGATTTCTTTGAAATGTCTTTGACTTGCTCTTCAGTGATGCTGATGCCCAAAAATGTGCTGATCTCCTTGACGTGTTTTGGAAGATCCTATAAAAATATATATTTGTTAAATTCTGGTAAGTTGTTTATTGGCAATTCCCTTGAACTGAATGCACTGCATACTAGCACTGCATACTAGCACCTGCTGGCCAACTGAAACACAAGCTTCTGTTCTTATCAGTACATTTTCTGCTTAAGATGAATTACACTATGTAACACAATTTTTGTTCCTGGGTAGTAAGTGTTATTTCCTAACTTATGCCTCAAAAGTATAGAAAATGGCTATTATTCCCCACAAACTTTGCTTTTGTGACCAGGACAGTGATATTTTGAAATGTATCTATTTTCAATGAGAAAACGGGCGAATTTGTGTCTTTTCGTCAGAAAAAACAACATATGAATCCAAATTAACATGTATTTATACTAAAGTAATACAAAAATGACTACAGAAGATTTAGAAGTGAGTAGTTTTTCGAGATTTACGATTATACTGTAAATCACTTTCATGAATCAGCCCCCAAATGTAGTCTCCCATCATGTTCTCGTTATACTGTCCTTGGTAGCGGCGTTCAAAGTCCAGTATATCCTGGTGGAAGCACTCGCCTTGCTCCTCCGAGTACGCTCCCATGTTCTCCTTGAATTTATCAAGATGAGCATCAAGGATATGGACTTTGAGGGACATCCTACAGCCCATTGTGCCGTAGTTCTTCACCAGAGTCTCAACCAGCTCCACGTTTTTGACCTTGTGATTGCCCAGGAAGCCCCAAACCACTGCGACAAAGCTGTTCCAAGCCGCTTTCTCCTTACTAGTGAGCTTCTTGGGGAATTCATTGCACTCCAGGATCTTCTTTATCTGTGGTCCAACGAAGACACCGGCTTTGACCTTTGCCTCAGACAGCTTAGGGAAGAAGTCTTGAAGGTACTTGAAGGCTGCCGACTCCTTATCTAGAGCTCTGACAAATTGTTTCATAAGGCCAAATTTGATGTGCAGTGGTGGCATCAGCACCTTCCGGGGGTCCACCAGTGGCTCCCACTTGACGTTGTTCCTCCCCACAGAGAACTCAGTCCGCTGTGGCCAGTCCCGCCTGTGGTAGTGCGCCTTGGTGTCCCTGCTGTCCCAAAGGCAAAGATAGCAGGGAAACTTGGTAAAACTGCCTTGGAGACTCATCAGGAACGCCACCATTTTGAAGTCTCCTATGACCTTTTTGCCATCTCAGAAAAATGCAGATATGTATCCACTTAGGCAGCTGGAACTAAACTGAACTGATGGGCTTAAGGCCCCTGTATTTATACTACTATTTATATTACTGGAAAGTTCTAGAAGTTACTCCAAGTTTACTCAGCACTGAATCTATCTGGAATGTTCTGGAAAATAGGTACATTTCAAAATATCACTGTCCTGGTCACAAAAGCAAAGTTTGTGGGGAATAATAACCATTTTCTATACTTTTGAGGCATAAGCAATTAGGAAATAATACTTACTACCCAGGAACAAAAAAAAATAAAAAATTTGTTACACAGTGATCCATTTCCGGGATTTTTTTTTTTGTACAATGAACAGAATTATTGAAACTATTGGTATTTTAACTCTTTGTGGAATAAACAATTCAGAATAACCAAATGAAATGTAATTTTGAACTCTCCTTCTTCATGGACTCATAGTACAAAACAAGGACATTTTCATCAATTTTATTCTTTTCCCAGCTAAGGACATGATCAATCCAAGAACCACACACAACTGCAAAAGAAAGATACAGTACATTATTATATAATCCAAATATAAGACAGAATTGTGAATGACAACATTTATATGTGTTTCACAATATAATATATTACTACAGTAGTATAAAAGATGAACTTCACCTTCTCCTTTCAAGAACATTTCTAAAAAGGTGGACCACTTCTCAATCTTGGGCAGATTGGGGTTCTGCTTGTAATAATGGTACAATGAAACAGCGGTGTCCTTAGGATTTCTGATCACATAAATCATCTGTAAAGAAATACAAAACAATCTAACTATTTTGAAGTTCTAATATGAACAGTGATACATTAGAAAAATACATTCTTAACATACAGTAACTATTCTCTGCTTTGTTATTTTTGTTTTTGTAATATAATTCAAACCTAATGACTATAACTTTTCAAAGTTCACCTTGCATTTTTTCGTTTTGAACTGCACTGGGATCATTTCATAGTTGAGGTGTGTTGGGATGAGCCTCTTGTTGGGGAGGTTTCTCAGCTCATCGAACTTGGAGAGATCTCCGAACTCCAGAGGTGATGTCAGTGTCACTTTGCTAACCCCATTGTCTTCATTGTGGCTGTGGTACAGATTCCTCATAATCTCTGTAAGCCAGTGCGTGCCTAGGAAGAGTTTCAAAACACACATCAGTCAAGTAGTCTGTGTATACTGATCTACCCATTTCTGATAGACCAACTTTTAATAGTTATTAAAGTACATGGGAAGATATAAAATAATATTCTGAAATGTGTCTTACCTGATTTTGGATAGGAAACTAATAACACGTCGTCTTCTCTGGCTTCAAAGGTGTCCAGGGACTGAAGGAGCTCCTTTGATACTCTTGTAGAAAATGGAATACCATTGAAGGTGTGAATGAGCTCAGTCTGCTCTGTCATGTTGTGATGAATGTTCTGATGTTTCCAGAATAAGCTTAACTCTTACGTTACCTGGTACCAGAAGAAAGTGGTGTTATCAACACTACAGTAAAGATGATGAGGCACAATGGAAAACATTTGGAAATAAAAGCTCTGTTTTAAATAATAATTTAAAAATACAACATAAAATGTTTTAGGGGTTAGGATAGGACAAGAATAAACTCAATACATTTTAATTTAATTTACAGTTTGCATTCCTAAATTGCTGTGTAACTAAACATGCAAAACAATTAACTTTAACACAAAGCCTACTACTTACTATTGCTACAAGCTGTGCCAACATAATCATGACACTTCTGATATAGTATATATAGATTCTCATATCCTCGGTCATAAATGAAGACAGATTGCTTTGCACGTCACAGCATCTGAGTCATCCAAACTTTAATCAGAAATATCAGTAACAGTTTGGTGTTTTTATTGGCTCGACTGTGAAAAGGTTTATGAATATACATGATAATAAAATGTTTGCTTTGTCATTTTTATTTACATGTCCTTGACCATAGGTCAGTGTAATTGATAATTAATAATACCAGGTCTCATGTGAACTTCATAAACCTTAATACTGGTCACATTCCTTAATATAGTATTACGATTTGTCTTGAGCATGCCAGTGAGATCTACTCACTGGTTAGACCAGGACTTCCCAACCATGGTCCTGGAGACCCCATATGTCTTTTGTTTTTCATTCCTACTGAGCTCTCAATTACTTAACTAAACCCTTAATTGAACTAATAATTTGCTTAATTAGACATTTTTTACTTGTTTTTAGCTCTTAAACAGTTGTAGATTTCAAGTTAGCTATAACATTTTATAAGTAACTTGAAATCTGCAACTTTTTAGGAGCTAAAAACTAAAAAGGTTGAATAAAGCAAATTATTAGTTCAATTAAGGGTCTAGTTAAGTAACTGAGAGCTCAGTTGGAATGAAAACCAGAAGACACATGAGCTCCCCAGGACCAGGGTTGGGAACCACTGGGTAGACCAAGGGTTGCCAAAGTTGGTCTTTCCAAGCCTGGTCTAAATTGTGTAATTGAGCCAATTATACTTCCAGCCAGACCTTTTAAGTAGGTAATTATATCATTTTACCTGTTAAACCTGGGGTGGTTAATTGCTCCAATGTACAGTAGGCCTACATGCCTCCCACATGATTTTAGTTTGTTGTGAAAATCCTGTTCTTTTGACAGCCTGGCTTGCCTGCGATTTCTGATTACAATTTAAATAAGTGCTTCACAATGTAAGGTATCCAAGGTCTGAGGAATTTGTCCTCAGACCTTAGATTTAGATTTGTTTAGAAAACATATGTGATACATTGTTCTATCAATACAGCCAAAATTCAAGAATGACAAATAGACAAAAAAGACACCTTGTAACAAATGTATAAGATAAGTTTAAACTGCTAAACTGATCACAAGCCATGCATAACTCATGGATATGTTTGTCTCAACCCAACAAATTGTTCTAAATTAAACTGTTCATTAATTATTAATGCTTACTTTTTTGTATATTAACTGATTGATTGATTAATTTATTGATTGAGTAATTCATTTATTACTAAAACGTCTATAATTCCAAATTCAGTTGTTTTTTTAAGGCTTTTGGACAAATTATTTAATTTCATGATCTATTTCCTGGCTTTCCACTGCTTTGATTTCTTAATATAGACCTTGTTCTGTCACAAAGTTTACAATTCTGTTTTTTTGTTTTTTTTTTGTAATAGCTTATGAAATATTGATTTAAGTAGTTTATTACATTATGCAAAATCCCTGGAAATGAAGTAATAAAACATTCAAAGTTCCTTTGTATAGATAAGCTTTACCATTGAACTATTGTTGTAACCATGTTTAATGGTTAATCAGATGTATTGCTGTTCCCTGAAAACCAAATCGATATTATAAAATAGATTTGAATTTCTGTATGAATTTTCGTTTTGAAACAAAATACCAATACAAAATTGATAGAATTGATTGCATTTTTACAGAGTACATTATTTTTTTGTCTAATATTTTAAATATTTCTTGTTGATAGGGTAATTTGTTGCTTCTTGATTGTTAAGTAATTGAGAGGTTGGTGTTGAAAAGGTTCTTGGCTGAATACAAGGTAAGCAATGTTAGGTGTGTGGCTTTCTATCATTTTGAGCAGCAGTATGGAGGAATGCAGCATCCATTATTTTAGTTGCATTGAAGCTGGAAAATGTTAGTTTGCCAGACATTTGTACTCCAAATGTGAATTGTTGGCAGGAGGAAAGTAATACTAGAACAGGGGCCCGTTTGAAAAAGCAACTTTAACCTAACCAGCATCGTAAGACCGTCGTAAGTGCAATGTTTGCAAACTGCAGTGTTCCCTGAACACCATCGTAACTCCAGTCACTCTTGAACTACTACTTGAGTTCACGAGTGATCTGGTGTAATCTTGACATCTTCGTGGAGGTTGTAATGCACTGTGGGAGCATGAGAGTGTGGGAGTGTGACAGGGTAGCGTCACTGGCAAGGCATGTTTCCATCAGGGAGAGAGACTCAGGAAGCTGCAGTTCAAACGCTATTGCGCACTTTTAATAACACACTAACAAATAAACAGGCACAAGGGCTAAAATAAAAGGTTTAGATAAAACACTTGAAAAACACACCTTCACCAACCTTAACACCAACATTAACATTAACACCACTGATTTTCCTCTTTTTATACACCTGTGGCTGGAGCCTGATTAATCATCAATTATTCCGTTATGGCCTGTGACAGCGAGTGAATGAAACCTAGTGAACAATCTCCCTCCTGACCTGTGAGGGCGCTGTATAACAGTAACAGTGTGCCTCTTACCGGATGGTTCAGCAGTTTATTCCAGGGTCAGTCAGAAGCTGGACATCCAGGAAGGGGGCGGAGTCACAATACCAGAAGTCATCGCCCTAGTATGGTAAGCGATGTGTCAGTCATGGATTGGAGGAGACGTGATCGAACTAGCTATCGGAGGGGACGTAACTAAGGGTATTTTATGGAATGCGATGATGCAATCTGTTCCTGTTTTGGTTACTGCAAGGACCTGTAAAGGAAACCCTGTAAAACAAAACTGTGAGTGTTTGTATTTGTTTTGTTAACCACTGTTTATTTGTATTTAGAAGACGGCTAACAACCGGGAGCTGTCACTGTTCCAGCCGCATTAAACCCGGATTCAAAATAATTGTGTATTCACCACCAGCACTGGAGCACCGCGAGAAAGGACGCAGAGCTGTGCTTGTATTATTGTATTATTATCTCAGGACTGAAACGCTGTTTTGCTTAGCTGTGCGATTACACATTGCTGTGTAGTTGCCAACATTATTATTTGACGGTGCCAAACCGTGACAACAATTAAAAGAACTGTTTGGACCATGAACACTGTTATTGTCGTTGTTTGAGCACTGCATCACCTCTACACCTGTGCACTATTAACCACTTTGCCACATGGCCCCAGACACATTCCCACGTGTGTTCTGGCAGGGAGGAATTTAACCCCTCCCTGCCAACCCAATATTCCCCACACACAGCCACACATTACACCGACAGGGCTTCCACCCTGCCACAGGCTGGTATTCAGAGGATAGTTGAGTTGATACGTCAGCAACACTGCAGACGTCCACATAGTTGGCTCGTTACAGTAAACTTTCACATAAGCGAAATCCTGCCATTTATTGCAAACCTCTTTGCCATCTCACGGAGGACCAGTGTTTGAAGTATTTACTTTCATTGAAATGTCTTCCCACTAATTATTTTTTGTTTGATTCGTTATGTTATTTTTTAGTTTCTAGAGTAATATATGCTTGTTTATTTCTAATTCATTAATTAATATTTCTACCTCATTTTGGGTAATATATATTTTGTTTTTTTCAGTTTTGCCTGCATTTTCAACCAGCAGTGCATTTTCTGTTTGACTTACAAGAAAACTTGTATTATTTATATATAGGCTACTCCATTAATTAGTTTTAAATGTGTTTCCCAACAAAGACCAGAAGAAGCGATTTAAAGTGTACCGATGCACGTGAACATCACGAACAAGCTACACTTTCATCTGGGGTTTTGGGAAACGCACGTTAAGAGAGACTAGAAGCAGCTGCAAGTTCATTGTGACAATGATTGTGAGCTCCAAGTACTTCTGTTATCAGCCCCAGGTCCATTTCAGTAACCTTATAACAGCAACTGAACCAAAAATGAAATGCTGTGTTAATGTTTTTGATGAGAGGTGTAAAAACAAAAAACTATTTAGCAATGACTGTTTCACTTTGGTGCTGGCAACACTGTTATCAAATTCTTAGTTTTTATAGAATAAAAAAAAAACACTTTTAAGTTAATATGTGTTACTTCGATGTTGAATGTGATGTAGTGTTGTTTTAATGTTATCCAGAATGTTAACCATGTCCTGGTGACCTATTTTCTCAGGGTGCTTGACGGTTACGTCCTCCACGAGTGGAACCTGGATGTGGTATTGGAGGCTCTCACTAAGGCCCAGTTTGAACCTATGCATTCCATAGAGTTGAAGTATCTCTATGCAGACAGCTTTTTTGTTAGCCATCTCCTCCGTAAAGCAAGTCAGTGAGCTACAGGCTCTTTCGGTGTACAGCTCCTGTATGCATGTTTGGGACGATGGAAACAGGGTGTCGCTACATACGGACCCCGTTTTCCTCCTTTAGGTGGTTACGGCTCTCCGCTTAAATCAGTCAGTAGAACTAGAGGCTTTCCATTCCCCTCCGTTTTCTTCAGAGGAGGATCGGAGACTAAACTCCCTCTGCCCGGTTTGGGCATTGAGATGTTATGTAGCAGAAAAAAAGCTCTGCGTCAGTCTGAGCAGCTCTTTGTCTGTCATGGTGTAAGCACCCTGGGTCAAGCCCTCTTGAAGCAGCGGCTGTCTCACTGGATTGTGGACACAGATTCGACTGCATGTACTAATGCCGGCCTACCCCCTCCTGGGCAGGTGGCTGCGCACTCTAACCGAGGAGTGGCTACATCATGGGCCCTCTTTAGAGGAGCCTCATTGACTGATATATGTACTGCAGCTAGCTGGGCTACTCCACATACTTTCACCAGGTTCTACCGACTTAATATGATAGATCCCTCTATGACTTCATTAGACACAAGTGACCTTGAGGTTACACGCTCGCACCACAAAGTCTAGTTTTGTGGTAGAGAGACGTCCCTTGTCTGCTGTCTCCGCTCACGCTCCCTTGCTATGGCTTTGGTATACTTTTCCCAAAAGTATTGGTTTGTGGTCGTCTTCGAATTGAAAGGGAACATTAGGTTACGGATGTAACCCTGGTTCCCTAAAAGAGAAGACGACCACCAAACCTTGCGTGGTCGCATCATTCGCTTCCGCGGGTTCAATCCAAAAGAGGTTGTCAGCCCGGTGAAGTGACTGTTTGTTCCCTCGGGAGATGGGACTGAGGACGTCACTCCCCGGAGGGGCCTATCGGTAGCTCTGATATAAAATGCTCAGTAAATATCTGACCTGTAGCAGGCATATCCCAAAAGTATTGGTTGGTGGTCATCTTCTCTTTCAGGGAACCATGGTTACATGCGTAACCTAATGTTTTATAGCACACAAAGAGAAGTTTTCTGTTAATATGACATTCAGTTCAGTAATGTTCAAAGTAGTGAATACTATTTTCTTGCTTATCAATCCTGTAAATATACTGCTGCAATACTGTAGCATTGTGTTTTTCTATTTTATCTCTTGTCAAAACTGTCTACCTTGTTATTGGGTGAAATCTGTCAACACTTTTTGAGGGACCCAAGTTTGATGCACAGCCCATATATTATTCTGAGAAGTCAAAGAATATAAGAAGATACAGTTTTATGGCATTTTCATCGCTGACTTTTTGTTGTGTACGGTAAAAAAATGTCACTGTTATTATGCGGTTAAAATGAAATTGAATACTGTAAACCAATTTACGGTCCCTTCAGTAAAAGTAACTGCAATTTACTGAAAATGTACAAGTTTTTCCATAAAATAATTGTTTACGTTAGATTTTTTCCACTATTATTGTACAGAGAAATACATTTAAACTAATGTCAAATCAACCAAAAATAACTGTTTAAATATTATAATTGCTGTTAAACTCTAAGAGTCTACAGTTTAGAACAGGGGTCTCCAATTCTGGTTCTGGAGGGCTGATGTCCTGGTTTTTGTTCCAACTGTACCGTAAATTAATTAACTGGACCAATTATTTATTTAATTAATTTAATTTAATTTATATAGCACCTTACGTCATAGACCCCAAGGTGTTTTACAGAAAACATAATACACACTGCACAATAAAACATCAAAATAGCATAAAAAAGATTATAATAAAAAGACTATTTTAAATAAAAGTAAATACATTTCCAATCATGTATATTTAAAAACAAACAAAAAAAAAACTAATAATAAAAAGGCCTGTGTATATAAATAAGTCTTTAATCTTGACTTAAAAACAGCAAGATTCCTAGCTTCAGGCAGAGCGTTCCATAATGTAGGAGCCTCATAAGAAAAGGCCTTTCCTCCGATACTATTTGTATTTACCCTCGGAATAACCACGAGCCCTGCATCCTGAGATCTAAAATTCAGTTTAGGAATGTATGGGATCAACAGCTCTTGTAAGTAACTGGGTGCTAATCCATTAAGGGCTTTATAAATTAAAATCTTAAAATCAGTTCGAAACTGCACAGGAAGCCAGTGTAAGGAGGCCAAGACAGGAGTAATATGTTCACCTTTTCTGGTTTTAGTTAAAATTCTTGCAGCAGAATTCTGAATAAGCTGCAAGTGAGACACCAAATATTTTGGAATCCCAGAAAAAAGTGCATTACAATAGTCGATTCTCGATGAAACAAAGGCATGCATTAGCCTCTCAGCATCAGATACAGAAATAATAGAATGAAGTTTAGCTATATTTCTCAAATGATGAAAAGATGCTTTTTCTGTGACATCCAACACTTCATGTCTGAAAAGCAAGCAGCTAATAGCGCCCCAGTAGAGAGATTGTCTGGATTGAAAGACAAGTACAGCTGAGTATCATCTGCGTAACAATGGAAATTCACTCCATGTTTGCAGATAATATCACCTAATGGTAACATATATAATGAAAACAACAGGATCTAAAACAGAACCCTGAGGAACACCACAGTCAACCTCTGACAAATCAGACTTCATCTCCCCGACAGAAACATACTGAAACCTATTGGAAATATAAGACCTAAACCAAGAAGGGACACCGCCTGCCAAACCCACTAAACTCCCAAGCAGATTTAATAGAATGGAATGGTCCACGGTGTTAAAGGCAGCACTAAGATCAAGAGGAATTAAAATTGAAGGAAAGCCAGAGTCAGAGCTTATCAAAAGATAATTTAATACCCTAACAAGAGCCGTCTCAGTGCTATGTGCAGATTCAAATCCAGACTGAAATTTCTAAGATAAAGCATTACAAGCTAAAAATTTGAGTAATTGATTGGCAACAACTTTCTCCAAGACCTTGGCTAAAATTGGAAGATTGGAAATTGGCCTATAGTTGTTAAGCAGGGTTTTAACCACTGCCACCTTAAGTGCAGAGGGAACTATACCAAATGAATTTGATTCATTTATAATTAAAATGCTTATATTAGCAACACTAAATACATATTTTAATAGTTTAGTAGAAATAGGATCAAGGGCACAAGTGGTTGGTCTCATGGCTAAGTAACACTGTCAGCTCTTGCAAAGTAACCAACGAGAAAGCCTCCATCATAACTTTAACAGGTCTAGTTAATTCAAAGTAGGAGGAAAGGTCCATAATAGAAGGAGTCTGTAAAATCTGATCTCTAATGTCAAGAATTTGATTTTGAAAGAATTTTAAAAACTCAGTGCAACTAAAAATGTAACCAATATTAGAGGTAGAAGTAATAGAAGGTGGATTTACTCATTTATCTATAGATTTTTTTTTTTTTCAATCACGTTAGAATAGTATAAAGATCTAGCCTGGGACAAAGCCTTCTTATATTTAACTTGGTGGCTTTTCCACGCAAGATAATGAACATGCAGTTTGGAATTCTTCCATTTGCATTCCAATTTACGACCATCACATTTCAGTTTCCGAGTAAAATCATTAAACAATGAAGTGCTTCTTTTGGAAAACACCCTCTGTGTTTTAACTGGGGCTATAGTATCAAACATGTTAGTCATGGAGGTGTTATAGATGTCAACTAACTCATTTAATGATACAGCCTGAGCAACTGGCAATAAATTAAAGCCTCACAAAACGTTGTTGCTGTTAATGAGTTAACTACCCGAGTTTTAATTACATAAGCCTGGCTCTTTACAATTAAGGGTAGTTTAATCTCAAAATAAATTGCAAGATGATCAGAAATAGAAAGGTCAGAAGATACTATATTTTGAACATCCAAACCACGAGAAATCACTAGATCTAAAGTATGCCCACAATTCTAAGTAGGACCTCTAACATGCTGTACATAATTTAGAGAATCCAATAGCTTCAAAAATTCTGAACCATTAGAATCAGTATCAATGTCCACATGGATATTAAAGTCACCTAATAAAAGAACCCTATCATAGTTAGACAGTATGGATAAAAAAAAAAAAAAATCACCAAATTCAGTAAAAATAAAAAGTAAATTAGACTTGGGTGGATGATATACAATTACAATAAGAACAGGTAATTTGTTATCAATAATTAGCATTAATAATTCAACGGATGAATATCCCTTCAAGATTTCTTGTTTTATTTTAAGTTCAGTGTGGAAGAATGTGGCAAGTCCACCTACCCGACCAGTCAGATGAGCACTCTGAAGAAAAGAGTAATTTAGAGGAGAAGTCTCGATCAAAGAAACATGTCATCAACTCAGTGTCAAGTTTCGGTTAAAGATAAAATATCAATAATCCATGATAAATTCACTGATCAGGGGTGCTTTATTTGACAGAGAGCTAACATTAAAAAAAGCCAGACGTAAAATAATATTTTCAGGAGCATGTGGTTTAACGGAGGTGACAGGGTGTGGCAAAGTGCCCCGCCCCTGTGTGCATTTGTGTGTTCTGTGTTGTATGTTGCGTGTGTGTGTTAATGTTGGTGTATAGATTGGTACACGGGATATAAACGGGTCTGTGTTTCACGTGTATTTAAAAAGTGTATAATTATATTTAGGCACAAGGAGGGCACAAATCACTTCACGTGCTGGTTAAATGTAATATGTGAGCACGGGGTTGCACAGAATTAATTCACGTGCTGGGATTCAAGTGAATAATTAATTAGTAATTGAATCTCAGCACAACAGTATAAATAGGCACATTTTTAGTCAGTCAGGGTTGGGTGTTCGAGAGTGGAGAACGGGTGAGAGAGAAGGAGAAATAAAAGTTTAAATATCAATTGCTATTACGTGCTGGTAGGACCAGCACGATACTTGTTTATTTAAAACTCACCGTGTTTGTTTGTGTGTCTGTCCGTCTGTTTACTGTATAGTCCGTTTTTGTTTGTCTCTTTATTTTGGCGTATAGTGCCGTGTCCTGTTTTGTTTTGTGTTAAAACCTTTTATTTGTTAATAAACGCTGAGTGCAGCCATTGCACTCAGCTCATCATCACCACCGTCTGTCTGTTTGAATTCCTTTCTGGTCTGACGCCACCCACTCTGGCCGTCTTTGTGACACGTGGTGTCTTCGTGGGATAGCCGCGCCTCCAAGCATCAGACCAGGAGGGGTCTGGATTTAAAAAAAAAAAAAAAAAAAAAAAAAGTCAATGGCAGAAGACGCCATCAAACTGCGGGGCTGGTTCCTGGAGAATGCTGGGCTGGAGGCCCAGTCTCTGCCCATAGTCGTCCGGGCCCTGTGGATGATGGACAGTGAGAGATGGGAGGCATATCAGCAGGACCACACCCCAAACACCTTGGAGGAAGGTGTGGAGTTTGTCCTCAGCTACCTGGAGGCAACCATAAATGGAACAGCAGCCCAGGTAGCAGGACCACCAGCAGAGGAGTACCTGCTGTCCCCATCTCCACCAGCAGAGGGTGAGTACCTGCTGTCCCCATCTCCACCAGCAGAGGGTGAATGCCTGCTGGTTGAGCGTCCACAGCCCAAGCGGAAGGAGCCTGAACGTCCTACGCCTGAGTGGAAGGAGCCCGAACATCCTACGCCTGAGTGGGAGGAGCCCGAACGTCCTACGCCTGAGTGCGAGGAGCCCGAACGTCCTACGCCTGAGTGGGAGGAGCCCGAACGTCCTACACCTGAGTGGGGGGAGCCCGAACGTCCACAGCCCAAGAGGGGGGAGTCGGTGCGTCCACAGCCCAAAAGGGAGGAGTCGGTGCGTCCACAGCCCAAAAGGGAGGAGTCGGTGCGTCCACAGCCCAAAGGGAGGCAAGTCGGGGCTTCCACAGCTCTGGGACCCAAGCCACCAGCAGAGGGAAAATGCCTGCTGGTTCAGCCCCAAGAGCCGAAAGGGGAGGAGTTACAGGCCCAACCCCCTGAAAATTTTTTGGGGGGAGAGGGGCAGGAGGCTGGTGTCCCCCAGCAGCCTCTATTCATGCGGCTGAAGGCAGCACGGCGCGCACCAGCCCAGCCGCCACAGCGGAGGGAGCCAGCGCCGCCAGGAGCAGAGGAGCTGCCTCTGCCTCCGCCACCTCCACCGCTTCCTCCACTAGGAGCAGAGGAGCAGGAGCTGCCTCTGCCTCCACCACCGCCAGGAGCAGAGCAGCAGGAGCTGCCTCTGCCTCCACCATCTTCACCGGCAGGAGCAGAGCAGCAGGAGCTGCCTCTGCCTCCGCCACCACCACTTCCAGGAGCAGAGGAGCAGGAGCTGCCTCTGCCACTTCCAGGAGCAGAGGAGCTGGAGCTGCCTCTGCCTCCACCACCGCCAGGAGCAGAGGAGCTGGAGCTGCCTCTGCCTCCACCACCGCCAGGAGCAGAGGAGCTGGAGCTGCCTCTGCCTCCACCACCGCCAGGAGCAGAGGAGCTGGAGCTGCCTCTGCTGCCCGTACCTCCACAGGGAGTACGGTGGCCGGAGCCCCAGAAAGGGAAGCTGCCGGCCACGAAGAAGGGGGACGAGGTCTGGAGACCACTTTCCCCAGCAGTAGTTTCGCTGCAGGAGTTCTTGTGGCCGGAGCCCCACAGGAGGGAGCTGCCGGCTACGAAGAAGGGGGAGGTCGGGGGACCACCTGCCCCCGCAGCTTTTTCGCTGCAGGACGGGACCAGCATGCTGTCAGCCGTGCCACTACCGGCAGGGGAGCTGACAGCATTTCCAGACATGGGCCCACTGAAGCCTCCCTTCCCAGCCCAAGACTTTGGCCTGGACTGCTGGGTATTTAAGGGGGGAGGTGGCCGTTGAGGCCATGTGTGCTGCGCACAAGGGGGGGTATATGTGGCAAAGTGCCCCGCCCCTGTGTGCATTTGTGTGTTCTGTGTTCTGTGTTGTATGTTGCGTGCGTGTGTTAATGTTGGTGTATAGATTGGTACACGGGATATAAACGGGTCTGTGTTTCACGTGTATTTAAAAAGTGTATAATTATATTTAGGCACGAGGAGGGCACAAATCACTTCACGTGCTGGTTAAATGTAATATGTGAGCACGGGGTTGCACAGAATTAATTCACGTGCTGGGATTCAAGTGAATAATTAATTAGTAATTGAATCCCAGCACAACAGTATAAATAGGCACATTTTTAGTCAGTCAGGGTTGGGTGTTCGAGAGTGGAGAACGGGTGAGAGAGAAGGAGAAATAAAAGTTTAAATATCAATTGCTATTACGTGCTGGTAGGACCAGCACGATACTTGTTTATTTAAAACTCACCGTGTTTGTTTGTGTGTCTGTCCGTCTGTTTACTGTATAGTCCGTTTTTGTTTGTCTCTTTATTTTGGCGTATAGTGCCGTGTCCTGTTTTGTTTTGTGTTAAAACCTTTTATTTGTTAATAAACGCTGAGTGCAGCCATTGCACTCAGCTCATCATCACCACCGTCTGTCTGTTTGAATTCCTTTCTGGTCTGACGCCACCCACTCTGGCCGTCTTTGTGACACAGGGATATGGAACAAATTACTAGAACATACACCTCTGAACCTGCTGAGTGATAAAAGCAGTGGGTAATAAACCCAGTTAGATATTAGATTCTTTTCTGTTTTGTTTCATAGCAGTCCTCTGTAAACAACCTCCCCTCCCCAGTTACAATTTAAATAATTTACTAAATTATTTTCAATATCAGCAGCTAATCTACTTGCCTCTGACGTATTTAGCTGTAGTCCATCTTTCTTGTAGTACTTAGACCTCCCATAAAAGCAGTCATAGTTATTGATAAACCCCAACCCTTCTTTTGCACACCAGTTAGCCAGCCAAGTATTTATAGCCTTAATTCTACTAAAGTGTTCATCCCCCTTATCACTAACAGGTAATATTATTTGTTTATTTAGCAGACTCCTTTATCCAAGCCGACTTACAGAGACTAGGTTGTGTGAACTATGCATCAGCTGCAGAGTCACTTAAAATTATGTCTCACCCGAAACACAGAACACAAGGAGATAAAGTGACTTGCTCAGGGTCACACAATGAGTCAGTGGCTGAGGTGGGATTTGAACCGGGGACCTCCTGGTTACAAGGCTGTTTCTTTAACCACTGGACCACACTACCTCTGTAATATACTCGACAGCATGATTCCGCTTCCCGATTCTTTCAGTTTCTTAGTGCTTTGTAATTCTCTTTCAATACCTCTGATTTTCTGTCCCATATATCATTTGTTCCAGCGTGTACAATTACCACAGGCTCTGTTTTATTAACTTTTAATAAACTGGATATTCTCGACTCAATGTCCCTGACTTTAGCACCAGGGAGGCAAGTAACAACCCTGTGTAGGGGATCTTTACGACAGAAATCACTATCGACACATTTTAATACAGAGTCACCCACGAGCAGCAACTCCCTTCTAATTTCACTTGTTTCACAGTCCTCACAGTTCTCTGTTTTTTTTTTTTTTTTTTTAATTTTATTTATTTATTTCTTAGCAGACACCCTTATCCAGGGCGACTTATAATCGTAAGCAAATACATTTCAAGTATCACAGTACAAGTAATAATACAATTAAGAGCAAGATAAATACAATGATTTTGGTTCAAGTAAGTACAAGTGTGACAAAATACAATTCAATAATACAGCAGATAACAGTGTCAGTGATAGTTACATCAGGATATGATTAAATACAAAATACTACAGATTAAACACTTGGCAGATTACAGTACTCTGAAGTACAGGATTAAATGCAGTAAAATAGGGGGCAGATAAGAGCAAGTAAAGCGCATTTAAGGAAGGGTGATGAGTGTCCCAGGGGAAAAACAGAGGAGTTCTACAGGTGAGTCTTAAGGAGGTGCCGGAATGTGGTCAGGGACTGGGCAGTCATGACATCTGTAGGAAGGTCATTCCACCACTGCGGAGCGAGGGTGGAGAAGGAGCGGGCTCTGGAGGCAGGGGAGCGTAGAGGAGGTAGAGCCAGTCTTCTAGTGCAGGCGGAGCAGAGAGGTCGAGTGGGGGTGTAGGGAGAGATGAGGGTCTGGAGGTAGCTGGGTGCAGTCTGGTCAAGGCATCTGCAGGCTAGTACAAGAGTCTTGAACTCGGTGCGAGCGGTGATCGGGAGCCAGTGGAGTGAGTGGAGTAGTGGAGTTGCGTGGGAGAAGCGAGGCAGAGAGAACACCAGGCGGGCAGCGTAGTTCTGATGAGCTAGAGCGGACGGGTGGCGGACGCAGGGAGGCCAGCCAGGAGGGAGTTGCAGTAGTCTAGGCAGAAGAGTACCAAGGCCTGGACCAGGAGCTGGGTGGCGTAGTTGGTGAGGAAGGGTCGGATTCTTCGGATGTTGCTCAGGAAGAATCGGCAATTGCGTGCCAGAGTGGAGATGTGCTGGGAATAAGAGAGGCAGGGGTCCAGGGTGACTCCGAGGTTCGTAGTGGAGGAAGAGGGAGAGAGTGTGGTAGATTCCAGAGGAACAGAGATAGAGAGATCAGAGGAGGGGGAGGAGGAGGAGGGAAAGAAAAGGAGGTCAGATTTAGAGAGGTTGAGTTTGAGGTGATGCGAGGGCATCCAGGAGGAAATAGCAGACAGACAGGTAGAGATACGGGAGGGGATGGTGGAGTCAGAGGTGGGGAAGGAGAGGAAAATCTGAGCATCATCAGCATAGAAATGGTATGAGAAACCATAGGATGCGATGAGGGGGCCCAGGGAGCGGGTGTAGAGAGAGAACAGGAGAGGACCCAAGACTGACCCTTGGGGGACTCCTGTTAAGAGAGGGCGAGGTGTGGAGGTTGCTCCACGCCAGGCTACCTGGTAAGTGCGGTTGGAGAGGTAGGAGGAGAACCAGGCCTGAGCAGTGCCAGAGATCCCCTGGTCAGCGAGAGATTGTAGTAGAATAGAGTGATCAACAGTGTCAAAGGCAGCAGAGAGGTCGAGGAGAATTAGGACAGAGGAGAGAGAGGCAGCTCGGGCAGACTTTAGTGAATTGGTGACAGATAGGAGGGTCGGTTTCAGTGGAGTGAGCAGAGCGGAAGCCAGATTGGAGAGGGTCGAGCAGAGAGCTGGCGGTGTACAGTCCGCTCGAGGGTTTTGGAGAGGAAGGGTAGGAGGGAGACAGGACAGTAGCTCTGGAGGGAGGTGGGGTCGAGGGTAGGTTTTTTGAGGAGGGAAGTGATAGAGGCGACAGAAAAGAGTAAGGAGGGAGAAAGGAGAAGACCAGTCCCACCTCCCCGTCCAGTGGGACGCGGGATATGGGACAGGACGTAGAGAGAGGACAGGGCAGCAGGAGTTACAGTGTTATCCGGGGACAGCCAGGTTTCAGTGAGAGCAAGGAAATCAAGAGAGAGGTGGGAGGCAAAGGCAGAGATGAAATCAGCTTTGTTAGTAGAAGAGTGACAGTTCCAGAGTGCACCAGAGAGTGTGCGGGAGGGGGGAGAGGCAGAGGGATGAGGTTAGAGGGGTTGGAGGAGCAGCAGCGGAGAGAGGGCAGAACAGGGCCCAGTACTTGATATCTATTTGATAAGTCTATCGCATTAGTAATAGTATCTTGACCACTCCGCCTTCCCGTCCTGTTTTTTCTAACAGTCACCCAATTCCTACTTATTTCAAGTCTCAACACAGCCATGATCTTGCAACAACTCTGATGTGTCACCGACAGCAAACACATTCACAAGGCTAAGATCAGGATTATTTAAAACAGGTGTAATTAAGCTTCTAATAAGCATTTCGGGTACAAAAACCAGGAGGGTCACCAGCCCTCCATGACCAGGATTGGAGACCCCTGGTTTAGAATCATAAAATAAATGCTTAAATCCCTATAAATAACACCTTTTCACTGCCATGCATGGTCAATTGTACAGCTTTTTAGCGTGAGAAGGTGATTTAGCCACCCTTTAAAGTCGTACAATGTTTTAGACGTGCACTTCCTATAACGTGTGGAATGTCTGGACTTCCTTAAATGTGTCAAACTGTGTCAAAGTGTGTGAGTGTGTGTCTGTGTTTCTGCAAAATATCTTACAAACAGTATAACATAAATTACCAATATTTATTTAACTTCTTAACAGTATTTTGTTGTTTTATTTGTAAACTATGCCTTACCATATATTTTATAAAATAAAGCCACAGCTTACATTAACACTGAATTGTGTAACACTGGCTGAGTTTCCATGCAGCTTAGAAAGTCATCCATAGGGTAGTTTCCATGGTAGTACTTTCTGGTAGTAATAACTTAATTAATATTAAAATATGGGAGGGTATATTTAAATGTTTCTGTCTGACTTCCAATTAGGCCTTTTAGTGACTACTAAAACATGTCAGGATTTGTTAGAGCACTACAAGTGCGGCCTGCCTCATTTGGCCGTCAAAAAAATTAATAAAAAAGAACAAAATGCCCCCAGACATAGCGTTACACAAATAATAATTTTAAAAAAGCATTCCATAGAAAGCGCTGTGTACTATCCTTGTATTATTTGCTAAACATTTTTGACTGCATATATATTTATTATCAATCTATTATACACATTAAGAACATAAGAAAGTTTACAAACGAGAGGAGCCCATCTTGCTCGTTTGGTTGTTAGTAGTTTATTGATCCCAGAATCTCATCAAGCAGCTTCTTGAAGGATCCCAGGGTGTCAGCTTCAACAACATTACTGGGGAGTTGGTTCCAGACCCTCACAATTCTCTGTGTAAAAAAGTGCCTCCTATTTTCTGTTCTGAATGCCCCTTTATCTAATCTCCATTTGTGACCCCTGGTCCTTGTTTCTTTTTTCAGGTCAAAGAAGTCCCCTGGGTTGACATTGTCTATGCCTTTTAGGATTTTGAATGTTTGAATCAGATCGCCGCGTAGTCTTCTTTGTTCAAGACTGAATAGATTCAATTATTTTAGCCTGTCTGCGTAAGACATGCCTTTTAAACCCGGGATAATTCTGGTTGCTCTTCTTTGCACTCTTTCTAGAGCAGCAATATCCTTTTTGTAACGAGGTGACCAGAACTGAACACAATATTCTAGGTGAGGTCTTACTAATGCATTGTAGAGTTTTAACATTACTTCCCTTGATTTAAATTCAACACTTCTCACAATATATCCGAGCATCTTGTTAGCCTTTTTTATAGCTTCCCCACATTGTCTAGATGAAGACATTTCTGAGTCAACTTAAACTCCTAGGTCTTTTTCATAGATTCCTTCTTCAATTTCACTATCTCCCATATGCTATTTATAATGCACATTTTTATTGCCTGCATGCAATACTTTACACTTTTTGTTGTTGTTATTATTATTATTATTATTATTATTATTATTATTATTATTATTATTAATAATAATTAGTTTAATTAGTCATTTAGCAGATGCTTTTATTCAAAGCAACTTACCCAGAGACTAGGAGTGAACTATATCTAATCATTTTACGAACTAAGCTAAAATACCATTAAATAGTTGAGGTGTGTTGGGATGAGCCTCTTGTTTGGGAGGTTTCTCAGCTCATCGAACTTGAAGAGATCTCCGAACTCCAGAGGTGATGTCAGTGTCACTTTGCTAACCCCATTGTCTTCACTGTGGCTGTGGTACAGATTCTTCATAATCTCTGTAAGCCAGTGCGTGCCTAGAAAGAGTTTCAAAACACACATCAGTCAAGTAGTCTGTGTATACTGATCAATCCCATTTCTGATAGACCAATTTTTAATAGTTTGCTTATTTAGACCTTTTTTACTTGTTTTCATTCTTAAACAGTTGTGGATTTCAAGTTAGCTATAGCATTTTTAATAAGTAACTTGAAATCTGCAACTTCTTAGGAGCTACAAACTAAAAAGGTTGAATTAAGCAAAATATTATTTCAATTAAGGGTCTAGTTAAGTAACTGAGAGCTCAGTTGGAATGAAAACCAGAAGACACATGAGCGCCCCAGGACCAGGGTTGAGAACCACTGGGTAGACCAAGAGTTGCCAAAGTTGGACTTTCCACGCCTGGTCTTTGTTCCAACCCTGTTCTAAATTGTGTAATTGAGCCAATTATACATCCAGCCAGACCTTTAAGTAGGTAATTATATCATTTTACCTGTTAAACCTGAGGTGGTTAATTGCTCCAATGTACAGTAGGCCTACATGCCTCCTAGTTTGTTGTTATAATCCTGTTCTTTTGACAACCTGGCTTGCCTATGATATCTGATTACTGAAAAATGCCTCATCTCTGACTGTTGACCCAGTCTGCTCAATTATAATCAATAACACTAGTAAACTGAAAGCACTAAAAAAGTAGTTATTTTTTTCTTGTATTTAATAAACAAATGACACAAAAATTATTCGGCATTACTTTATTTACTTGGAAATGTGCTTTTTGTTGTTACTAATATCACGTACAGATATTAGTACCCAACACTTACTTAAAACCTTCAATGTGCCACCTAATTAAACTGAGGCAAGCTCTTCCTAGAACAGCCTTTGTTAGTCCAACAAATTGCAAGTCTGCTGTCACCAGTGCCACCAGTGCCACAATGATTTTAAATTCCTGTGCAATGTGTTTTCACAATTCAAATAAGTGCTTCACAATGTAATATATATTTTGTTTTTTCAGTTTTGCCTGCATTTTCAACCAGCAGTGCATTTTATGTTTGACATATAAGAAAACTATATGTTTTCTATTTGCAAGTTTTCTTACATAACCGTAGCTTCAGCAAATCTAATCCTTTTACGAACAGAGCTAAAATACCAGCACTTTAGGTTGATGATATAAAAATGATCCAGTCAAAATCTTAGTCCACAGGAGTGCAACAGATTTATTAGTAGTGTAATCCACCAGGACTTTCTGGAACTTCCTTGGTAGGTAACCCTGATAGATGCTGCTTAAAGCTAGTGTATAATGAATTGCATCTGATCACGAAGATAACAAAAGTAAGTGTAAATGATGAAAAAAATATCTTGTAGTTATCGACAGGCTAAATTGCAAAATTTCACTCACGTTCATTATTTAAACCGGCATACAATCAGCCCGATACTTATCGGCAGGAAAGTCCAATTACAGGCCTATCTCACTTTCCTCTGTTACTTTCTATTCTCAGACATACACAAACCCCCAGGATGGCCGTCCTGTTTCTAAGAAATGTGGGCTACAGTATTTATATTCATGTGCGTAAAACTATCAATAATTCAATTAGTCTGTATTCAATAAGGCACAAATCACATAAACATGTAAAATTATAATAATGAAACATGCAATCGCAAAATAAATATGTGAAGGATAACAGGCCATTATTGACCCTGTTACATATTCCCTACCATATCTTAATATATAAAGAAGAAAGTTTGTCTGTCGGTCTTTCTTTTTGTTCCTTTATGCATTCGGACCCCGCAGGAGCCAGTGCAACCAAACTTTGCATGGCATCCTCTTTCATCCAGGGGAAGGTCGAGAGCTATGTTTGGATCAAAAATGTTGACCTCCGGGGTACTTTATTTAGTAACCCCATTGCTGGATCACTACAGTAGCCATGTATCATTAATGAAACCCACAAAACCAAAAACAAATAAATAAAAAGAACAAAAATTGTAAAAAATTTAAAAATGGCAACAAAAAAAAAAAAGTTAAAAAAAGGGAAAGGGGTCCGAGCGCATTGTGCGACACCCAAGATCGGTAACCTATAGGAAACCATAAGGCTACCATTCCCCAATTTGTCATGCATGAAATATTGAATTTCTCCAGGTAACATCGGGTACTTCAGCTAGTGTTTTATAAAATAAAGCCACAGCTTACAGTAAACATTGAATTGTGTAACATGGCTCTAATATGCACAGGATGTAATGACACATCTCATGGTTTTGTGACACTAATTCAGTCTAGTATTTGTAAGGAAATGTCACAACCTGTTCCATTGCATCTATTGTCTTGTCATACTTAAGATACAGGTACCGGTAGTAGCAAAATCTATTTTACCCTGATTTATTCCTTTCCCTTCCAGAATTAGAATTAGAACCAAAAATAATTAAAAAAAAAAACATTTTGGTGTCAACCATATTATGAAAAAAGTTATCCTCTTTGTTAAATATTTGAACATAGAATAATATAATAAATAATATATTTATTTAGCAGACGCTTTCATCCAAAGCAACTTACAGGGACTAGGGTGTGAGCTAAGCATCAACAACTGCTGCTGCTGCTGCTGCTGCACAGTCACTTACAATAGGACCTGGGTTTTACATCTCATGGAAAGGACAGAGCACAAGGAGGTTAAGTGACTTGCTCAGGGTCACACACATTGAGTCAGCGGTTCAGCACGGATTTGAACTGGGGGCCTCCTGGTACAAAGCCCTTTGCTTTAACTATTGGCCCACCAAGTTTGCTTTTGAAATCTCAATTTCTGCATATTTAATATGAGGCTTTTGAATAAATGTGTCCAAGTTAATGACATTATTACCAACTACAACTCGACAAGTACAAATACCAATTTAATAAAACTAAGCACCCTTGTCAATGTTTCCTATTCTACCTGTTGTATTACCTTCAATCCATTAGGCCAATTAATAACAAAAAGGCAATACAGACTATATGCATCGTATTGTATAGGCTTTAACAATATATAAATTCCCTGAAGAAGTTAATATGATGGTTTGTAACATACCTCCCACTTTCCATGGATTGCCCAGAGCTAACCAAATCGCACCAGTGTGCATCGCTTAATTCAAAATCACAACATGGGAGACATGGCAGGACACAACACAAGCATTCTTCAGTTTGAACTTTGCATTACATTTTTTATTTTGCTTTATTGAAATTGGTGTATCCGAGAATTAAATTTGGAGATAAACTTTCTAAATTTCATGGCTTGACTTAGAATCTGTTCTAAATCTCTGCTTTGTTCAATTGAGGGACAACTGGATTCTACATGCTGAATCACACTTTTTTATTACTAAACCCACAAGTTCATATTTTCAATTCACACTTTAATTGTATGCATACAGCTGTTTATGTTTTTTGTCATTTGTTTGTCTGCATATTAATTCTAACGGAACTAAGCTTACAAAAGATTTTGAGAATCCTGAGAAAAGAGGAAAGTGACACCCAACTTCAGTTGTGCAAAAATCCTGGCTTTGGTTGTGGTCAGAAAGTCATGGATGTTTGTCATTACGTTTCTGTTACGCCACTCAATGGTTTAGTTTACATACAACCTTAACATGCTATGTGAATTCTGTGCACATCTTCCACATATTTCTGCATTTGAAGAGCTCACATTCCTGCTCTGTGAAGCCAAGGGGCAATTGCTGGCCTGATGCTTGCCTGAAGCTTTCTGCCTATTCAATACACCATTGTGCCACTAGCACTACACCTTTATGCAGGCACTTTGTAATAATCTCACAGACAGGACAGATGTAAGTGGGTGCCCTGCCCCTCAGGTTAAAACTGTTATTCCAGTACCCAGAGTTCCAGGAAGGAGCAAGGAATGGGAAAGAGGAGCATCTGAGAGGATGACGTGATTAGTAGAGCTTGCCAAGATCTGAGATGGGTACCGGTATAAAATAAAAGTAAAACCTTGTTACATGACTGCTCTTGTTAGTACAGTAGCCTCTGCATATCAGAACTCCACCTAAGAGAACAGCCTGTACTGGTTTGTAACCTGACAACTCACCATCATCAAACTTAAATTAAAATGGTTTATTCAGTCTTTTCAAAAGTGACTTGTCATCGCGAGAGTGTCTTGAGGCACACTGAGTGGTTTATTTGTTTATTTATTGGTTTAAAAAAATAGCTTTATCTCCTGAGTTAGGACCAATCATACAACATGGAAGTTTTATCACTACTTCACTTCACTTCAGAACAGTAGTAGGGCAGCAGTGTGGAGTAATGGTTAGTGCTCTGGACTCTTGAATGGAGGGATGTGGGTTCAATCCCAGATGGGGACACTGCTGCTGTACCCTTGAGCAAGGTACTTTACCTAGATTGCTCCAGTAAAAACCCAACTATATAAATGTGAAATTGTATGTAAAAATAACGTGATAACTTGTAACAATTGTAAGTCACCCTGGATAAGGGCATCTGCTTAGAAAATAATAATAACAAGTAAGATATTATTTGAATAGATGGAATTATAATTTTAGGTGTGGGTATAAAACACAGAAGGGACTTTAACTCAGCCCTGGATTTGCACTTTTTTTGGTTACAGTTTTATGATTGTTTTTTTTAAGGATAGTATTTGTAATTAAAACATCATAGATTAAACTGTACATTTAAACAACAATTATATGAAGATGTGGTGGGGTGCTTCACCCCTGTGCGTAGTTTTTGTGTTTTATGTTATTGTTGGTGGATATAAAAAGTAGTTCATGTGCAAACTGTGCCGATATTCAATTGATTGATTGATTAGCAATCAAGTCTCGGTACAGCTGCATAAAAGAGTCAGTGTTTCACACACACAGGGTTGGTGTTCAGAGTGGAGAATGTGAGAGAGATGGAGGTAGAACTTTAAAAACTAAACAATTGCTACTCTTGTTGGATTTCTGCCACGCGATACTTGTTTGTTTGTTTACTGTTCTGAGGTTAATGTCTGTCTATTTTGGCCAACGTGCCAGTTTGTTTGTTCAGTGTTTCGTTTTGTTCAAACTGTTAGTTTATTTAATAAATCAGCGCATCAGCTCTTCACTCATCATTCTGTGTCTATGTCCTTTCTGGCCAAACATCACCCACCAAGCCAATCTGTGACAGAAATAACAAAGAGAAAAAACTCTTTGAAACAGACGGGAAAAAAAAAACATTTCATGAACCTGATTTAAATAAAATGGGCTCTTTAAAAAAAAGTACTTTAGAAAACATTCCTTAAAACAAAAAGTTTTGTGAATATCCACCTCACATCTAGTGGTAGTATTAAATGCCTCATCATCTTTACGACAGAGACTTGATTACACCATTTCCTTCTGGTATGTTTCTAAAAACATTCCTTTACATCACTGATAGTTTCCGGTTCCCAGCTGAAAGATTGATATATAAAGAGAGAAATGTTTCTCATGGAGCCAGATAACGCAGTATCAAGCTCTTTCTGAAGACATTTGACAAACTCTAAAGACATTCATCACAAGATGCCAGAACAGACTGAGCTCATTCACACCTTCAATGGCATTCCATTTTCTACAAGAGTATCAAAAGAGCTCCTTCAGTCCCTGGACACCTTTGAAGCCAGAGAAGACGACGTGTTATTAGTTTCCTATCCAAAATCAGGTAAGACACATTTCGGAATATTATTTTATATCTTCCCATGTACTTTGAAAAACTATTAAAAGTTGGTCTATCAGAAATGGGTAGATCAGTATACACAGACTACTTGACTGATGTGTGTTTTGAAACTCTTCCTAGGCACGCACTGGCTTACAGAGATTATGAAGAATCTGTACCACAGCCACAATGAAGACAATGGGGTTAGCAAAGTGACACTGACATCACCTCTGGAGTTCGGAGATCTCTCCAAGTTCGATGAGCTGAGAAACCTCCCCAACAAGAGGCTCATCCCAACACACCTCAACTATGAAATGATCCCAGTGCAGTTCAAAACGAAAAAATGCAAGGTAACAGAAAACAGCCATTATGTGTATTGCTTTATCAAATAACACGACCATAAAATAATAATAATGCAAAGTATAACAGCAAAATGATTAACTCTGAGCTTGTGTCTGAATCACACAAACTAAAACTATTATCTTGTTCTTGTTTACAGATGATTTATGTGATCAGAAATCCTAAGGACACCGCTGTTTCATTGTACCATTATTACAAGCAGAACCCCAATCTGCCCAAGATTGAGAAATGGTCCACCTTTTTAGAAATGTTCTTGAAAGGAGAAGGTAAATATGAGTAATGTTTAGATAGACATGGAAAAATATGAAGAACATGAATTAAATCTGTATGTAGTTAAAATAGTTACCACCATGTCATTTTATTTTTTATGTCGGACATGATATATGATGCAAAAATGTTAATTCGATACAATAATTTGCTTTGCCTGTATTTGTATTGCAGTTGTGTGCGGTTCCTGGATTGACCATGTCCTTAGCTGGGAAAAGAGTAAAACTGATGAAAATGTCCTTGTTCTGTACTACGAGTCCTTAAAGGAGGTGAGTTCAAAATGGAGCACAGGCATGGTCATCATCCATTTGATATTGTCTTACATTAGGGTAGAACTAAATCATCAACAACTAAAAAGTCACTTTGAGGAATCAAATTAACTGGAACTATCCCTGTTATATATTCTATAGCAGATGCATGTTGGGGAAATTTCTAGAAAACATTATTTAGATTCTTTTGAACATGATGGTCTGATTTTTTTTCTTTTCCATGCTATCCCACTGGGGTTAATTCAATCAATTAACACTAATACATTTAGCCATTCTCTCAATGTAAAACTAAACTGTCAAATGTATTGTTTTTCACAGGATCTTCCAAAATATGTCAAGGAGATCAGCACATTTTTGGGCATCAATGTCACTGAAGAGCAAGTCAAAGACATTTCAAAGAAATCTTCCTTCAGTGAAATGAAGGAAAAGGCAGAGAAGGAGAAAGTGAATCCAAACCACACGGTCTGTGTACTGACTTCCAACAAGAAGCTGATATTTAGGAAAGGTAAGAGTTGCATCACCACTGAACTAAAACTAAAGCAGTGTAATGCTAAAAGAGAGACCATTAATAAGCCCAAAACAACAGGGTATTCATTGACTTATGCAAATAATACATTCAAATACTTTATTTCTTTCAGGTACTGTTGGTGACTGGAAAAATCATTTCACTTCCAAGCAGAATGCCAGGTTTGATGAGCTGTTCAATGAAAAAATCAACTCCAGTGAATTAGCAAGACGTGTGGAATATGAGAGTTAGAATATAAAGAGCAATGGCACACTTATTGTTGTCTTGTCAAACTGACTCCCTTGTTATTGGGTGAAATCTGTAACTCATGGCACTTTTTGCTGGGAAGACTTTGATTCACTTTGTTGTGGTAAATCAAAAGGAAAATATTTTTGTATTAAATGTATAAATGTACTTTCTTAAAATAATATGTATTTATTTATTTATTTTATTATTTGTGTATGTGCTTGGAATTGTTTTCTCTGTTCAGTGGTTATTTTCTGCACAGCATTAATGTGTAAATAGATGTTAAATTCTTGCACACAATAAAGATTTACAAACTACAGAATTGCTGAATTCTAGTTATTATTGACAAGTGGAATACAAAAGCTTCCTATTAATCATACAATGAAGAAGTATTTTTGTTTAGCTTTTGGAAAACAAACAAACTAAAAACCAACCACGTTTCTGTTTTTAATGTGTGGATACTGTAAAGGCAACCTAACAACATCCCATCTATTATTTTGAGAAGTCAAAGAAAAGAGGAAAGTGACACAAAGTTGTACAGCTAATTTGATTGCCTTTTCATCCCTGGTTTGTTGTGGTCAATAGGTTCTGTCAGGCCATCATTCTTTTTCACATGCCACTCAGTGACACAGCTATAGGACCCAGCAGGGTTTCTACTGGTATAGACTCTGATATCCTTGTTAGTACGTCTTAAACCAATTATTGCCATAGAACTATGGATCACCTGTATACCCTCCACCCAAAAAATAGAAATTTTTAATTGTTCATTATTATAAAAAGTGTTAAAATCAAATATAGATACCATTTTTTCAAAAGCTATATACTCACTACCTTATGAGCCTCTTCATCTATTCTCTTCCATTTTACTTGCCTTGGTGATGGAGTTGAGGAACAAACCGCTCCAGTATTTCTTGTGTAAAGGTGGATTTACTAATAATATAAAACCACCTATAATTATTTAACTTCTTATGAGTGTTTTTTGGTTTTATTTGTAAACCATTTGTAACACCCCCTCAGACAAGGGGCGTGCAAACATAGGTTAAAAGATTTAAAACACAGAGGGGTTATTTTGAATATCAGAGCATATTTTGAAAGCTCAGAGCAAAATATTATATAATAATTGATCAGGTTCTTTTTATTCAGATCTAAAATACAGTGAACAGTGTCACCAGGAAAAACACACAGGCATACCAAATCAATGGAAATTAATTGATTGGACAGCACGTTTAAAAGTAGCGTCAACACATTATTCAAGATCCTTATAGAAGACCACAACTATTCAATTCACCAGGAATTACTCAGTACACATTTTCCATTGACAGGTAGTCATCATGAATATAATTAGTCAAAATAGTTATTTTAATCAACCAAGTGTAAACTGCAATATTTCACATTGAAAAGGGCTTCTAACACACACATGCACACAATGTCTGTGCAAGGGAGGGAACTTCACAAAGAAAAATCAGTATGACAAAATCTCACGTTAATTACAGAACCGTCAATTTCGGGTGGCTACCGACAGGCTAAAAATGTTTAATTCGCTCGGGTTCAATATTTCAAATAATCGGTAGGAAAGTCCATTTACAGGCCGATCTCACTTTCATCTGTTACTCTCTATTCTCAATCCTGCACAAACAAAACCCCAAGACAAAAGACAGACGTACACAAACCCCCAGGATGGCCGTCCTGTTTCTAAGAAATGTGGGCTACAGTATTTATATTCATGTGCGTAAAACTATCAATAATTTAATTAGTCTGTATTCAATAAGGCACAAATCACATAAACATGTAAAATTATAATAATGAAACATGCAATCGCAAAATAAATATGTGAAGGATAACAGGCCATTATTGACCCTGTTACATATTCCCTACCATATCTTAATATATAAAGAAGAAAGTTTGTCTGTCGGTCTTTCTTTTTGTTCCTTTATGCATTCGGACCCCGCAGGAGCCAGTGCAACCAAACTTTGCATGGCATCCTCTTTCATCCAGGGGAAGGTCGAGAGCTATGTTTGGATCAAAAATGTTGACCTCCGGGGTACTTTATTTAGTAACCCCATTGCTGGATCACTACAGTAGCCATGTATCATTAATGAAACCCACAAAACCAAAAATAAATAAATAAAAAGAACAAAAATTGTAAAAAATTTAAAAATGGCAACAAAAAAAAAAAAGTTAAAAAAAGGGAAAGGGGTCCGAGCGCATTGTGCGACACCCAAGATCGGTAACCTATAGGAAACCATAAGGCTACCATTCCCCAATTTGTCATGCATGAAATATTGAATTTCTCCAGGTAACATCGGGTACTTCAGCTAGTGTTTTATAAAATAAAGCCACAGCTTACAGTAAACATTGAATTGTGTAACATGGCTCTAATATGCACAGGATGTAATGACACATCTCATGGTTTTGTGACACTAATTCAGTCTAGTATTTGTAAGGAAATTTCACAACCTGTTCCATTGCATTTATTGTCTTGTCATATTTTTAAGATACAGGTACCGGTAGTAGCAAAATCTATTTTACCCTGATTTATTCCTTTCCCTTCCAGAATTAGAATTAGAACCAAAAATAATTAAAAAAAAAAAAACATTCTGGTGTCAACCATATTATGAAAAAAGTTATCCTCTCCGTTAAATATTTGAACATAGAATAATATAATAAATAATATAATTATTTAGCAGACGCTTTTATCCAAAGCAACTTACAGAGACTAGGGTGTGAGCTAAGCATCAACAACTGCTGCTGCTGCTGCACAGTCACTTACAATAGGACCTGGGTTTCACATTTCATGGAAAGGACAGAGCACAAGGAGGTTAAGTGACTTGCTCAGGGTCACACACATTGAGTCAGCGGTTCAGCACGGATTTGAACTGGGGGCCTCCTGGTACAAAGCCCTTTGCTTTAACTATTGGCCCACCAAGTTTGCCTTTGAAATCTCAATTTCTGCATATTTAATATGAGGCTTTTGAATAAATGTGTCCAAGTTAATGACATTATTACCTACTACAACTCGACAAGAACATCAACTTCGGAATAGATTTTTTAAATACAAATACCAATTTAATAAAACTAAGCACCCTTGTCAATGTTTCCTATTCTACCTGTTGTATTAATAACAAAAAGGCAATACAGACTATATGCATCGT
This sequence comes from Acipenser ruthenus, assembly GCF_902713425.1. Classification (NCBI taxonomy): domain Eukaryota; kingdom Metazoa; phylum Chordata; class Actinopteri; order Acipenseriformes; family Acipenseridae; genus Acipenser; species Acipenser ruthenus. The sequence goes on from NC_081195.1 coordinate 45,943,841, forward strand.
ATTGTATAGGCTTTAACAATATATAAATTCCCTGAAGAAGTTAATATGATGGTTTGTAACATACCTCCCACTTTCCATGGATTGCCCAGAGCTAACCAAATCGCACCAGTGTGCATCGCTTAATTCAAAATCACAACATGGGAGACATGGCAGGACACAACACAAGCATTCTTCAGTTTGAACTTTGCATTACATTTTTTATTTTGCTTTATTGAAATTGGTGTATCCGAGAATTAAATTTGGAGATAAACTTTCTAAATTTCATGGCTTGACTTAGAATCTGTTCTAAATCTCTGCTTTGTTCAATTGAGGGACAACTGGATTCTACATGCTGAATCACACTTTTTTATTACTAAACCCACAAGTTCATATTTTCAATTCACACTTTAATTGTATGCATACAGCTGTTTATGTTTTTTGTCATTTGTTTGTCTGCATATTAATTCTAACGGAACTAAGCTTACAAAAGATTTTGAGAATCCTGAGAAAAGAGGAAAGTGACACCCAACTTCAGTTGTGCAAAAATCCTGGCTTTGGTTGTGGTCAGAAAGTCATGGATGTTTGTCATTACGTTTCTGTTACGCCACTCAATGGTTTAGTTTACATACAACCTTAACATGCTATGTGAATTCTGTGCACATCTTCCACATATTTCTGCATTTGAAGAGCTCACATTCCTGCTCTGTGAAGCCAAGGGGCAATTGCTGGCCTGATGCTTGCCTGAAGCTTTCTGCCTATTCAATACACCATTGTGCCACTAGCACTACACCTTTATGCAGGCACTTTGTAATAATCTCACAGACAGGACAGATGTAAGTGGGTGCCCTGCCCCTCAGGTTAAAACTGTTATTCCAGTACCCAGAGTTCCAGGAAGGAGCAAGGAATGGGAAAGAGGAGCATCTGAGAGGATGACGTGATTAGTAGAGCTTGCCAAGATCTGAGATGGGTACCGGTGTAAAATAAAAGTAAAACCTTGTTACATGACTGCTCTTGTTAGTACAGTAGCCTCTGCATATCAGAACTCCACCTAAGAGAACAGCCTGTACTGGTTTGTAACCTGACAACTCACCATCATCAAACTTAAATTAAAATGGTTTATTCAGTCTTTTCAAAAGTGACTTGTCATCGCGAGAGTGTCTTGAGGCACACTGAGTGGTTTATTTGTTTATTTATTGGTTTAAAAAAATAGCTTTATCTCCTGAGTTAGGACCAATCATACAACATGGAAGTTTTATCACTACTTCACTTCACTTCAGAACAGTAGTAGGGCAGCAGTGTGGAGTAATGGTTAGTGCTCTGGACTCTTGAATGGAGGGATGTGGGTTCAATCCCAGATGGGGACACTGCTGCTGTACCCTTGAGCAAGGTACTTTACCTAGATTGCTCCAGTAAAAACCCAACTATATAAATGTGAAATTGTATGTAAAAATAACGTGATAACTTGTAACAATTGTAAGTCACCCTGGATAAGGGCATCTGCTTAGAAAATAATAATAACAAGTAAGATATTATTTGAATAGATGGAATTATAATTTTAGGTGTGGGTATAAAACACAGAAGGGACTTTAACTCAGCCCTGGATTTGCACTTTTTTTGGTTACAGTTTTATGATTGTTTTTTTTAAGGATAGTATTTGTAATTAAAACATCATAGATTAAACTGTACATTTAAACAACAATTATATGAAGATGTGGTGGGGTGCTTCACCCCTGTGCGTAGTTTTTGTGTTTTATGTTATTGTTGGAGGATATAAAAAGTAGTCCATGTGCAAACTGTACCGATATTCAATTGATTGATTGATTAGCAATCAAGTCTCGGTACAGCTGCATAAAAGAGTCAGTGTTTCACACACACAGGGTTGGTGTTCAGAGTGGAGAATGTGAGAGAGATGGAGGTAGAACTTTAAAAACTAAACAATTGCTACTCTTGTTGGATTTCTGCCACGCGATACTTGTTTGTTTGTTTACTGTTCTGAGGTTAATGTCTGTCTATTTTGGCCAACGTGCCAGTTTGTTTGTTCAGTGTTTCGTTTTGTTCAAACTGTTAGTTTATTTAATAAATCAGCGCATCAGCTCTTCACTCATCATTCTGTGTCTATGTCCTTTCTGGCCAAACATCACCCACCAAGCCAATCTGTGACAGAAATAACAAAGAGAAAAAACTCTTTGAAACAGACGGGAAAAAAAAAACATTTCATGAACCTGATTTAAATAAAATGGGCTCTTTAAAAAAAAGTACTTTAGAAAACATTCCTTAAAACAAAAAGTTTTGTGAATATCCACCTCACATCTAGTGGTAGTATTAAATGCCTCATCATCTTTACGACAGAGACTTGATTACACCATTTCCTTCTGGTATGTTTCTAAAAACATTCCTTTACATCACTGATAGTTTCCGGTTCCCAGCTGAAAGATTGATATATAAAGAGAGAAATGTTTCTCATGGAGCCAGATAACGCAGTATCAAGCTCTTTCTGAAGACATTTGACAAACTCTAAAGACATTCATCACAAGATGCCAGAACAGACTGAGCTCATTCACACCTTCAATGGCATTCCATTTTCTACAAGAGTATCAAAAGAGCTCCTTCAGTCCCTGGACACCTTTGAAGCCAGAGAAGACGACGTGTTATTAGTTTCCTATCCAAAATCAGGTAAGACACATTTCGGAATATTATTTTATATCTTCCCATGTACTTTGAAAAACTATTAAAAGTTGGTCTATCAGAAATGGGTAGATCAGTATACACAGACTACTTGACTGATGTGTGTTTTGAAACTCTTCCTAGGCACGCACTGGCTTACAGAGATTATGAAGAATCTGTACCACAGCCACAATGAAGACAATGGGGTTAGCAAAGTGACACTGACATCACCTCTGGAGTTCGGAGAGCTCTCCAAGTTCGATGAGCTGAGAAACCTCCCCAACAAGAGGCTCATCCCAACACACCTCAACTATGAAATGATCCCAGTGCAGTTCAAAACGAAAAAATGCAAGGTAACAGAAAACAGCCATTATGTGTATTGCTTTATCAAATAACACGACCATAAAATAATAATAATGCAAAGTATAACAGCAAAATGATTAACTCTGAGCTTGTGTCTGAATCACACAAACTAAAACTATTATCTTGTTCTTGTTTACAGATGATTTATGTGATCAGAAATCCTAAGGACACCGCTGTTTCATTGTACCATTATTACAAGCAGAACCCCAATCTGCCCAAGATTGAGAAATGGTCCACCTTTTTAGAAATGTTCTTGAAAGGAGAAGGTAAATATGAGTAATGTTTAGATAGACATGGAAAAATATGAAGAACATGAATTAAATCTGTATGTAGTTAAAATAGTTACCACCATGTCATTTTATTTTTTATGTCGGACATGATATATGATGCAAAAATGTTAATTCGATACAATAATTTGCTTTGCCTGTATTTGTATTGCAGTTGTGTGCGGTTCCTGGATTGACCATGTCCTTAGCTGGGAAAAGAGTAAAACTGATGAAAATGTCCTTGTTCTGTACTACGAGTCCTTAAAGGAGGTGAGTTCAAAATGGAGCACAGGCATGGTCATCATCCATTTGATATTGTCTTACATTAGGGTAGAACTAAATCATCAACAACTAAAAAGTCACTTTGAGGAATCAAATTAACTGGAACTATCCCTGTTATATATTCTATAGCAGATGCATGTTGGGGAAATTTCTAGAAAACATTATTTAGATTCTTTTGAACATGATGGTCTGATTTTTTTTCTTTTCCATGCTATCCCACTGGGGTTAATTCAATCAATTAACACTAATACATTTAGCCATTCTCTCAATGTAAAACTAAACTGTCAAATGTATGTTTTTCACAGGATCTTCCAAAATATGTCAAGGAGATCAGCACATTTTTGGGCATCAATGTCACTGAAGAGCAAGTCAAAGACATTTCAAAGAAATCTTCCTTCAGTGAAATGAAGGAAAAGGCAGAGAAGGAGAAAGTGAATCCAAACCACACGGTCTGTGTACTGACTTCCAACAAGAAGCTGATATTTAGGAAAGGTAAGAGTTGCATCACCACTGAACTAAAACTAAAGCAGTGTAATGCTAAAAGAGAGACCATTAATAAGCCCAAAACAACAGGGTATTCATTGACTTATGCAAATAATACATTCAAATACTTTATTTCTTTCAGGTACTGTTGGTGACTGGAAAAATCATTTCACTTCCAAGCAGAATGCCAGGTTTGATGAGCTGTTCAATGAAAAAATCAACTCCAGTGAATTAGCAAGACGTGTGGAATATGAGAGTTAGAATATAAAGAGCAATGGCACACTTATTGTTGTCTTGTCAAAACTGACTCCCTTGTTATTGGGTGAAATCTGTAACTCATGGCACTTTTTGCTGGGAAGACTTTGATTCACTTTGTTGTGGTAAATCAAAAGGAAAATATTTTTGTATTAAATGTATAAATGTACTTTCTTAAAATAATATGTATTTATTTATTTATTTTATTATTTGTGTATGTGCTTGGAATTGTTTTCTCTGTTCAGTGGTTATTTTCTGCACAGCATTAATGTGTAAATAGATGTTAAATTCTTGCACACAATAAAGATTTACAAACTACAGAATTGCTGAATTCTAGTTATTATTGACAAGTGGAATACAAAAGCTTCCTATTAATCATACAATGAAGAAGTATTTTTGTTTAGCTTTTGGAAAACAAACAAACTAAAAACCAACCACGTTTCTGTTTTTAATGTGTGGATACTGTAAAGGCAACCTAACAACATCCCATCTATTATTTTGAGAAGTCAAAGAAAAGAGGAAAGTGACACAAAGTTGTACAGCTAATTTGATTGCCTTTTCATCCCTGGTTTGTTGTGGTCAATAGGTTCTGTCAGGCCATCATTCTTTTTCACATGCCACTCAGTGACACAGCTATAGGACCCAGCAGGGTTTCTACTGGTATAGACTCTGATATCCTTGTTAGTACGTCTTAAACCAATTATTGCCATAGAACTATGGATCACCTGTATACCCTCCACCCAAAAAATAGAAATTTTTAATTGTTCATTATTATAAAAAGTGTTAAAATCAAATATAGATACCATTTTTTCAAAAGCTATATACTCACTACCTTATGAGCCTCTTCATCTATTCTCTTCCATTTTACTTGCCTTGGTGATGGAGTTGAGGAACAAACCGCTCCAGTATTTCTTGTGTAAAGGTGGATTTACTAATAATATAAAACCACCTATAATTATTTAACTTCTTATGAGTGTTTTTTGGTTTTATTTGTAAACCATTTGTAACACCCCCTCAGACAAGGGGCGTGCAAACATAGGTTAAAAGATTTAAAACACAGAGGGGTTATTTTGAATATCAGAGCATATTTTGAAAGCTCAGAGCAAAATATTATATAATAATTGATCAGGTTCTTTTTATTCAGATCTAAAATACAGTGAACAGTGTCACCAGGAAAAACACACAGGCATACCAAATCAATGGAAATTAATTGATTGGACAGCACGTTTAAAAGTAGCGTCAACACATTATTCAAGATCCTTATAGAAGACCACAACTATTCAATTCACCAGGAATTACTCAGTACACATTTTCCATTGACAGGTAGTCATCATGAATATAATTAGTCAAAATAGTTATTTTAATCAACCAAGTGTAAACTGCAATATTTCACATTGAAAAGGGCTTCTAACACACACATGCACACAATGTCTGTGCAAGGGAGGGAACTTCACAAAGAAAAATCAGTATGACAAAATCTCACGTTAATTACAGAACCGTCAATTTCGGGTGGCTACCGACAGGCTAAAAATGTTTAATTCGCTCGGGTTCAATATTTCAAATAATCGGTAGGAAAGTCCATTTACAGGCCGATCTCACTTTCATCTGTTACTCTCTATTCTCAATCCTGCACAAACAAAACCCCAAGACAAAAGACAGACGTACACAAACCCCCAGGATGGCCGTCCTGTTTCTAAGAAATGTGGGCTACAGTATTTATATTCATGTGCGTAAAACTATCAATAATTTAATTAGTCTGTATTCAATAAGGCACAAATCACATAAACATGTAAAATTATAATAATGAAACATGCAATCGCAAAATAAATATGTGAAGGATAACAGGCCATTATTGACCCTGTTACATATTCCCTACCATATCTTAATATATAAAGAAGAAAGTTTGTCTGTCGGTCTTTCTTTTTGTTCCTTTATGCATTCGGACCCCGCAGGAGCCAGTGCAACCAAACTTTGCATGGCATCCTCTTTCATCCAGGGGAAGGTCGAGAGCTATGTTTGGATCAAAAATGTTGACCTCCGGGGTACTTTATTTAGTAACCCCATTGCTGGATCACTACAGTAGCCATGTATCATTAATGAAACCCACAAAACCAAAAATAAATAAATAAAAAGAACAAAAATTGTAAAAAATTTAAAAATGGCAACAAAAAAAAAAAAGTTAAAAAAAGGGAAAGGGGTCCGAGCGCATTGTGCGACACCCAAGATCGGTAACCTATAGGAAACCATAAGGCTACCATTCCCCAATTTGTCATGCATGAAATATTGAATTTCTCCAGGTAACATCGGGTACTTCAGCTAGTGTTTTATAAAATAAAGCCACAGCTTACAGTAAACATTGAATTGTGTAACATGGCTCTAATATGCACAGGATGTAATGACACATCTCATGGTTTTGTGACACTAATTCAGTCTAGTATTTGTAAGGAAATTTCACAACCTGTTCCATTGCATTTATTGTCTTGTCATATTTTTAAGATACAGGTACCGGTAGTAGCAAAATCTATTTTACCCTGATTTATTCCTTTCCCTTCCAGAATTAGAATTAGAACCAAAAATAATTAAAAAAAAAAAAACATTCTGGTGTCAACCATATTATGAAAAAAGTTATCCTCTCCGTTAAATATTTGAACATAGAATAATATAATAAATAATATAATTATTTAGCAGACGCTTTTATCCAAAGCAACTTACAGAGACTAGGGTGTGAGCTAAGCATCAACAACTGCTGCTGCTGCTGCACAGTCACTTACAATAGGACCTGGGTTTCACATTTCATGGAAAGGACAGAGCACAAGGAGGTTAAGTGACTTGCTCAGGGTCACACACATTGAGTCAGCGGTTCAGCACGGATTTGAACTGGGGGCCTCCTGGTACAAAGCCCTTTGCTTTAACTATTGGCCCACCAAGTTTGCCTTTGAAATCTCAATTTCTGCATATTTAATATGAGGCTTTTGAATAAATGTGTCCAAGTTAATGACATTATTACCTACTACAACTCGACAAGAACATCAACTTCGGAATAGATTTTTTAAATACAAATACCAATTTAATAAAACTAAGCACCCTTGTCAATGTTTCCTATTCTACCTGTTGTATTAATAACAAAAAGGCAATACAGACTATATGCATCGTATTGTATAGGCTTTAACAATATATAAATTCCCTGAAGAAGTTAATATGATGGTTTGTAACATACCTCCCACTTTCCATGGATTGCCCAGAGCTAACCAAATCGCACCAGTGTGCATCGCTTAATTCAAAATCACAACATGGGAGACATGGCAGGACACAACACAAGCATTCTTCAGTTTGAACTTTGCATTACATTTTTTATTTTGCTTTATTGAAATTGGTGTATCCGAGAATTAAATTTGGAGATAAACTTTCTAAATTTCATGGCTTGACTTAGAATCTGTTCTAAATCTCTGCTTTGTTCAATTGAGGGACAACTGGATTCTACATGCTGAATCACACTTTTTTATTACTAAACCCACAAGTTCATATTTTCAATTCACACTTTAATTGTATGCATACAGCTGTTTATGTTTTTTGTCATTTGTTTGTCTGCATATTAATTCTAACGGAACTAAGCTTACAAAAGATTTTGAGAATCCTGAGAAAAGAGGAAAGTGACACCCAACTTCAGTTGTGCAAAAATCCTGGCTTTGGTTGTGGTCAGAAAGTCATGGATGTTTGTCATTACGTTTCTGTTACGCCACTCAATGGTTTAGTTTACATACAACCTTAACATGCTATGTGAATTCTGTGCACATCTTCCACATATTTCTGCATTTGAAGAGCTCACATTCCTGCTCTGTGAAGCCAAGGGGCAATTGCTGGCCTGATGCTTGCCTGAAGCTTTCTGCCTATTCAATACACCATTGTGCCACTAGCACTACACCTTTATGCAGGCACTTTGTAATAATCTCACAGACAGGACAGATGTAAGTGGGTGCCCTGCCCCTCAGGTTAAAACTGTTATTCCAGTACCCAGAGTTCCAGGAAGGAGCAAGGAATGGGAAAGAGGAGCATCTGAGAGGATGACGTGATTAGTAGAGCTTGCCAAGATCTGAGATGGGTACCGGTGTAAAATAAAAGTAAAACCTTGTTACATGACTGCTCTTGTTAGTACAGTAGCCTCTGCATATCAGAACTCCACCTAAGAGAACAGCCTGTACTGGTTTGTAACCTGACAACTCACCATCATCAAACTTAAATTAAAATGGTTTATTCAGTCTTTTCAAAAGTGACTTGTCATCGCGAGAGTGTCTTGAGGCACACTGAGTGGTTTATTTGTTTATTTATTGGTTTAAAAAAATAGCTTTATCTCCTGAGTTAGGACCAATCATACAACATGGAAGTTTTATCACTACTTCACTTCACTTCAGAACAGTAGTAGGGCAGCAGTGTGGAGTAATGGTTAGTGCTCTGGACTCTTGAATGGAGGGATGTGGGTTCAATCCCAGATGGGGACACTGCTGCTGTACCCTTGAGCAAGGTACTTTACCTAGATTGCTCCAGTAAAAACCCAACTATATAAATGTGAAATTGTATGTAAAAATAACGTGATAACTTGTAACAATTGTAAGTCACCCTGGATAAGGGCATCTGCTTAGAAAATAATAATAACAAGTAAGATATTATTTGAATAGATGGAATTATAATTTTAGGTGTGGGTATAAAACACAGAAGGGACTTTAACTCAGCCCTGGATTTGCACTTTTTTTGGTTACAGTTTTATGATTGTTTTTTTTAAGGATAGTATTTGTAATTAAAACATCATAGATTAAACTGTACATTTAAACAACAATTATATGAAGATGTGGTGGGGTGCTTCACCCCTGTGCGTAGTTTTTGTGTTTTATGTTATTGTTGGAGGATATAAAAAGTAGTCCATGTGCAAACTGTACCGATATTCAATTGATTGATTGATTAGCAATCAAGTCTCGGTACAGCTGCATAAAAGAGTCAGTGTTTCACACACACAGGGTTGGTGTTCAGAGTGGAGAATGTGAGAGAGATGGAGGTAGAACTTTAAAAACTAAACAATTGCTACTCTTGTTGGATTTCTGCCACGCGATACTTGTTTGTTTGTTTACTGTTCTGAGGTTAATGTCTGTCTATTTTGGCCAACGTGCCAGTTTGTTTGTTCAGTGTTTCGTTTTGTTCAAACTGTTAGTTTATTTAATAAATCAGCGCATCAGCTCTTCACTCATCATTCTGTGTCTATGTCCTTTCTGGCCAAACATCACCCACCAAGCCAATCTGTGACAGAAATAACAAAGAGAAAAAACTCTTTGAAACAGACGGGAAAAAAAAAACATTTCATGAACCTGATTTAAATAAAATGGGCTCTTTAAAAAAAAGTACTTTAGAAAACATTCCTTAAAACAAAAAGTTTTGTGAATATCCACCTCACATCTAGTGGTAGTATTAAATGCCTCATCATCTTTACGACAGAGACTTGATTACACCATTTCCTTCTGGTATGTTTCTAAAAACATTCCTTTACATCACTGATAGTTTCCGGTTCCCAGCTGAAAGATTGATATATAAAGAGAGAAATGTTTCTCATGGAGCCAGATAACGCAGTATCAAGCTCTTTCTGAAGACATTTGACAAACTCTAAAGACATTCATCACAAGATGCCAGAACAGACTGAGCTCATTCACACCTTCAATGGCATTCCATTTTCTACAAGAGTATCAAAAGAGCTCCTTCAGTCCCTGGACACCTTTGAAGCCAGAGAAGACGACGTGTTATTAGTTTCCTATCCAAAATCAGGTAAGACACATTTCGGAATATTATTTTATATCTTCCCATGTACTTTGAAAAACTATTAAAAGTTGGTCTATCAGAAATGGGTAGATCAGTATACACAGACTACTTGACTGATGTGTGTTTTGAAACTCTTCCTAGGCACGCACTGGCTTACAGAGATTATGAAGAATCTGTACCACAGCCACAATGAAGACAATGGGGTTAGCAAAGTGACACTGACATCACCTCTGGAGTTCGGAGATCTCTCCAAGTTCGATGAGCTGAGAAACCTCCCCAACAAGAGGCTCATCCCAACACACCTCAACTATGAAATGATCCCAGTGCAGTTCAAAACGAAAAAATGCAAGGTAACAGAAAACAGCCATTATGTGTATTGCTTTATCAAATAACACGACCATAAAATAATAATAATGCAAAGTATAACAGCAAAATGATTAACTCTGAGCTTGTGTCTGAATCACACAAACTAAAACTATTATCTTGTTCTTGTTTACAGATGATTTATGTGATCAGAAATCCTAAGGACACCGCTGTTTCATTGTACCATTATTACAAGCAGAACCCCAATCTGCCCAAGATTGAGAAATGGTCCACCTTTTTAGAAATGTTCTTGAAAGGAGAAGGTAAATATGAGTAATGTTTAGATAGACATGGAAAAATATGAAGAACATGAATTAAATCTGTATGTAGTTAAAATAGTTACCACCATGTCATTTTATTTTTTATGTCGGACATGATATATGATGCAAAAATGTTAATTCGATACAATAATTTGCTTTGCCTGTATTTGTATTGCAGTTGTGTGCGGTTCCTGGATTGACCATGTCCTTAGCTGGGAAAAGAGTAAAACTGATGAAAATGTCCTTGTTCTGTACTACGAGTCCTTAAAGGAGGTGAGTTCAAAATGGAGCACAGGCATGGTCATCATCCATTTGATATTGTCTTACATTAGGGTAGAACTAAATCATCAACAACTAAAAAGTCACTTTGAGGAATCAAATTAACTGGAACTATCCCTGTTATATATTCTATAGCAGATGCATGTTGGGGAAATTTCTAGAAAACATTATTTAGATTCTTTTGAACATGATGGTCTGATTTTTTTTCTTTTCCATGCTATCCCACTGGGGTTAATTCAATCAATTAACACTAATACATTTAGCCATTCTCTCAATGTAAAACTAAACTGTCAAATGTATGTTTTTCACAGGATCTTCCAAAATATGTCAAGGAGATCAGCACATTTTTGGGCATCAATGTCACTGAAGAGCAAGTCAAAGACATTTCAAAGAAATCTTCCTTCAGTGAAATGAAGGAAAAGGCAGAGAAGGAGAAAGTGAATCCAAACCACACGGTCTGTGTACTGACTTCCAACAAGAAGCTGATATTTAGGAAAGGTAAGAGTTGCATCACCACTGAACTAAAACTAAAGCAGTGTAATGCTAAAAGAGAGACCATTAATAAGCCCAAAACAACAGGGTATTCATTGACTTATGCAAATAATACATTCAAATACTTTATTTCTTTCAGGTACTGTTGGTGACTGGAAAAATCATTTCACTTCCAAGCAGAATGCCAGGTTTGATGAGCTGTTCAATGAAAAAATCAACTCCAGTGAATTAGCAAGACGTGTGGAATATGAGAGTTAGAATATAAAGAGCAATGGCACACTTATTGTTGTCTTGTCAAAACTGACTCCCTTGTTATTGGGTGAAATCTGTAACTCATGGCACTTTTTGCTGGGAAGACTTTGATTCACTTTGTTGTGGTAAATCAAAAGGAAAATATTTTTGTATTAAATGTATAAATGTACTTTCTTAAAATAATATGTATTTATTTATTTATTTTATTATTTGTGTATGTGCTTGGAATTGTTTTCTCTGTTCAGTGGTTATTTTCTGCACAGCATTAATGTGTAAATAGATGTTAAATTCTTGCACACAATAAAGATTTACAAACTACAGAATTGCTGAATTCTAGTTATTATTGACAAGTGGAATACAAAAGCTTCCTATTAATCATACAATGAAGAAGTATTTTTGTTTAGCTTTTGGAAAACAAACAAACTAAAAACCAACCACGTTTCTGTTTTTAATGTGTGGATACTGTAAAGGCAACCTAACAACATCCCATCTATTATTTTGAGAAGTCAAAGAAAAGAGGAAAGTGACACAAAGTTGTACAGCTAATTTGATTGCCTTTTCATCCCTGGTTTGTTGTGGTCAATAGGTTCTGTCAGGCCATCATTCTTTTTCACATGCCACTCAGTGACACAGCTATAGGACCCAGCAGGGTTTCTACTGGTATAGACTCTGATATCCTTGTTAGTACGTCTTAAACCAATTATTGCCATAGAACTATGGATCACCTGTATACCCTCCACCCAAAAAATAGAAATTTTTAATTGTTCATTATTATAAAAAGTGTTAAAATCAAATATAGATACCATTTTTTCAAAAGCTATATACTCACTACCTTATGAGCCTCTTCATCTATTCTCTTCCATTTTACTTGCCTTGGTGATGGAGTTGAGGAACAAACCGCTCCAGTATTTCTTGTGTAAAGGTGGATTTACTAATAATATAAAACCACCTATAATTATTTAACTTCTTATGAGTGTTTTTTGGTTTTATTTGTAAACCATTTGTAACACCCCCTCAGACAAGGGGCGTGCAAACATAGGTTAAAAGATTTAAAACACAGAGGGGTTATTTTGAATATCAGAGCATATTTTGAAAGCTCAGAGCAAAATATTATATAATAATTGATCAGGTTCTTTTTATTCAGATCTAAAATACAGTGAACAGTGTCACCAGGAAAAACACACAGGCATACCAAATCAATGGAAATTAATTGATTGGACAGCACGTTTAAAAGTAGCGTCAACACATTATTCAAGATCCTTATAGAAGACCACAACTATTCAATTCACCAGGAATTACTCAGTACACATTTTCCATTGACAGGTAGTCATCATGAATATAATTAGTCAAAATAGTTATTTTAATCAACCAAGTGTAAACTGCAATATTTCACATTGAAAAGGGCTTCTAACACACACATGCACACAATGTCTGTGCAAGGGAGGGAACTTCACAAAGAAAAATCAGTATGACAAAATCTCACGTTAATTACAGAACCGTCAATTTCGGGTGGCTACCGACAGGCTAAAAATGTTTAATTCGCTCGGGTTCAATATTTCAAATAATCGGTAGGAAAGTCCATTTACAGGCCGATCTCACTTTCATCTGTTACTCTCTATTCTCAATCCTGCACAAACAAAACCCCAAGACAAAAGACAGACGTACACAAACCCCCAGGATGGCCGTCCTGTTTCTAAGAAATGTGGGCTACAGTATTTATATTCATGTGCGTAAAACTATCAATAATTTAATTAGTCTGTATTCAATAAGGCACAAATCACATAAACATGTAAAATTATAATAATGAAACATGCAATCGCAAAATAAATATGTGAAGGATAACAGGCCATTATTGACCCTGTTACATATTCCCTACCATATCTTAATATATAAAGAAGAAAGTTTGTCTGTCGGTCTTTCTTTTTGTTCCTTTATGCATTCGGACCCCGCAGGAGCCAGTGCAACCAAACTTTGCATGGCATCCTCTTTCATCCAGGGGAAGGTCGAGAGCTATGTTTGGATCAAAAATGTTGACCTCCGGGGTACTTTATTTAGTAACCCCATTGCTGGATCACTACAGTAGCCATGTATCATTAATGAAACCCACAAAACCAAAAATAAATAAATAAAAAGAACAAAAATTGTAAAAAATTTAAAAATGGCAACAAAAAAAAAAAAGTTAAAAAAAGGGAAAGGGGTCCGAGCGCATTGTGCGACACCCAAGATCGGTAACCTATAGGAAACCATAAGGCTACCATTCCCCAATTTGTCATGCATGAAATATTGAATTTCTCCAGGTAACATCGGGTACTTCAGCTAGTGTTTTATAAAATAAAGCCACAGCTTACAGTAAACATTGAATTGTGTAACATGGCTCTAATATGCACAGGATGTAATGACACATCTCATGGTTTTGTGACACTAATTCAGTCTAGTATTTGTAAGGAAATTTCACAACCTGTTCCATTGCATTTATTGTCTTGTCATATTTTTAAGATACAGGTACCGGTAGTAGCAAAATCTATTTTACCCTGATTTATTCCTTTCCCTTCCAGAATTAGAATTAGAACCAAAAATAATTTAAAAAAAAAAAACATTCTGGTGTCAACCATATTATGAAAAAAGTTATCCTCTCCGTTAAATATTTGAACATAGAATAATATAATAAATAATATAATTATTTAGCAGACGCTTTTATCCAAAGCAACTTACAGAGACTAGGGTGTGAGCTAAGCATCAACAACTGCTGCTGCTGCTGCACAGTCACTTACAATAGGACCTGGGTTTCACATTTCATGGAAAGGACAGAGCACAAGGAGGTTAAGTGACTTGCTCAGGGTCACACACATTGAGTCAGCGGTTCAGCACGGATTTGAACTGGGGGCCTCCTGGTACAAAGCCCTTTGCTTTAACTATTGGCCCACCAAGTTTGCCTTTGAAATCTCAATTTCTGCATATTTAATATGAGGCTTTTGAATAAATGTGTCCAAGTTAATGACATTATTACCTACTACAACTCGACAAGAACATCAACTTCGGAATAGATTTTTTAAATACAAATACCAATTTAATAAAACTAAGCACCCTTGTCAATGTTTCCTATTCTACCTGTTGTATTAATAACAAAAAGGCAATACAGACTATATGCATCGTATTGTATAGGCTTTAACAATATATAAATTCCCTGAAGAAGTTAATATGATGGTTTGTAACATACCTCCCACTTTCCATGGATTGCCCAGAGCTAACCAAATCGCACCAGTGTGCATCGCTTAATTCAAAATCACAACATGGGAGACATGGCAGGACACAACACAAGCATTCTTCAGTTTGAACTTTGCATTACATTTTTTATTTTGCTTTATTGAAATTGGTGTATCCGAGAATTAAATTTGGAGATAAACTTTCTAAATTTCATGGCTTGACTTAGAATCTGTTCTAAATCTCTGCTTTGTTCAATTGAGGGACAACTGGATTCTACATGCTGAATCACACTTTTTTATTACTAAACCCACAAGTTCATATTTTCAATTCACACTTTAATTGTATGCATACAGCTGTTTATGTTTTTTGTCATTTGTTTGTCTGCATATTAATTCTAACGGAACTAAGCTTACAAAAGATTTTGAGAATCCTGAGAAAAGAGGAAAGTGACACCCAACTTCAGTTGTGCAAAAATCCTGGCTTTGGTTGTGGTCAGAAAGTCATGGATGTTTGTCATTACGTTTCTGTTACGCCACTCAATGGTTTAGTTTACATACAACCTTAACATGCTATGTGAATTCTGTGCACATCTTCCACATATTTCTGCATTTGAAGAGCTCACATTCCTGCTCTGTGAAGCCAAGGGGCAATTGCTGGCCTGATGCTTGCCTGAAGCTTTCTGCCTATTCAATACACCATTGTGCCACTAGCACTACACCTTTATGCAGGCACTTTGTAATAATCTCACAGACAGGACAGATGTAAGTGGGTGCCCTGCCCCTCAGGTTAAAACTGTTATTCCAGTACCCAGAGTTCCAGGAAGGAGCAAGGAATGGGAAAGAGGAGCATCTGAGAGGATGACGTGATTAGTAGAGCTTGCCAAGATCTGAGATGGGTACCGGTGTAAAATAAAAGTAAAACCTTGTTACATGACTGCTCTTGTTAGTACAGTAGCCTCTGCATATCAGAACTCCACCTAAGAGAACAGCCTGTACTGGTTTGTAACCTGACAACTCACCATCATCAAACTTAAATTAAAATGGTTTATTCAGTCTTTTCAAAAGTGACTTGTCATCGCGAGAGTGTCTTGAGGCACACTGAGTGGTTTATTTGTTTATTTATTGGTTTAAAAAAATAGCTTTATCTCCTGAGTTAGGACCAATCATACAACATGGAAGTTTTATCACTACTTCACTTCACTTCAGAACAGTAGTAGGGCAGCAGTGTGGAGTAATGGTTAGTGCTCTGGACTCTTGAATGGAGGGATGTGGGTTCAATCCCAGATGGGGACACTGCTGCTGTACCCTTGAGCAAGGTACTTTACCTAGATTGCTCCAGTAAAAACCCAACTATATAAATGTGAAATTGTATGTAAAAATAACGTGATAACTTGTAACAATTGTAAGTCACCCTGGATAAGGGCATCTGCTTAGAAAATAATAATAACAAGTAAGATATTATTTGAATAGATGGAATTATAATTTTAGGTGTGGGTATAAAACACAGAAGGGACTTTAACTCAGCCCTGGATTTGCACTTTTTTTGGTTACAGTTTTATGATTGTTTTTTTTAAGGATAGTATTTGTAATTAAAACATCATAGATTAAACTGTACATTTAAACAACAATTATATGAAGATGTGGTGGGGTGCTTCACCCCTGTGCGTAGTTTTTGTGTTTTATGTTATTGTTGGTGGATATAAAAAGTAGTTCATGTGCAAACTGTGCCGATATTCAATTGATTGATTGATTAGCAATCAAGTCTCGGTACAGCTGCATAAAAGAGTCAGTGTTTCACACACACAGGGTTGGTGTTCAGAGTGGAGAATGTGAGAGAGATGGAGGTAGAACTTTAAAAACTAAACAATTGCTACTCTTGTTGGATTTCTGCCACGCGATACTTGTTTGTTTGTTTACTGTTCTGAGGTTAATGTCTGTCTATTTTGGCCAACGTGCCAGTTTGTTTGTTCAGTGTTTCGTTTTGTTCAAACTGTTAGTTTATTTAATAAATCAGCGCATCAGCTCTTCACTCATCATTCTGTGTCTATGTCCTTTCTGGCCAAACATCACCCACCAAGCCAATCTGTGACAGAAATAACAAAGAGAAAAAACTCTTTGAAACAGACGGGAAAAAAAAAACATTTCATGAACCTGATTTAAATAAAATGGGCTCTTTAAAAAAAAGTACTTTAGAAAACATTCCTTAAAACAAAAAGTTTTGTGAATATCCACCTCACATCTAGTGGTAGTATTAAATGCCTCATCATCTTTACGACAGAGACTTGATTACACCATTTCCTTCTGGTATGTTTCTAAAAACATTCCTTTACATCACTGATAGTTTCCGGTTCCCAGCTGAAAGATTGATATATAAAGAGAGAAATGTTTCTCATGGAGCCAGATAACGCAGTATCAAGCTCTTTCTGAAGACATTTGACAAACTCTAAAGACATTCATCACAAGATGCCAGAACAGACTGAGCTCATTCACACCTTCAATGGCATTCCATTTTCTACAAGAGTATCAAAAGAGCTCCTTCAGTCCCTGGACACCTTTGAAGCCAGAGAAGACGACGTGTTATTAGTTTCCTATCCAAAATCAGGTAAGACACATTTCGGAATATTATTTTATATCTTCCCATGTACTTTGAAAAACTATTAAAAGTTGGTCTATCAGAAATGGGTAGATCAGTATACACAGACTACTTGACTGATGTGTGTTTTGAAACTCTTCCTAGGCACGCACTGGCTTACAGAGATTATGAAGAATCTGTACCACAGCCACAATGAAGACAATGGGGTTAGCAAAGTGACACTGACATCACCTCTGGAGTTCGGAGATCTCTCCAAGTTCGATGAGCTGAGAAACCTCCCCAACAAGAGGCTCATCCCAACACATCTCAACTATGAAATGATCCCAGTGCAGTTCAAAACGAAAAAATGCAAGGTAACAGAAAACAGCCATTATGTGTATTGCTTTATCAAATAACACGACCATAAAATAATAATAATGCAAAGTATAACAGCAAAATGATTAACTCTGAGCTTGTGTCTGAATCACACAAACTAAAACTATTATCTTGTTCTTGTTTACAGATGATTTATGTGATCAGAAATCCTAAGGACACCGCTGTTTCATTGTACCATTATTACAAGCAGAACCCCAATCTGCCCAAGATTGAGAAATGGTCCACCTTTTTAGAAATGTTCTTGAAAGGAGAAGGTAAATATGAGTAATGTTTAGATAGACATGGAAAAATATGAAGAACATGAATTAAATCTGTATGTAGTTAAAATAGTTACCACCATGTCATTTTATTTTTTATGTCGGACATGATATATGATGCAAAAATGTTAATTCGATACAATAATTTGCTTTGCCTGTATTTGTATTGCAGTTGTGTGCGGTTCCTGGATTGACCATGTCCTTAGCTGGGAAAAGAGTAAAACTGATGAAAATGTCCTTGTTCTGTACTACGAGTCCTTAAAGGAGGTGAGTTCAAAATGGAGCACAGGCATGGTCATCATCCATTTGATATTGTCTTACATTAGGGTAGAACTAAATCATCAACAACTAAAAAGTCACTTTGAGGAATCAAATTAACTGGAACTATCCCTGTTATATATTCTATAGCAGATGCATGTTGGGGAAATTTCTAGAAAACATTATTTAGATTCTTTTGAACATGATGGTCTGATTTTTTTTCTTTTCCATGCTATCCCACTGGGGTTAATTCAATCAATTAACACTAATACATTTAGCCATTCTCTCAATGTAAAACTAAACTGTCAAATGTATGTTTTTCACAGGATCTTCCAAAATATGTCAAGGAGATCAGCACATTTTTGGGCATCAATGTCACTGAAGAGCAAGTCAAAGACATTTCAAAGAAATCTTCCTTCAGTGAAATGAAGGAAAAGGCAGAGAAGGAGAAAGTGAATCCAAACCACACGGTCTGTGTACTGACTTCCAACAAGAAGCTGATATTTAGGAAAGGTAAGAGTTGCATCACCACTGAACTAAAACTAAAGCAGTGTAATGCTAAAAGAGAGACCATTAATAAGCCCAAAACAACAGGGTATTCATTGACTTATGCAAATAATACATTCAAATACTTTATTTCTTTCAGGTACTGTTGGTGACTGGAAAAATCATTTCACTTCCAAGCAGAATGCCAGGTTTGATGAGCTGTTCAATGAAAAAATCAACTCCAGTGAATTAGCAAGACGTGTGGAATATGAGAGTTAGAATATAAAGAGCAATGGCACACTTATTGTTGTCTTGTCAAAACTGACTCCCTTGTTATTGGGTGAAATCTGTAACTCATGGCACTTTTTGCTGGGAAGACTTTGATTCACTTTGTTGTGGTAAATCAAAAGGAAAATATTTTTGTATTAAATGTATAAATGTACTTTCTTAAAATAATATGTATTTATTTATTTATTTTATTATTTGTGTATGTGCTTGGAATTGTTTTCTCTGTTCAGTGG
Organism: Acipenser ruthenus; assembly: GCF_902713425.1. Taxonomy (NCBI): domain Eukaryota; kingdom Metazoa; phylum Chordata; class Actinopteri; order Acipenseriformes; family Acipenseridae; genus Acipenser; species Acipenser ruthenus. Next base: position 45,963,271 of record NC_081195.1, read on the forward strand.
TTATTTTCTGCACAGCATTAATGTGTAAATAGATGTTAAATTCTTGCACACAATAAAGATTTACAAACTACAGAATTGCTGAATTCTAGTTATTATTGACAAGTGGAATACAAAAGCTTCCTATTAATCATACAATGAAGAAGTATTTTTGTTTAGCTTTTGGAAAACAAACAAACTAAAAACCAACCACGTTTCTGTTTTTAATGTGTGGATACTGTAAAGGCAACCTAACAACATCCCATCTATTATTTTGAGAAGTCAAAGAAAAGAGGAAAGTGACACAAAGTTGTACAGCTAATTTGATTGCCTTTTCATCCCTGGTTTGTTGTGGTCAATAGGTTCTGTCAGGCCATCATTCTTTTTCACATGCCACTCAGTGACACAGCTATAGGACCCAGCAGGGTTTCTACTGGTATAGACTCTGATATCCTTGTTAGTACGTCTTAAACCAATTATTGCCATAGAACTATGGATCACCTGTATACCCTCCACCCAAAAAATAGAAATTTTTAATTGTTCATTATTATAAAAAGTGTTAAAATCAAATATAGATACCATTTTTTCAAAAGCTATATACTCACTACCTTATGAGCCTCTTCATCTATTCTCTTCCATTTTACTTGCCTTGGTGATGGAGTTGAGGAACAAACCGCTCCAGTATTTCTTGTGTAAAGGTGGATTTACTAATAATATAAAACCACCTATAATTATTTAACTTCTTATGAGTGTTTTTTGGTTTTATTTGTAAACCATTTGTAACACCCCCTCAGACAAGGGGCGTGCAAACATAGGTTAAAAGATTTAAAACACAGAGGGGTTATTTTGAATATCAGAGCATATTTTGAAAGCTCAGAGCAAAATATTATATAATAATTGATCAGGTTCTTTTTATTCAGATCTAAAATACAGTGAACAGTGTCACCAGGAAAAACACACAGGCATACCAAATCAATGGAAATTAATTGATTGGACAGCACGTTTAAAAGTAGCGTCAACACATTATTCAAGATCCTTATAGAAGACCACAACTATTCAATTCACCAGGAATTACTCAGTACACATTTTCCATTGACAGGTAGTCATCATGAATATAATTAGTCAAAATAGTTATTTTAATCAACCAAGTGTAAACTGCAATATTTCACATTGAAAAGGGCTTCTAACACACACATGCACACAATGTCTGTGCAAGGGAGGGAACTTCACAAAGAAAAATCAGTATGACAAAATCTCACGTTAATTACAGAACCGTCAATTTCGGGTGGCTACCGACAGGCTAAAAATGTTTAATTCGCTCGGGTTCAATATTTCAAATAATCGGTAGGAAAGTCCATTTACAGGCCGATCTCACTTTCATCTGTTACTCTCTATTCTCAATCCTGCACAAACAAAACCCCAAGACAAAAGACAGACGTACACAAACCCCCAGGATGGCCGTCCTGTTTCTAAGAAATGTGGGCTACAGTATTTATATTCATGTGCGTAAAACTATCAATAATTTAATTAGTCTGTATTCAATAAGGCACAAATCACATAAACATGTAAAATTATAATAATGAAACATGCAATCGCAAAATAAATATGTGAAGGATAACAGGCCATTATTGACCCTGTTACATATTCCCTACCATATCTTAATATATAAAGAAGAAAGTTTGTCTGTCGGTCTTTCTTTTTGTTCCTTTATGCATTCGGACCCCGCAGGAGCCAGTGCAACCAAACTTTGCATGGCATCCTCTTTCATCCAGGGGAAGGTCGAGAGCTATGTTTGGATCAAAAATGTTGACCTCCGGGGTACTTTATTTAGTAACCCCATTGCTGGATCACTACAGTAGCCATGTATCATTAATGAAACCCACAAAACCAAAAATAAATAAATAAAAAGAACAAAAATTGTAAAAAATTTAAAAATGGCAACAAAAAAAAAAAAGTTAAAAAAAGGGAAAGGGGTCCGAGCGCATTGTGCGACACCCAAGATCGGTAACCTATAGGAAACCATAAGGCTACCATTCCCCAATTTGTCATGCATGAAATATTGAATTTCTCCAGGTAACATCGGGTACTTCAGCTAGTGTTTTATAAAATAAAGCCACAGCTTACAGTAAACATTGAATTGTGTAACATGGCTCTAATATGCACAGGATGTAATGACACATCTCATGGTTTTGTGACACTAATTCAGTCTAGTATTTGTAAGGAAATTTCACAACCTGTTCCATTGCATTTATTGTCTTGTCATATTTTTAAGATACAGGTACCGGTAGTAGCAAAATCTATTTTACCCTGATTTATTCCTTTCCCTTCCAGAATTAGAATTAGAACCAAAAATAATTAAAAAAAAAAAAACATTCTGGTGTCAACCATATTATGAAAAAAGTTATCCTCTCCGTTAAATATTTGAACATAGAATAATATAATAAATAATATAATTATTTAGCAGACGCTTTTATCCAAAGCAACTTACAGAGACTAGGGTGTGAGCTAAGCATCAACAACTGCTGCTGCTGCACAGTCACTTACAATAGGACCTGGGTTTCACATTTCATGGAAAGGACAGAGCACAAGGAGGTTAAGTGACTTGCTCAGGGTCACACACATTGAGTCAGCGGTTCAGCACGGATTTGAACTGGGGGCCTCCTGGTACAAAGCCCTTTGCTTTAACTATTGGCCCACCAAGTTTGCCTTTGAAATCTCAATTTCTGCATATTTAATATGAGGCTTTTGAATAAATGTGTCCAAGTTAATGACATTATTACCTACTACAACTCGACAAGAACATCAACTTCGGAATAGATTTTTTAAATACAAATACCAATTTAATAAAACTAAGCACCCTTGTCAATGTTTCCTATTCTACCTGTTGTATTAATAACAAAAAGGCAATACAGACTATATGCATCGTATTGTATAGGCTTTAACAATATATAAATTCCCTGAAGAAGTTAATATGATGGTTTGTAACATACCTCCCACTTTCCATGGATTGCCCAGAGCTAACCAAATCGCACCAGTGTGCATCGCTTAATTCAAAATCACAACATGGGAGACATGGCAGGACACAACACAAGCATTCTTCAGTTTGAACTTTGCATTACATTTTTTATTTTGCTTTATTGAAATTGGTGTATCCGAGAATTAAATTTGGAGATAAACTTTCTAAATTTCATGGCTTGACTTAGAATCTGTTCTAAATCTCTGCTTTGTTCAATTGAGGGACAACTGGATTCTACATGCTGAATCACACTTTTTTATTACTAAACCCACAAGTTCATATTTTCAATTCACACTTTAATTGTATGCATACAGCTGTTTATGTTTTTTGTCATTTGTTTGTCTGCATATTAATTCTAACGGAACTAAGCTTACAAAAGATTTTGAGAATCCTGAGAAAAGAGGAAAGTGACACCCAACTTCAGTTGTGCAAAAATCCTGGCTTTGGTTGTGGTCAGAAAGTCATGGATGTTTGTCATTACGTTTCTGTTACGCCACTCAATGGTTTAGTTTACATACAACCTTAACATGCTATGTGAATTCTGTGCACATCTTCCACATATTTCTGCATTTGAAGAGCTCACATTCCTGCTCTGTGAAGCCAAGGGGCAATTGCTGGCCTGATGCTTGCCTGAAGCTTTCTGCCTATTCAATACACCATTGTGCCACTAGCACTACACCTTTATGCAGGCACTTTGTAATAATCTCACAGACAGGACAGATGTAAGTGGGTGCCCTGCCCCTCAGGTTAAAACTGTTATTCCAGTACCCAGAGTTCCAGGAAGGAGCAAGGAATGGGAAAGAGGAGCATCTGAGAGGATGACGTGATTAGTAGAGCTTGCCAAGATCTGAGATGGGTACCGGTGTAAAATAAAAGTAAAACCTTGTTACATGACTGCTCTTGTTAGTACAGTAGCCTCTGCATATCAGAACTCCACCTAAGAGAACAGCCTGTACTGGTTTGTAACCTGACAACTCACCATCATCAAACTTAAATTAAAATGGTTTATTCAGTCTTTTCAAAAGTGACTTGTCATCGCGAGAGTGTCTTGAGGCACACTGAGTGGTTTATTTGTTTATTTATTGGTTTAAAAAAATAGCTTTATCTCCTGAGTTAGGACCAATCATACAACATGGAAGTTTTATCACTACTTCACTTCACTTCAGAACAGTAGTAGGGCAGCAGTGTGGAGTAATGGTTAGTGCTCTGGACTCTTGAATGGAGGGATGTGGGTTCAATCCCAGATGGGGACACTGCTGCTG